>NC_142600.1:20352884-20663849 GCF_041222555.1 Hakea prostrata | reverse complement strand
ACTGTAGTTTATGCATTAGGGAAAAACCCAGAAAAACCAAAAAACATAATTAATGAAAAAACTCTCCCATGCCTCCTCCTAGCACCTTTTTGGTATACTCGGATGGTGCCTACGACTCAAAGCATTCAGGGAGAAATTGCATCATTTGAAGTCCACCTTCTATTTGAAAAGGAATAATAGATGGTGGTTAAACTGTCTCCACTGGGCTCTCACATCTTTTGAATCAAGAAGAAGAGGTTCACCTTCAAAATGCTTCGTCACAATCGTTTGACCAGTTCTCCCTAGAGTTAGTTGTTTTCAGGCTTTTTCTTAGGCCATTTCTTCTCCAATCTCTGGAGAAGGTCTTGGAAATTCACCTACGACTTCTGCACAGGCTTGCACAATTTTAGCCTTGGTTCAGTGGGTTTATGAGAAACATTTTGCTGTGTTTTCGTCTTGCATACCTTATAGAAGCTTTATGCATTCGCTTGTATATTTGAATTGCAATTGAGTGGAAAGACACAAGTTTCTTCAAAGAGAAATTGTGGTCAGAGATTGAATAACCCCGTTATCATAAGGTTTGAGCGTAAGAATTTGGTTGACTCTGAAAAAACTACAAAGAAAAGATTTGGGTTTATTCTTCTCACTTCCCCTTCTTTCATTTTGTGACTTGTAGAACCTTGCAATAATTGCATTTATCTTTTGTTTTGGGTAATTAAATTTTAAATTGTCATCCATGTTTCTACTAGTGTCATGACTATTGAAAGGGTTACCAAAAAAAAAGACTATTGAAAGAAATATGCTCTTATATGATGCATAATATTATGAGCTGCAAAATTAGATTTGTTCAAACAATGTAAGGTTTTATCATTGTTTAACAATGTCTACCAAAAAAAAAATCATTGTTTAACAATGAAATGGAGTGAATGAATTGTTCTACAAATATGATATTATTATAAATCGTTTTTTATGAATAAAACGAGAGTAAAGTTTATTTTTCAACCAAACGAATTTCAAAATATTCTCTCATAGAGACTCGCTAACTTCTTCCAAAGTTCTTCTGCCGATGTCTCATTTGCAACATGATGAAAATGCTAATGTCTAACCACCGTTGAATCGTGCCAACAGTTTTTCTATTTAATTTGGTCCACTCAACTTTAGACATATTTGATGGTCGATTAATATCACCTTCAACAGGTTTATATAAGTCTCTACAAAATAAGAGATATTCCATTATATATTTTCAAATCAACTAATTTGATCCATTAAGCTTAATCATAGTACTTGATGTACTTTCCATTTTAATTTACACAACTATCAACCAAGTTCTGATACCACTTTGATGGGAGGCCAAACATTATGCTAGTATAAATTAAAGTAACAAATACAATTGTAATGGATCAAGCATTCAACAAACAAACCACAACAGACACACAAAAAATTTTAACGTGGAAAAAACCCGTAAGGGAAAAAACCACGGGACCATTATCGAAGTCCACACAAACTTCCACTATCAACAAATGATAATAATAATGGGCATACAATCAATATTCTATCTCTAGATAACACTTGAAGAACACGAAGTCACAACCAAATCATCAAATAAATGAAAATCTAAGAAAATGGGGAAAAATCACCAAAGAGGCTTCTTGAGTGGTAGAATGATATTATGATTGGTGGATATGAAGAGCTAGGTTTCACGACTATTCCCATCAAATTTCACTTCATTCCAGCAACGTTTCACCATCGGATTCACCGGAGAAACAAAAAAATTCCTCTTCTTCTTCCGCACATTTCTGCTCACTCTCTCTCTCTCTCCTATTTTGCACCTTTTTCTTTTATTGTGCGACTACTGTATATTATTCAATGATAGCAATAGGGTTTTCAAAATAAAACCCAATTGCTTTAGTTCTCTTTAAAAAAACTGGCCCCCAATGTGAAATGAGCCAGACCCAACAATCCATCCCATGTTTCTATTTTTAGAGCTTTGTTACCGTGATATATCCAACCAAAGGAAACCTTGAAGTTCACATAACACACGTGGTAGGCATTTCTCAAAAATGAACCACTCGTAGCACGCCTTTCTCAAGAGATAAAAAGATCACTCCAGAATCCCAACGAGTGGATCAATTGGCAAAAGACCAACATTCTACATAAAAAATTAGAGTTCAAATCACTTGTGGCCATGGACAAAAACCCCACCTTATATTAATTATATAAAAGTTCCCCTAAAGACAAAGTTAAAATGTGCTTAAACGGACCCGAATGAACCTTAAATCCAAAATAAAAAAATTAATTAATAAAAAAAGGGAAATAAAACCTCCATGGTAAAAGTCTATTTTCATTTTTTTTTTTGTGAAAATAAAAATTTTATTAAAAAGATATTAGTGCTGGGAGCACTTACATATAGAGTCTATTCCTAGACTACAGTCATAAGCCTGTGTGGCTGCAAACTTTGCATGTTTTTCAAAAAATAATTGGAGAACTGAATTGGGAAATGCAACATATTGGAGAACTGGATTGTGGAGTCTATTTTCATTTCACTAGCATATTATGAATTTTTTTAGGTAAACACCGGCATATTTATGACTCGAGATGTAAATGAAAATTTTTTTTTTTGGCCAAAAGATGTAAATGAAATTACATCATAATCGATTGTCATCAGATTATGGCATTAAAAGGGACACTGAGGTCTGAGATTCCCACGATACAAAGAAGGAAAAGACCTATTACTATTTCTAACAAAAAACAAAGAAAAAAAAACCTATTACTATATATAGCAAGCGCCACCAATGGGAGCATGGGTGGAGGAGTTTTCTCGCTTTCTGTTTGGGCCGGGGGTAAGGATCTTTCTAGATGCCTCCACCCCAAAAAAATTAAAAAATCAGACACTGTACATATATTGACATCAACCAAACGACCAAAAAGTTAGAGCAGAACACAAAATTCAGATCGAAGAGATCTATCTTCCACTCGAAGTCAAAACACTTGACATTCCCAAGATTCCCCTTCGAACAAAATCCTCAAAAAAAGGCTTCAATCACATGGGCAAGAGAGCCAAGGATGCTGTAGTGCTTCCCTTGCAGTTGGCCGCTTTTGTGGGTTAATCTGAAGCAAGTATCTGATGAACTCAAGAAATCCCATATCTGATGTCCGCAAATGATGCTCCAACGGGGATTCCTCTGGGATGATGTACTCCAGTTGACTAGTCTCCTGAGAAGAGACGAGAAAACTTTTGGATAGTATCATTCATTCTGATTAATCTCTTTTGTTATGTAGACGACTGAAATCAGCCTATTGAGATAAATAAAATAAATAAATAAAAAGAAGAAAAGAAAAGAAGAAAGAAAGACTTAAAAGCTTATAACTTTGTTCGTGCATATGGGCACCCCCGCCGTTTCCTCTTTCTCTTCTTATGAGTTTTCTATACCCTTTTCCACTCCAATCCAAATTTCTTCTCAGGTTTCCTTCTTCTCTGTTCAGTCCCCCATTACATACTCTAATAAGAAAACATCTTCAGTCCCCCATTGCATACTCTAATAACCATAAAAGGACTCTTAGCAATTTAATACTACCAAAACTAATCCTAAATATCCTATCCGATTAAAAAGCTGCTTACATAATTATCCCATCAAATAACTAAGGAAGATCCCAATTATTTATTAAATATCAATTGAAATACTGTTTACATTACTGCAGCATACTTCAGTCTTGATCACACAAGTTAGCTGACTGTGAGCCCACATGATCAATTGTCCGATCCTCTCCCATAAATCAGCAAACAATTAGTGCATAATTCTGGGAGATAATTTCCCTTCACATTGGTTTACCTAGTTGGCAATTAACAATAATACAACAACAATGCTAGTGTTTGCTGTCGGTCCCAAGCCCAGGTAAAGGAGGAGGGTTGGTGCATTAGGT
Source organism: Hakea prostrata (assembly GCF_041222555.1). Lineage (NCBI taxonomy): Eukaryota > Viridiplantae > Streptophyta > Magnoliopsida > Proteales > Proteaceae > Hakea > Hakea prostrata. The sequence continues at coordinate 20,659,949 of NC_142600.1, read as the reverse complement.
CGGCATGCCGGCACCGGAAAAAGAAAAAAACAGCCAAATTCTTTATTACTTGGCAATTAGATTCTCAAAAATAAATCCGTTAGTCCGCAAATTGAGCCAAAATAGGCTGGTTTGATGGACTTCATTAAATCCAATATTTAGGTTAAAAATATCATGTGATTGGAAATCCATCTAAAATAGAACTGCATCACCATTTCTTCTTAATGCTCATCTTCAATTAGTAATCTACCGTCTTCACTTTTAGTACATATAACATGGTCAAACATCTCAACTCTTCCTTTAGCTTTCTTACAAATGACTTTTTCCCTTCCCTTTGTGCTCTTTGTATTTCATCCCCCTTGCATTTTATATGATCTCATCTTCATTTCTAGCAAACTATACCTTTGTAGATCTACTATTTCCTTAGTTCTTTGCCATGTCTTAAACCTAAGCTTTCAAAGTTCTAATAGATGTTTGAACCCCATCATCCCATCACCAAGTCTCTATTATTTTCCTTTCAAAGCTAGGACATCTTTAGCTATCTTCTTCATTATCTGGCTGCCCTTGCTTCAGGTTAAACTGGGTATGGTAATCAGGGGAAAAGAAAGATTGTGTTCAAAAATTGTCTCCGCAACAAACTTGCATGGCACATCTTGATTTCTACATACAGTTATGTACTGCCACTGGTTTGAAATCAAAAGAGACCCATTATAAGTTAGTTTATAATATAGAGATTTACTAAGTAGACACTCTTAAATAAAAACTTCAACAATGTCTAAGATACCATGATGCTCTGCCACTATAAGACCTAGCTAGAGCAAATAAATCAAGTGATAGAAGGATAGCTCCTTCCATTGGCAGTATCCATTAGCATGTATTCTCTGCTGTAGTCTTCCCTCTTTTTCCCTGTCCGCATGGCTATGTTTTCGTAGTTTTCCTAGTTTCTTGGCCTGGTTTTTTTTTTCCTAATAAAATTAGTTACTCGTTAATGAAAAAGAGACTCCGGACAACTGTACAAGACAGCCGGTGTGGGAGTCAACTGGCAGTCCAGCAATGGGCAAAGGGATTCTCCATCGTGGAGAACCAAGAGTGGTGCTCAATGGTAGTTATGACCAACCCCAAGTCCAAACCTAGTGTTAAACCCATACCAAAACCCAAGTATAAAACGAAATACACTCCCACAGGAGGAACACATGAAGCTTCATGACAGCATGTTTTAGAGAACAAAGTTGCTGATGATGCACCGATCAACATGGCTATAATTGAGGACCTAGAGTATATTTTGCCAAAAAAAAGAAAAAAAGTTTCACATTAGATGAATATGTAGGGTGGTGTTCTCGGGATCAGAACAACATAGGTCAATGGAACTTCAACCCTAGGTTCAAGCAATGATGAGGCCTAAGATATCAAGGAGCCAGTGGTATCAATAACCCATGTAAAATATACAGTCAACAAGCTACTCCAGATACAATTAGGTCAACTTCTTTCGTCTTCTGCTATGTTGACACAGATTTTTGTAAATTTGGTTATGCATCTCAGCATGTGGATTCATATTCCACAAACATGATACGAGAAACAAAATACGGAGAGATAGAAGAAGGGTCCAAGTTCACTGTATAGCCAAGCCTCTCTACAGCATCCCCCCCCCCCAAAAAAAGAAAAAGAAAAAGCATTTACTAGAACTCGAAAAGTATAGAACAAATCTGAGTTGTTCGTGCATTGGGCACTCTACAACTTATATCCGTGTGAGACACATATTCTCTCAAGTCTCAACCATTCATTGTGCAATGTGAAAGTAAAATTGTCTACATGTATTCATTAAAGCAACAAAGGATCAAAGGATCCACAATAAATAAAATGTACTAATAGTCAATAAAAAATGAAAAACAGAGGAGCCCAAAAATTGACAGATACCATATAGAATATTCTTTTTTGAGAAATTGAGTTTCTACAAAAGTTGGTAGGGAACTGCAGACGCACCTCATTAACATGATACAGTTCGTACTCTTTTGTGAAGTACTTGTATGTCTCTTGCCCCCTGACCAGCATCTCCATATCAATTGGACCCAGCATCCCAATCATGTGAGCTAGAACTATTACCAGTGCATCATTTGGAAAAAGCACCTGTTGGTAACACAAACACATTAGGCACAGATATAATAAGAACTAGAATAGCCCATTTCCTGTTAAGAGGGGGTCTTGACACCAGAGAAGAGGCATAAACAATATAGCAGCAATTAGCACCCATTACAATGAATAGATATTATAATACAGGATTCCTGGATTCCCTGGATTCCCTGGATATAAAACCTATTATTTTCCTCTTCAAAGAAAAGGAAAAAAAATGGTCAAAAGCATGTACTAGAGGCTGCACATGCAAGATAGACGTTATGTGGTCTATGAGGACTCAAGAGGTACATATCTGATGTAGGCAGCTGTATCTTTTGTTTCACCTCAAATATTTCAATTCTCTCTCTCTCTCTCTCTCTCTCTCTCTCTCTCTCTCTCTCTCTCTCTCACACACACACACACACACACACACAAATATTCCAGTTGAACATTAGGATGTGCCAAAAAATAAAAATAAAAATAAAAAAATGAAGAAAACATATAATGGAACTAGCCTCTGACCTAAGCTATAAATAGAAGATAAACACAGTTACCATAGGTGTTCCTCAGATACCTTCATACAGCTTTAATGACCAATAAGCTTGCAGTTTACTAGATTGTATTCTCCATAATTTTAACCCAACTAGTCGGCTAAATCTAATGAACACATAATAAAAAAGGAGTAAGAATTATCCGTTCCATCTATCTGTAATTAATAGATGGAAGTGCACATATAAGGACATGGACATAGATGCATGCATATATACCATGTGAAATAGGAATGGAAGTTTTAACCAAAAAAAAGTGAAATAGGAATGGAAGTTACAGAAAGAAGCTTCAAAGCCTGTCCTAGAATGCAAGTATTAAATCATAACTACTAACAAAATGATTAATCCATTACTGGAGAAAATTCAACCAGACTAGAAGAACTTTACCTCACCAGAGCAGAGCTCAGCCAAGACGCAACCAAGAGACCAAATGTCAATCCTCTGATCATATGGGCAGCCTAGGATAACTTCAGGAGCCCTATAGGAGCGAGATTGTACATATAAGCCCAGGTTATCAGTTTGAAAGCAACTACTCCCAAGATCAATGATCTTTACTTCACATCTGCTGTAACTTTTGATAAGAATATTTTCAGGCTTCAGATCACAATGGATAATTCCCAACCCATGCAAGTAGTCTAATGCTTCTAAACATTGTCGAGTTACGACCTGGGAAAAGCAAGAAAACCAGTTACACTCCTGGATTTCTAAGAAAGTGCATAACCAAATGATTTTCATGTTAACCCTTGTCTGTCCTCCTCCTTCATGCATTCCAACAAGTTATGAACATAGTTGGCAAGGGCCCAAGGCACTGCACCTGGATGCTTAGGAACCTTGTTGGAGTCACCTTGTGTCCAACCCCCTTCCAACACCTCAGGTCGTCTAGACACTGTGACAACTATACACCAACAACAATAACAACATAGCCTTCTCCCAACTAATTGGGGTTGGATGTGACAACTATGCTTATAAAATTCAAAATTAGATTAGTAAACTTGTACGAGCATGAAAGTCTCAAATTTGTTACAGGACTGAGCAGATTAATTTAGAAGAACGATGCAAAAAAAACTGACAACTAGCAAATCAAAAAGGATAACTTACAAATGCCAGACACATAAAAACACATATTCCCTTCAAAGAAAGCCTAGTTTAAGGTTTAACTGTCTCAAAATGTTTGTCCATGTAGAAACCACAACATGAAGTTATTTTCTGACTTTTCTATTTTCCCTTCATTGAATCAACTAGAAATTTACTGATTTGTCCTCCATCATGTAGGCCGAGCTAGCAGGCAATTATGGTCAAAAAGGGTTTACTTCCTGAGTAGTTAATGAGTCAATCTCCTAAATGCTGGGGGGAGAAAGTGAATCTAAAACTTAAAATGAAGGGAGAAAAGTCAAGTTCAATGCACACCCTTTCCCTTCTCTTTGCAAGAAATTTCTTTATAGTACCCTGTCTTTTGCAAGATCGTTATTTCCAGAATCGACATTTTTCTTGTTCCAAATTTTGGGTGCAAATATAGTAATAAGTTAAAAGTCATCACGATATAGAAGGTACTGATAGTAGCTTATTTGTGGCCTCTTCAATAAGGATTTGTAGATTTCAATGGCATTTTGAAGACTCAATATAATGTGGATCCATAAAAGAATTATGTATTTTGATGAGGACACCTTGTGACATTCCTAATCAAAAGATGACTATTAAGAATCACATTCCAACTTCTAACCTGCAATCTGCTCAGTGTAAAATAAAACTCGCCGCCAGATTCTTGATTGTACTTCTGAAATTCGTATAGATTTGCTCTTAGGAGTTCACAGACGATGAATAGATGCTCCTGTAAAGTTGTCACAGAAAACAAGTAATGAATAAAAAATGTGTTATCATAATTATGGAATGCAACAGGTCAAATGAACAAAGGTATCTTATTGGGAAGAGGAGTCAAAACAGTTCCAGGATACATCAGAAGTTACAAAGCATGAAGTGAATCACTAATTCATTAGCTCCATTGGTCAAAGCCTTGGATGATCCAGACATCTTATGAGATGTTCAGCTGGACGCCATATCCTGAGCCCCTCAAAGTGTAAGCTATTGTCCCTGCTTCAAGGTATCAGTATCATATCACCCGATTGGTTTTGCACATTAGCAATACCCATACCATGTCTGTTGCACGGTATGAACAAGGAGTAATAGAGTCCAAATTTGCATTTAAAAGGGAACATTAAGGGTAAATCTGCTTAACACTGCCAATACCCACGGATAAAAATCCGATACTGTATAACTTTCTGTGTCAACAATACCCATTCTGATACCATGCACTAAAACCATTCTAGCATTAATAACAGTCTCACAAATTTTGAAGCTAACCAGTAATAGTGCTAGAATCACCACCACCTCCAATGACCAAAGAATGATAAACACTTAAACCTTAGAGAATAAAGTGGATCAACGGATTTCTCACCTCAAATACCTAAAGAACCCAAACTTTCGTACTAAATGCAGGTCCAAAATTAATTTGAGATGATTTACTTATTGAAGGAATAAGACTGATAGCCTTTATCAAAAAGGGATGAAAATCTAGCAATTTCCTTCCAGTCTCTAAGTTGGGAACTGGATAAATGTCTTTATTTGTTATATCATTGTTGCAGAGTTGCCATAGGAAATTGAAACTGAGAAATTACAATGCTCTTGTTGGATCGACTCAAATTCCCATAAGGTCAAAGGTAGAGATTATTAGCTAATTCACCCAAGTCTCTCAGTCTATGGCAGCTGAGAGCTGCATCAGAGTATCCCTGATTTTAAGGCACGTACCTGATGATAGAAATAGTCATACAGGCGCAAGATGTGGTGTTCATCCGCAGGGTCATGCTTGTTCACAAACTTCAGAAGCTTGATCTCATCCAAGCTTTGGTCAAAAAAATCCTTATCATTTTTTATTATCTTCAAACAAACATCCACGCCAGTGTGGAGGTCATGCGCTTGAACAACTTTGCTGAAAACAGCAGAACCAAGGTATTCTGTAACATAGTATCTGCCAGCTATGATGGTATTCAGAACAATTGGCACATCTTTGCTCACTTCAAATCCAGTCCTGAGGAGATACATAAACGTCAACAAAAGTGTTTCACTATAAACTATCCAGATCAAATGAATGCTTTAAGATCTTGGCCAAGACCAGGTAAAACTGCTATGGACTTTTTTATGTGATTGGTGAACTTAGCTGAAAATTATTATACTGAGTTCTTCTCAGTCTAAATTTGAATAAGATTGTGGTGTCTCATTTTACTATAGCAGGTCATACATGGCTTTGGTTGGCCAAGGATCTCTCATGCCAAACATTTAGATCTTAGGGGAAGTGGAAAGCTCAATGAGTAAAGTTACCAAACCTGTTTTTCCTATGTATAATTCTTAGGTCAAATATCTCATATTCATCCTTGCCAACATCAATTGCTGATTGCTCATTTGGAGTAGCACAATCCTCACCATCCCCTGCAATTCCAGATTCATCACTGTCCCCAGTCATCTCTCTGTCATCTCCTATCACATAAAGATTGTCTCCATACGGTTGACATTCATTCTCTGAAGTTTGAAGTTGTAAGTTGGCATCTTTACAGAACTTCACATCTACATCATCTGAAGGGCACTGGTTTATAGACTGATTGGAGCTCCCGTTTTTGTGCTTTAAATTAGAATCACAATTAGAAGTGCATTCAGGTGCGAGCTTTAACTGAATACATTTCAGCTCAGGATCATTCAAGCCATTAATATGGTTATTATAGTCCTCGTAGTCTCCATGAAAATAGCCTATTCCTCCCAAACCATCATGATCCTTGAACCCTGCCTCGACAGAATGATTTTGTTGGACATTCTCGTTCCATTGGTAGTTCTCTGTTACTAGTACACCATCGTCCATGGATGCATCATTGAGACACGCATTGTCTGAACGACCAATACTGGTCATCGAATGAAATCCTTCTGCTGCATAATCTATACCGAACAGGTTATCACATTGCCTCTCTGACTCTGAAGTAGTAACAAACTTGTCTTCGCTAGCACTGCCGAAGAAATTCGGCCTTCTGAAGGAGGAATTTTTAGGATAGTCTCCATCTTTCCCGCTGTACCAGTAAGTATCGTATAGAATATCAGCGTCATAGTAATCACGGGCAGTACCGAATTCAGAGAGTCTGTCGGATGAATCGTCTGATTTAACTCCAGCTTCAGGCCAAACAGCATATGGATTTGTTAGACCTGTTAAAATGCCAAGGCATCAGCTCCACCTCTCAATGACACAATTAAGCACTGATAAAAATCCTCAGCCGAGCAGGGGAGCATAAACCAATAGACAGTCACACACACAAAAACACACAGAGTCATTGAGGAATATTTTAGGATCAATCATCAAGCGGAGGAACATGAGAAGACATCAAAAATAGTACTGAGGATGTAGATTGGGAACATGCACCAGATAATCCTGAATTTCAGTTGAAAATAGTAACGGAGGATTGAGTTCTCATGGTCGGACAATCTATATATGATAATTGACTCCCTACACCCATTCATAGCCGACGACCAATCGAGAGTCGTCTTAAAACCACCATCCTGAACTAGATTTATGAGATAGAGAATCAGACTTTGGAGACATACCAGAGGGAGACACGACGGTGGTAGAAGAGCCCATACTAATGAAATCATCGGATGAATGAGCAGAGTTGGAATTGGAACGATTGACTCCATCAGAAACCTCCGATTGCGCGCCAATCAAGCGGACTTTCACTGGCGGAGGAGGATGAACCGTCGGAAACATAAACCTCTCCAAGTCGAATGAGCTCAGGTCTCCTCTCCCAGCGATATCGTCTCTAAGAGCGGATTCCGCATCAGTGAATCCATTCTTCCTAAAGAAATCCAAGATAGCTCCAACGTCGGAGACCGCCATGGCCGTAAGACTTTAAACTGAGAAAGAAAGAAGACAAGAATAGAACTAGAACCTGGACATCAGTAAGAGAAAATGAACTGAGACGGTCAAAAGGGGTTAAGGGTTGCATCCTTGAAGAAGAAGGATTGTAGAAGATGAAAACTTCCCACTCACAAAGTCATACACGCACACCCCACCAGACCCTCCCTGCCTGCTGTAAAACTCAAGCCAACGGGAGAAAACCACACTAACTTTCGAAAGAGTAGACTTGGATGTTTTTAACTGCACGTGACGTGGGGCCGGAACCGGGCTTACTGGATTGACAGGTGTGACAAACTTGTGGCTCAATTCGGACTCCGAATCATACTGAGTCGTTAGTAACGGAGACAGGTTTTACCTTTTACCGTTGGTTATGATTTTGCTTTCACGGTTTCGTAGATATCCCACTCTTGTTTCTGTAGGTTATATTTTTCGGAGATGTTGAACGAATGGACCATTCGATTGCAGTGGTCCTGACATTTGCGCGGTATTATTTTTCAAAATATTGTACCAACAGAGGCAGCTAGAGATTTGGCCACGTAGTCAGAAGGAAATCGAACTGTGTAAAATCATAAGGCGGAATATATATATATATATATATATATATATATATATATATATATATATATATATATATATATATATATATAATTTTATTTTTAGATTTAAGATTTTTAATATTTTACAAATTTATAAAATCAAATCCTTGGGTCCACCCATCCTAAACCCCTATTTACAAAAATAAATTCTTAAATCTAAGCAACTCTAAGACATAACGATTCTCTATCCAAAGAAGAACAACAACATATTTGATGTTACACTATTTGATTTTATTTTGAAAATGTGGCTTTGGACCATTGACTACATGTTGTATCGGCTACAACAAATAAAAATCCGTTGGAATGTGGGCAGTGGGTGTGTAGTTTGGATCATCTTCTCTGACACGTAACAGCCTCTGCTCTCCTTATATTCTTAAACCACAAAATCATATAAATATTATAAACAAAAAATAATTAAAATTTTAACGAAGGTGGGACCCACAATAATACTCTATGCCCCAATATTCATTGTCGACAAGCGTCCACTGGAGAACAAATAGGTTGTTGATTTGGACTCATGGGTGGCACTTTGCAATACCACCGTAACCTGTAAGTACTTCAATGCTTACGTTGAAAAGATATATATTTTTTCGCACGGAATGTAATTTACAAAAGAAATGGGCTTTTACCCAAAAAAAAAATGAATGCTATATGATCTTTTTTTATTTGGTCAACGGAATGTTCTTTTTTTTGGTAATCAAACTTTCATTAAGAGGCAGAAGTAGGATGGGAAACTGAACATAAGCTCAGTAACCAATCAGAGGAACATGACCAATAACTCGGGCGAGTAGGCCTTCCGTGCTAGATGATCCGCAACACAGTTGGATCTTCTAGAAATATAAATGGGCTTAAACCCCAAAAACCTACTACCTATAAATTTGACATCTTCAATTACAGTAGTATAAAAGTGATCAACGGAATGTTACTATCATAGGAAAGAAAAGATAAGCATAGAGAGAGAGAGAAAAGGTACACGAACACTTTGTATTGGCAATTTTGGGACTTCATCATATCAAAACAAGCATTCAAGATGTAAAATTTCTCCAAGCTTAAATTGCTAAAAATTATGATTTCTTAACTCCCTAGTAGTTTGATCAATATGTGGAATTAGAAATTCCTAATCCATAAATGAGTTGTCATCCGGTTCGGCTGATTCTGTCTTTTGACAGATTTATCCCCGCATATAGATTGCCGTAACATATTCATTATGCATCGAAATTGATAGATCAACTATGCATTGGAAAGATGACTCAAAGACTTACTTTTCTTACGTTTACGAGAAGCCCCTAATCCGACTAGTAAGTGGTGAAGACGGTCAATGAAGTGCTGGTATGTAAGGAATCTAACCGGTCAAAGTTGGTCTCATGTTGTACCATACAAACTTACCATACACTGCAAATGTACGTCTTATTGTACATAGATTAATTTTAATTTGGCATATTCAGTGATATAGGGGTAAAACAGTGAATTTGGTAAAGGAAGGCACCCAATTTAAAAATACATGAACAAACTAGCGTATTTGTGAATATCATGACTCAATCTATGCTATGTAGAATTTTTACTATATCTCATTTAAAATTTTTATGTATTTTAATGAATGATAGCATATAAAATAATATTTTATTGAATAATGAGATGATTTAGCATATAATTACTTTATGCGATTAATGTGCATATATGTAGGTGTTTTACAATTTTTGTTATGACTAAATAATCCTGTAGATTTCTTGATTTATGGATTATTCTTCATTCTTGTACTTTAAATAATTAAATAAAATGTTTAATAAATGCAATAATTGAAATGGAATAAAATACATCGTGCTGATGAGCACTGCCCTTTTAAGTCTTGTTAGGCGTTGTAGCCAAAATTAAAGTGGAAAGATCAGGTCTAAGCCAATGATAGTAAATTATAGGGTGTACATGGTCTCATGCGTAGAGAATAAAACCATTTCGAAGATGTAAATAGCAACTTCAATGGTTTAGAAAGATGTATATCTAAGCTTATGATTATAATGAAAGAAAAAGAGAAAAAAAAAATTGAAAAAGTTTTGAAAAGATGTATTTGAGATTTATTGTTTTTATTATGACACGTGCATTAACATGTATTTGTAAAAAGACTAATATTTTATTTGAAAATATGTATGTTTTCTTTTTGGAACGTAGCATGATAATTTATAATATTCACTGAGCTACTATAGTGTATATCTCATTATCATGTATAGATAGACAATCAAAGGACGAAGGTAAAGGCATAATGACCTAGGAGTAGGATTGAGAACCTAATGTCTCTTTTTAATTATGCTAGCTATTTCAGTTCATAGATAACAATTATATCTAAGTATTTTAAGGGTTTGTATAAGACAATAAATATACAATTCAGTAGGTAATGTGGTTTTGAAATGCAGATGACTGTACTTTTTGGCAAATATAATTAGAGTTTGTAGTTGTCATGAGATTATCTATTTTTATGTTTGCTTCTCTTAATAAATTAATGTTTTCATTATCTTACCATGATATTTTAACTATCTTACTAAGAAATAATGGTTAAAGAAAAAGTAATTGCCATGTCAAACAGTAAGGTTGAGGTGCCATAGACCATCTAGCCCTAGTAGTTGTCACCCCTAATGTTAATGTTACATCCTAAGTTTATCCCATTTATTAACAAGACATTCTATTATTAACATTGTTAGTCTCAATTAATTTTTGTTTATTCATTTTCAAAATTACTCTCACATTCTAAGTTTAAAACACTACATGTGAATCATATCTTTCAAACTTTATGAGAATATGATACAAAGAGAAGAAAGTCATAGACGATGGAGAAGGATTAAAATTCAATTAAGCACACCGTACTTCATTCAAGATTATTCTTCTCTTTTAAAAAAATTTAACTTACTTATATAAATATTTAACTATAATTTTTTAATGGAAAGAGATGTCATTGAGATACTTTTATGATATTATAAGGGGTTTGATTAATAAATTAGGTAACTTAAGAAGTAACATTAATTTAAGGGAATGGTGTTGAGAATTTCCCTATTATCATTTTATGGGATAGGAAGTATCTTAAAGTTCAATAATACTACCTTCTTCTGTTGGTAAAATGAAATATTTTAGGGATAATTACTGTTGCCCCCCTGTAGTTTGATTTTATTACTAATAAAACCTTGTTCTTTGCGAAATTACTGTTGCCCCCTTCCTTATAACGGTGTTAAGTAGCCGTTAAGTTTGAATATGTAATGTCTAATTTGCCCTTCATTAAAATTAAAAAATCATTCTAAGTTTTACCTCATTTATAAAAACCCGATTAAATGTCAATTTTACCCTAAATTTAATTTTTTTGAATTAATGAAATGGACAAAATCCAAATCTGATTTGGTCCCACCTTCACTAAACTTCATTTATTTTGAAAATATATTAGGTGATATTCAGTTTCCAATTTGAGTTGAATTTGATTTTCCTTCCTCTTCGATTTCTATTTGAGTTTTATTCAATCATTCTTTCTTTATTTGGTGGTTTTTTTTTTTTTTAGAATAAAACGCATTATAGTTACTTTTTTCTCCACAGTTAATTAAGGGTACTACTGTAACTTGACAAAAGGGTAAATAAGTAAATAGATAAGTATAAGGGTATTTTGGGGTTTTTGAGAAAATATAAAAATGCCACAACATCAGTAAACTAACGGAACTTAACGGTAGGGGGCAATAGTAATTGTAGACAAAGTTAAAGGTTGGATTAGTAATTTTGAAAAGTACAGGGATACAAGTAGTAATAAAATCAAAGTACAGGGGGCCAATAGTAATTATCCCAATATTTTAATGGCAGAAGATATTCTCTCGTTTTTTTTAGGAAAAGGAAGACCATCTCCACACCGTGGAAAATACGTTGGATAAGCCATATTTAAAACTTTGGAGGCTGTCATCTTGGTATGACTAATCATGTCAATGGATCGATCCCTAGCCATGACTATTGTGAATCAAACCCTTATATAAAATTTGAAATTAAATTTAATAAAATACATAAGTTATATATAGGGTGTCTAAAAACTAAGTATTGTGGGGAAGATCAGCCTTCTAGACCAACCTCGGTCCTTTGATGGTTCCGGCTCTCCTTAGCTTCCTGATAGACAAAATAAGGGTGAGAGTGGGCCGCCTCCGAGACGGGAAACCACCTCCAATAATTAAGTCAGTCTTTAATGATGAAGATGGGAATCAATGCTAGCAAAATAAATGCTAAGGATGGAAGAAAAAATGTTTCTCAAGGAGTTATGGAAGAGAGTAATGGTTGAGAAGCTTTTGTTATAGCTGGGAACATCGTCCCTATTTATAGAGAACTTTTCTCAAGGAGTTATGGAAGAGAGTAATGGTTGAGAAGCTTTTGTTATACCTGGGAACATCGTCCCTATTTATAGAGAACTTGTGACCTTTTCTCGCCTGCGATAGCCGACTGACCCTTCATCATGTTGCTCAATGGTGGAGATGGCTTATAGGGCTTGGAGACGTCAGAGACTGACCCTTCATCATGTTGCTCAACGGTGGAGATGGCTTATAGGGCTTGGAGACGTCACCCTCTGACGGTTGCAGACCCAGGGCTGATGTGAACACCTTCTGTAATCAAGGAGTCAACTCAAGCATCAGCCTGACGCGACCTTATTCCATGGTTGAGGAAACAAAAAGCAGTGTCGTTGTCCTTGCCGCAATCTTAGAACAAATGTTGGGCTTCCAAACTATCTTTTATCACTGCATAGCCTGCGATACATTAATTGCTGAAATTAATGCTATGAGGCACCGCAAACGAGGAGATATCAAGGATCCCCAAAGGCCGTTGGCCTTGCCAGAAAGTTACAGGGCGTCTGGACTTGTCAGTGAGTCTCTCCATTCGTTAATCGAGAAGCCTCCTGTCCCAGCTGGCAAGCAACATTCCTGTGAACCATTGAACCGCCGAATTGGTTCTATCCGAACCATTCTTATTCGGTGGTCCCTTTTGGGTCACCCATAACACTAAGTATTCTAGTTTCACAATTACAAGTTCTCTCTTTAGCTCACGTCATCGTATAGAGATCATGATCATTTATTCAAAAGAATAATGAATAATATACTTTAATATTTGTTCCTCTCTCCAGTATTTTTAAAATACAAATTTCTTAAATTTAATAATTGTAACTATTCTTAATTGTCACTTCTCTATCCAAAACGTATCAAACAAATTTTTTAAGGGTGGTAAACTTATCAAACACGGATCCGTTCAGGAAATTTTCCTTCCGATTATGACTTATTACAGCATATCCTATATTTATGCCATAATTGCATAACACGAAATTGCTATGGTGGACCACCACCCTCACGTTTTCTCACCAAACGAGGATTGAGACGTTACCATTGATTACTAACCACGATCTTATGAATAAATCCAGATGGGATAATTGGGATATTCAACGTTTCATTCCAACCTCAAGCACGTGATTCCAAAGCGAATGATCAATGATTCACTTCATACTCAATATTATGGTTGCTTACGAAACAATTCTTTTGTGTTTAAGCTTAATTTTCCGTTTTACTTCTTTATTAAAGCGTGTCAAACAAGCTACGTGGCGTTATTAATATTTTTTCTAGTCTAACTTAGAAGGGACAACTTGAATACTGCACATTAAATGTGCATCTGCTGACAAAGGTCGAAATTGAGAATTGAGATCGACTGAAGTTGAACCCAACTTACAAATAGAGATACAACGTCAACAACCAATGAATGAAGTTCATCTAAATTGAACACTTAAATGACAAAATGAACCTTCCAATTATTCCCTGCATTAGTTGAAAATGGATTAAACATTAAGTTTGCATGACCAACAGGGGTTGGTCCAAGTGGTAAGCAGCTTGGTCCGCTTAAGCAAGGTTTCGGTTTTGAAACCTAGTGGATGCAAAAAATTCCTTCTGGGAGACTCACCCACCACAGCCAGGTGTGTAACCCAGGTCGAACACCGAATTAGTCAGGCCAAAGCCTTGGGAACCGGGGTTGACAACCCAAAAAAAAAAGCGAACCACGTGTGCAAAAGTATGAAGTAAAAGCCACCTCACCACATTGTCACATTTAAGAAAATAAAAATAAGAAAAAATAATGATTAACGAAACCCAAAAAATCAGAAATAAAATGCAAAATAACCTATAAGAATACAAAACTTTAAACTCGAAAACAACAATACATCAAAACAAAGAGTTTACAGTTATTTAAGAGATTTTGTTCTTAGCCTTGATTATTAAGATCTTGTATTGGTTTAAATATTGTTTTTTGATCAATAGCATGCCATTAGTTGCCTTAGGGCCTGTTTGGTTACATGAATTCAGATATTTCAAATTTTCGGATTTACAAATGGGAGATTTATAGTCGTTTGGTTGTGTGAATTATTGGATTCATGAAATTTAGGGTTCACCTTTTTACAATAAAAACATGAATATGTATACTGGGTATGTCACATCTATTATAAAAGCGCTAAACATTTGAACCATGACTTCATAGATGTTTTTTAAGGATGAATTTACAGATTTCATTCTAAAGATTCAGGATAACCAAACAATTAATTTTATAAACCATAACTCCAAAAATTTAAAATCTCTAGATTTTTGAAATTTCCAGACTCAAATAACCAAACAGGCTATTAGTACATGGAAGCTTTTGTATATATGAGGTGGGACTATTACATATTCTATAAAGAAGAATATAACTTATGACTTTCTCATTAAGAGACAACGGTCATTGCCAGCTAAGCCAACTTATGATGGTAATATTGATGCAAAATTTGATTAAAAGAGATTATTGATACCTGAAGATTTCAGCAATAAAATGATTAGTATATACCGAAGGTTTCCATATTCAAAATAAACTACATCAAAAAAAAATCAGATGATATCCACTTTAACCGACACGGATCCACATCCTCTATAATTCCTTTCCCTACAATTCGCTCATAGGATTGTGCCATGTGGTATTTAAGTAATCCAACGGTTACCCAACAAAGTAGAGTTTAAATAAAATTCAAATTTATGTTGGGTAACCGTTGGATTACTTAAATGCCACATGGCACAATCCTAGGAGAGAATTGTAGAGAAATGAATTACAGAGGATGTGAATCCCTACTACATTGATGCCAATGGTGGGTTAGTAAAGCGGATAAAGCCCAACCTCCCATGGGGAAATCTTGGGTTCGCACACATTCGGCATTAATATTCTCATTCCCATTCCGGTATATTGGAGGCTGTTAATCCAAAAAAAAAAAAAAAATTGCTTGCAGCGGCAGTCATGGTGGCGGAGACTCTCCGTAATGGGCTTCTGTTAGAGCTATAATCTACGGCATTAGGTTTTGTTTTCAGATTGTTTAGAGCTTATTCGAGGTTTAAACTTGTCCCTCAATTCTTTGGATTGACATGCCTCAGTTGTTCTGGCGTCATCCTTTATGTCGGTCCAGTTTCTTTTTGTTAGGAAGGGCACTAACCTCCTTGAAGATTTCTTGGCATCGGGTGCTCACAAGCTAAAGATGTTTCTTTCAATTCACTGATGAAATTTCCTTGCGGAGATTTTCTCCGAGACTTCCAATAAAATTTTTATTTTGATTTGCCTCCACGTATGGAAACAGAAATTCTAGACATTGAACACCAACGATAAATATTCTTTGCCTTATAAATCTGCAGGATTCTAGAGGGGAAAATGGAAAAAAAGATAATATATGTATATAGAGATGAAACCCACGTTTTTTTAGGAGCTGGAGAGATATTTGCCTGGAAAAGCAAGTTAATACTTAATACTTGAGAGAAGAACAAGACTGAAAGATCCCTATGCATGGTTTTAAGCTATATTTGGTACCTGATCTTTGCAATTTCTACCAAAAAAATCCTTGCAATCCGTATTTTTATGTTCCGTTTTAATATAACTGAAGATCTAAAATGAAATCAAGTTTACCACTGTATTCTCTACTCTTGTATCTGCTTGTTAGCCATGAAATCAACCATAAAATGTTTCAAGCCCAAGTCAAGCACCGATTCATCCCCGGAGAAACAGAGACCTTATGAAGGCAATGCTTCTTCAAACAACCAGACGAAGAAGGGCTCCTCTAACTCCAGAAAACAAGAACCTTATGACAAAACCCAACTCCTTCATTCGAGAGATTCACTGACTTCTTCTAAACCCAAAACATTTTTCAGTGTAGTCTCTGAGATTATTGATGGAGAACCAGCGCTAGGTATTGTGAGCACTATATTCCAAAATGGGTGGAATCATGAGAAATCCCCTGTCATCCAAAAGATATTAAGAGTTAACCACACGGAGGAGGTTCTGAAGAGGTTTGAAGAGTATAGAAATGTGGTTAAATCCAGGGCTGCAGAAACTTGTGTCAGCAAGAGAAGGGAAAGGTTAGTGGCCGATGGGAACGAGGTCTTAAAACACCATGGTGCAACTCTGCTCTGTCCATTAGGGTTCCAAGGGAATTCAAGTCTCTGTGGGCAGCCATCCTGTGAAGTCTGTAATATACTGGGCTTAAGCACTTCAGGAAAAGCAGTTCAGAGATCATTCTGCGACAACAGCTGGGGTGCGCATCAGCAGATGACAGAATATGGTAACGAGGGTTCAGTGGTGGACCCAGGATGCAATAGTGGGGGGGGGCCGAAAAATGAAAGTCAGATAACCTTTCCTTTTGGGGTCACAACTCTAAATTATTTTATTAAATTAAAGAATAGACCACATATTTTGTGGGGCCCACACATATTTGAAAAAATGATAAATTATTGATAATGATATTTTTTTCCCGACAAAATATAGGTACAATTAAAGCAATAATATAAAAAAATATATACACATGACTTCAATCCTAAAAAGTTAGATGCAAACCAAAATTTTCTTTGGTAAGAGATGTAAACCAAATTTTTTTTTTAGGTAAGAGATGCAAATCAATGGTAGTTAGTTACCTACTAACTATAGATAAAATCAAATTAAAAAGAATAACAAAAAAAGAAAAAATAAATAAATTGAGAAAGAGAAAGAGACCTAATTGTGGAGTATATTTTTTTCCAAATTTTCTTAAGCCACGCTTATAGAAAGGGAAGAGAATAAATAGGAAAAAAAGAGAGAGAGGAGAGAGGAGAGAGGAGAGAGGAGAATAAATAGGGATTGAATAATTAGTTTTTAATTAGAAATAACATTTTGATTTTTAAAAACCTAATCAGATTTTTTTTCAACAATTTCCTTTAACCCACATTTATAGAAACAGAAGAGAATAAATAGGAAGAAAAGATGAGAGAGAAGAGAGGAGAGAATAAATAAGGATTGATGAATTAGTTTTTTTTATCAGGATTGACATTTATGCCCATCATTTTACCTTTAAAAACTGTTCACAATATTGGGGGGGCCAAATAGTGACATTTCACATGTGGGAAGAGAAAAAACCGAAAAAATTAAAGGAATTAAGGGAATATGCATAAATTTTTTTAAAATCCGGGGGGCCATGGCCCCCTCCGGCCCCTTCATAGGTCCGCCCCTGCGAGGGTTTGTCAAGGAAGACAGTGCTCATCTGCAGGGTCATAGCAGGTCGTGTTGCATATGATTATCCTAAGGGCTTTGCTTGTATGGAAGATTGTGGATTTGATTCTTTGATAGTTTCAAGTAAGAATCAATCAAACCCTGCAGAGGAGCTCATTGTCTTGGATCCAAGAGCTGTTCTCCCTTGCTTTGTTGTCATATATACTTTCCAATGACCACCTTGTCAACAGTAAAAAAAGAACAAAGGTAAGATTAACGTCTACGGCTTCCTGCTATCCCTTCCCTAGCTAATTATCATACTTTATATTGTAATATATTGATTTGATCGCTTGAGGTTCTCGAATGGGTTGTTGTCAATTGTATTATTATAAGATTCAGATTATAAGCTTATTACAATCAGTCCTTAGACCTAAAACTAGAACTCTACAAGGTTCCTGTTATTACAGTTGATGATTGATGGATTTTGGTATTTTCACTTTTATTTGCATCAAGATGATTTTATTGATGATAAACACGGGTATATCCATTGGCTTCGGATAGACAAAGATTGACAAATCAAATCACATGGTGTTAACCGGTCAATCAATCTTAATGACAGAAATGGTATTCCCTTGTTTGAAAATATTCATAATTGCATTAATACGTAGTATGTGAAGTGTATAAATAAGTATGGGTAGCTAACCTTGCAGAGTTCTTCGATGACCAATAACTCCTAGCGAAAAGGTCGTGCACTCGTGTGTTCGACTCTCGATGATGGCATATGTAATATCTTCATCCCCAATATGTGAAAAGTGCATTTTTATACCTCCCCACCCCGATTTTAATCTTCTGCGGCCCAAAACTAGGCGGCCATCCAGTGGTTGCTCTGGATGGCCATTGGCCGCCATGTGTCAGCGGCTGAGATTTCAGCCGTTGGCTTTTAATTGTGTTTATTTCTCAAACAAATCAGTAACCATGAAATAGTCTGAATATAGACTGAGATAGTTAAACCAAACCGGTCAATTGTTTCTTCAGTTTTTTCAAAATAAAATAATAATAAATTATGAACCTAAACCCAACGTCGTCTTCTCTGGCAAACGATTGCAATCAAGATGGCATGATGAAATTAGCAACATATTCTACATTGTTATGCTTGTGATTTCATCATTAGTTCGCTAGATCTTCGGTATAATCATTCATCGTGCCGTCTTGGTCGCAATCGTTTGCCAGAGAAGACAACGTTGGGTTTAGGTTTTCCTTCGAGATGAATGAATATAACACGCTAGGTTTAGGTTTGTAATTTTTTATTATTATATTATATCTTGAAATTTTGAAGAAATAATGGACCGGTTTGGCTTAACCATATCGGTCTAAATTCAGACCTTTTCATGGTTACTGATTCGTTTGAGAAATAAACACAATAAAAAGCCAACGGTTGAGATTTCAGTCGCTGATACGTGGCGGCCATCCAGAGCAACCGCTGGATGGCCGCAGAAGATTAAACCCCCCTCTTTCCCAAAACGAAAAACAAAAGTAAATTTCAAATAGACAAAGATAGACAAATAACAAAGTGGTAACAAGTCAATTTGTGTTACAAATTATCTACATGGTTTTCTCTTGTTTGAACATCTATAATTGCATTTGTACATTGTTAGGCATGACAAAGCATTATCTCAAGCTCTCTTTAATCTGAATTTCTTTTATATGATCTTCTCATTTCTTGTGAGGTTTTCTGAAATAGTGAAACTTCTTTTCTCTTTTGGATTTGTGGTTTTAAAATCATGGGTTAAAGGGTTAGAAATCCAAAGAAATTCACAACATCTACACCACCAACAGCCACAACAAAAATAACAATAAGAAAAAAGAGCAACATAGTTGTTTCCCTGCCTTTTACAATAGTCTTGCGTCCTTCTTATATGAAGAGTTTGCACCCCAAATGAAACAACAAAGGCAAGAAATGAGCAATTCATTCATGCCCAGGTAATGATTTCTCATTCATGCTAACACTCGCTAGCATCTCTTGAGAATATGCCAATGCTCTGGTTTCTCGAAAGTCTGGTCCCAGATCATGGGATTGGAACAAGAAAAATGAACTGGGATTTGGGATTAGGTTTAATGAGGGTCTGATTTTGTAAATTAACAAACTTTAAACCTTTAAAATATAAAATAAAAATAGTATTTATTCGATCATATTTTGATTACGTGGTGTGATCAACACCGTTGGCGGCAGCCCGCTCCAGCAAATAAAAAAAATATACTGTTTATTTGAAGGGTTATGACTTTTGAAGAAAGGTGTTAGCGAGGGATGGTGCACGAAGCGCTGAAGGAGCAAGCTGAAAACCTAGGACTGAAGGAGTCTTGCTGAAAGGGATAAATCCACCTATATATCCCTACAACCATCTTTTCCAACCACCGCACAGGTAAGCTGCCTAGAGGTTTGAAATGGTTGTGGTGCACGAAGCGCAGGGGGAGCCATTCTCAAGAGATTGTTTGCAGGAATACTTAGACATCCAGCAAAGAAGATTCGGGAATTATTGATTTAAAGTGCGAATGAGAAGTGGTATTTATACAAACTCGGAAATCCAACTGGTTGAAATTGGGAATGATTTCATCGATTGAAGATTGATATGATGATGCTCTAATTTTCTGGGCATCGAATTTGGCTTCGGCCACTCTCTGCTCACTTCGATCTATACATTCCTGATCTCGTATTCTTCAGCAGATCAACCACTAAATTGTTTGATAGATTGGGGATTTTTCAGACGATTTCGGTAGGAAAATTGCTGGATAAATTAGGTTTGGAATGATTCTGTGTTATTGGAACGAGTTATTGTGAAATGGTGGCGAATCATTTGGCATCGATGTGGCCGGAGAGAATAGAGAAAGTTGATCATCGATTTTAGAATTATGCTTTAATGACGAAACAGGGCATTCGTCTCCCATATAATCCAAAGACGCCTCCATTGAGAAAAGCCCAATAATCTTTTCCATCAATGGCTTCAAATCAAAGTTCTGATTGTAGAGCCCTTCTGCCGGATTTCGGTTCTTGCTTCATAGCCTGGACGACTCCAGTTTCAATTCGGTTTTTCAAGAGCTCTTTTCGTATTTCGCTACTGCTTCACCTCTGTCTCTCTTCTCTGTTCTATCTCTTGCTTTCTAAATTCGAAGTAACCAACAAGAATTGAGTGTCGATCGTCATCAGAGAGATTGAGTTGCATGCTGCATTGAGAGAAGTCTTGGTGGAGAGATGGAGAGGCTCGTGGAGATGAGGGGATTTTTGTCCGCTCCGGTGCTGACTTCCTCCGTTTCCTTCAGTGGGCCATTGGATGATGGAACACATATCTTATTCTGATCTTATGGCTAAGATTTTTTTTCAACACTTAACCATTTCATCCCTAACTTTTCTCCCTCCTTCTACATATCTTTTCTCCCTCCTTCTACATATCTTACTAATCTCAGCTCTCCTTTGGCTCCGGAAATACCGACTGACCACTTGCACCACCACTGTCTTCTCCTTTGGCTCCGGCAATATCGACTGACCACTGGCACCACCACCGTCTTCGGCTCTAACTGTATGTTTACAAAATATTCGGAGTCGTCTACACATCTTCAATCCAATTTTTCTTTCTTTCTAATCATAGTCTACACATCTTCAATCCAATTTTTCTTTCTTTCTAATCATAATGGAAGGAGTTTAGGACGACTGGATTAAGCTCAACGTTGGTGGCAAATTGTTCGAGACAACGCTTTCAACGATCCGAGCAGGTGGCGGTGATTCACTCCTTTTAGCCCTAACAGCACGAGACAACGACTGTGGCGAAGACGTCAATCCAATCTTCATAGATCGAGATCACGAGATCTTCTTCGTCCTCCTATCCCTTCTCCGCTCCAATTGCCTCCCTACCTCCGACGCCTCTCTTGTTTCCACCATCTGCCCCACAGCCGACGGCATCCCTTCCTCTTTCACGGCCTCTGCCGGCGATGGCTCTATCTAGATCGCTCACGGCGGTCAGATCTCTACCTACGACTAGAACCTCGCTCACTCCGTTACCCTATGAACTCATCTTGACAACATCACTTCCTATGTACGTCGACAAGGGTTTCTGGAGTAGAAGACAGAAAAGGCAGAGAGAACCCCCGAAGTAGAAGACGGAAAAGGCAGATAACCTGAAGAAGAGAGAAAATATTTTAGGGATTAAATGGTTAAGGGTCCTACAATTTCATCCATCGGATTAGAATAAGATAGGTGTTCATCATCTAACGGTCAATTGGATGAAACATGAGCGAGTCGGAACTGGAGGTAATAAAAATCCGGAGAGGAGGACGTTAAAGGGTGAGAGTAAGGGAGTTACCTAGGGGTAATAACGTAATTTACTATCCAAAGGGCATTTGAATTAGACTTTTAAATTATAATAAATGACTTAAAGGATAAGTATATTTTAGTAATTTACTACTCATTTAACAACAAAATTTAATTATAGGCAACTTGTAATTATGTATGTGTGTGCATGTAATATTTGAGATAATAGAAGGTGGTCATTAGTTGCACCAAAAAATAGTGGTACTGTGTAATTTTCTCTATTATTTATTATTAAAGAAAAATTAAATGTTGCAAAGGATAATGAAATACCTATTTTCTCTATTTTCTTAATGTTCTTAGGGTCTTTTCTAAAATAAAGTATTTGGCGGATTTTTAAGGTGGGATGAAATACAATGAGAGCTTCTTCTTTTTTTTTTTTTTTTTTTTTCTTTTTCTATACTATATAAATTATAAGAGACAGACAAGGAGGTGATGATTTACAAAGAAGCATAATGTTTGAGGTAAAAGGGTGTTTACGAGCTATAACCATTAGTAAAAGGAAAGAGAATTTTGGTCCAATGGAAGAGTATATCAAACCAAAATTGAGTTTGTAGTTTTATATAATAGTATAAAGTATGAGATGATAGGTGTATGCATAGTGTGTAACTCTTTTACACACACATACACTCAAATGGCCTGCGGAATGAACAAGATCAAGCTTTGAATGTTAGAAGTTCTTCCTCTGCAATAGCACCATTAGCATACAATTCCATCAACAATTTGGTGCTTTATCTGGCACTACCTCACAATTTCAAAGATAAGATATTTTATCTAGAGATGTTGTGCAAATGGCCTACCCAGTACCCACAGGAGCTAACTTAATAAAGAGGAAGATACAAGTAGACCCCCTCTACTGTAGAGTTTACAACCTAATGGAAGATACCTACCATATTTTATTTCAATGCCATTTTGCAAGAGCTACATGGTTTTGCAGCCAATTGGGATTTTTACCTCATCAGACTCCACATTTCAAATGGATACTTGGCGACTCACTTTGTCACGGATCAAACAAACTAAAGCATGATTCAAAATGATTCTATAGTCAGTGTTTTTCCTTCTATTGGCACCCATGGATAATATGAAAAAAAATTCAAGGGAAATGAAACCCTCCATTACAAGTTGCAGAGAAAGCAAAGACAGACTTTTAAGGAATTTTGGAATCCCAAAACCATCCCTCTATTGTGCATCAAGAACACCTACAAGACCCCATATGAGTCCACAACAAGGAACCAATATCTGCTCGATGGGCCAACATCTCATGTGATGCATCGTTGGAGTCTTAGGCTGCGTTTGTTTGCAAAGGTGGGGTGGGAAAAAAGGGGTGGAAAAAAAAACATGTGGGTCCCACATGTAGTGGGGTGAGGGAGAAGAAAAGGAAAGGAAAGGGTTTTATGGAAAAGTGATCAGGTGGGTCCCACTTTTTTACTTTTCCCAACTTTCCCACAAAATCCCACCAAATATGTGGGGTTTTAAAATAGCATGGGGTGGGAAAGTTGAACTGCCACATCAGCAGACAAGGTTCCTTGATTCAAGGAACCTTGTTTCCCACTTTCCCACCCCAAGCAACCAAACACTCTACCATTTTAGGATTTAAAGGAAAAGTAAGAAATTTACACATTTTTCAAGAATTTTCCCACCCCTTTTTTCCCACCCCACCTTTATTCCAGCAAACAAACGCAGCCTTAAGGAATAGAAATCAGGGGTGGGCCTCCTAATACAAGCCCATGCCAACACCATAAAGAGAGCTATATCTGCACTTGTTCCATTTCAAGCAATCTTATGTGGGGAATTCCTGGCTATAAGATTGGGATTACTGCACGCATTGGAGGATGATCTAGATAAACTGATTGTCATATCAGACTTTCAACAAGCAATACAAATTATATCTGGGGCAGAATCCACATCGTCGAATGAAGTGAAGCTGATACTACATGATGTACTTCATTTAGCTTCCTTTTTTTCTTTTTCTGAGTGTAAATTCTATTATGTTTCTAGAGACGCTAATGTTGCAACGAATTTTCTAGCCCAAAGGGCTTGGTTGCTTAGTAGCACGACTGATTTAACCATTTCCACTCCTTGAGTTGTAGACCCATCTACATCCTCTACTTTGCTACCTAGTTGAACAAAGTTTTGTTTTCTACCAAAAAAAAAAACATAGTACCAAATAAATTAACGTGACATACCATGCCATGTCACTATCTGTACCATCGAAAGGAAAAAGATGGTACAATGTACCATATTATTATATTAAATATACTAGTATTGATTTATATTGAAAAGATGTATTTGTGCCATTTAGTATTTAATACCGTATTAATGTGATGGGGAAAAAATCTAATACCATACCAAACACAACTAATATCAACCCAAATTAATATCCAATCCTATAGTAATAAATTAGTGAACCATCAAAATTCATGTCTTATAAATTAAAATTATTTATTTATTTTTACGAAAATTAGTTCTTAAAAATTGTTTAGACTGTGTCAACGTGGTGGCCTCAACAATTTCACCATGTTTAATTATCACGTTTGACATAATTAGAAAGACATGGATTAATTCAAACTGAGGTAAGGGATCAGGGTAAGCAGACCTATATAACTAAGTTTGAACCATTAATTTACAATTCCTCATGTGGCTGCAACAGGGTTAGGCTTTTCCAATCCCAATCCTAGCTCTATATATTTCTTGGCTAAACCTATTCCCCCTCTGACCCTAAATAAGGGCCAAAGATTCTTGTCTTGACCCTAAGCCCTACAGAGCAAAGCAAAACTCATTTCCGCCCTGATTGTCCCTGATTGGGCCGGGTCAGGATGAATTGGCCTTGACCCCTATCCCTGAATGGCTCTGATTGGCCCTATCCCCTATCTCTAATTGGGCTGGGGCAAACTTAAACCCTATCCCAACCTGGCCCACCCTAATTCTAATATTTAAGAAATAAAATGAGAAATTTTCCAGCATTAAACCCAAGATCTCTTGAATGAGAAATAATTTTCTGACCAACCTTATATTGGGATATAATTGCAAATATGATAAAACTTAATCAAACGAAACTAATATAGGGTTAATCATTTTTGTAACCCAAGCTTGCCCTTCTGCTTAAAAAATCATGTTGATATCAAGCCAGGCTCAGAGCAAGTTTGGGCCAAGCTGAGTCTACATGGATTTATTGACACCGGTATTGCTTGTGATCAAATTTGAATCATGTATAATTTAATTTGTTATTTATTTTGAATCTAATTTGTTGTTCAATTTGAACCATCTAATATTTAAAAATATTGAGCTATTATAAACGTATTATAAAAAGTGTTACCAACAAATGCAATGTGATGTTAATGTTTAGAGTTTTCACTTTTCATTATTCTAATTTAAAAATTAAATATATAAGACCCAAAAAACCTTAAAAGATTACGAAAAGGAGTTTTCCTCATTTTACCCGAAAAAGGAAAGCTATTCATTTCCTTTTACTAGTTACTTTAATAGTTACTTTAATAAAAAAAAATTATATAATTTGTGATCCTGTGGGGGTTGTTTTCCTTCTTTCGCATGTTCCTTGAGAAGATTATATATATATATATATATATATATATATATATATATATATATATATATATATATATATGTAACATAATACATTTTAAAAGATAAAAACTAGTTTAATAATATAAACTATGTATTAACTTTTTTTACTTAGAAGAATTTTTATTTTTCAAGAATTTACCCTGAAGAAAATAAAAATGTAAACAACATTTAACTCATAATTTTGTTTTTTTGTCAAAAATTTACTTTTAAACATAAGTTAGTATAGTTATATTTTTTTAAATTGATTTTTTTAATAATACCAATAATTTTGGCCAATTTCATGTTGAAAATAAATTTTGTTATAAAAAAACAACTATGAATTTTATTTACCAACGAATTATTTGTCAATTTCTTTGCAAGTTGTTATGTTCATTTGATTGATTCATCAATAAAAAAGATATATAATAGATATTAGATACTTCACATCATTGAAAGCCATTACATCATCTTTTATCACCAATTAATATAATTTAATTTTTTTTAATACATTACCTCATATAAATAAAATCAATCTACATATCACATCATTTAAATTTCTTAAGAATATTCTATTTTGAAATTTTACTTAGATGTTCCATATTGTTAATTAGAATTTTAATTATAAAACATCCTAGTTAACTTAGATTATAATTTTAATTATAAGTCAATAATTATTTACATAAATATATTTAACAAGAGTGTAAGATATAACAAGTGATTTAGTCTGTTTTTTCATTTATAACGAAAGAAAAAAATTTGTCTTCATCATAACATATTAAAAATGAAATAAATAAATCATTTACTTTTACTAAATGACAACATCAAAAGAAATTAAAAAAAAAAGTAGTATTTTTTATCGTAATATAAAAAAAGTAATTGTTTTTGTATGTGTTTTCTGTTAGATTCTACTCCAAGTTATGAGGACTCCTTTCATATGAAGGGTCTGCACCCGGCTGAGTCCTATTAGGGATAGGTGGGAGAATATGGAGATACGTGGAGAATTGTTACCTGTACTGACTATGATTACAGAGTCCAACCCTTCTAAGGTTCTGGAGATATCATTGGAGAAAGTACTCATCTTAATTGCCAAGTTATGTTCTTTATTTATTTAGGTAAGGGCGTTACTTAAACTCTTAACTTTTCTTCGATGACATTTAAACTTCTGCTGTTGAACACATTCGCCCTTGTATACTCTAACTTTAATTTTGATTATGAATTAAGGGTCTAATAATAATTTGATACTTTGAGATTTAATACTTTGTTTCCTTTCCTACTATTGGATTATGCTATATTATCTTATATTGTTATGGATTTGTTGTGAACCTGATCCCTTAGTGTTATCACCCCCATGAGTATTCGGGTGAGTTGGGATTCGGTTGGGTGGGGTGTGACAATTAATAGCTATCTCATGAGGATATTCCCCAAACTTTGAAGGATACTCGACCAAAAGTGTGAGATGCATGGGAGAAGATATCTAGACCTTGAGTAAATAGGTTGAAGTATATGACTTGTGCATTGGGCTAGGTATTTCCTTGACACATGCCAATTTTCATACCAATGATCATGGTGAAAGAGTGTGGCCCTAAACCTTAGCCATGGTTGTTGATTGGACTGTTATCTCTATACCTCAATCGTAACGCTCAAGATTGGTGAGACTCAATGAGAGGTCTGTGTGAGACTACCCAGAGGATGCTAGTGTGTATCTTAATGTGTATTTAATTAGTTAGTGACCAGCATGGCTAGAGTCCTATGTGCACTTTTGCATTGCATTGCACTTCTTTTTAAGTTTTTATGAGTTAAGTATGTGAATATATGTTGTTGATGATCTCACTAAGTTATGTGGAACTCACCCTTTGTGGGAAAATTGTTTTAAATTGTGCTGCAGGATACGATGGCTCGATGTTACAGGAGTACAAGCCTATAATGCAACAAGTTTGACACGCGAGTGATGGTTTCTTTTGGTGATGATTTATTATTTATTTTTGTGATGTATGTATACATCCAGCTCTAAGTACGAAGATAGTTGTAATTTAGGCTAGCACTTTAACACTATATATATTGTGAATGAGTAGGATAGATGCCATCAATTATGTTCTTTTAATTTCCTCTTTTCTACCGATGTTTCCGTATTGTTTTGGTAATACTCTAATAGGTAAAGTGAACTACGATATGTCCTACGAGGGTTTTGGTGATGTGGGCCCCATTTAGCCCTAAAAAAATGGGGTTGTGACACTCCTATATTTCTACTTGATTAGACAATATTTGACATCCATCACCTATTATGGCCAATAAATGAAGGATCCACTCCAAAACATGATCCATTGTATCTAAGAATGAAGACTCCAGCCTAGCAACAATTAAGACCAAGGAAAAAAATCTCGTTGGGATTCGCCGGTTCGCCACATGGCCAACCTGCCAAATCTCGCCAAGATTTCGCTGATATATATCTCTTCCAACTGCGGCGGTGCTGAATAGCACCGCCACTGCTACTACTTCCTTGATTTGGTTATGTTTATTTCTCTTTCTCTCTCTTTTTTTCTTCTTCTTCTTCTTCTTCTTCTCCTTCAATGATCCGGCGACATTTCGCTGGAGTCGTGGATCTCTCTGGTCCTTTCTCGGTTTCTCCTAAGTCCTACCCACCTCAGAGCACAGATTTCTCCTACGCACCTCAGAGCACACAGATGTCACCAGAGTCGTGGATCTCTCTGGTCCTTTCTCGGTTTCTCGTACCCACCTCAGAGCACAGAGCAGTAAAGGCTTTAGATCAAGGACTGATGCTCATGCGAAAGTAAAGGCTTTTGAAGTAAGAAGAAT
The DNA here is from genome assembly GCF_041222555.1 of Hakea prostrata. Classification (NCBI taxonomy): domain Eukaryota; kingdom Viridiplantae; phylum Streptophyta; class Magnoliopsida; order Proteales; family Proteaceae; genus Hakea; species Hakea prostrata. The sequence continues at coordinate 20,631,536 of NC_142600.1, read as the reverse complement.
AAAAAATGAGTTCCGGCGGCAATTTTCTGTAAAACATAGAGCAATAAAGGTTTTATTGTAAAGCATAAGAAGAAGAATCAAAATGGGTGACGATTTTCCGGCGAAGTATTGAAATCTCGATTTCGATTACATTTTTATTTCACCCACTAGCGAACTCGCAGATACCTTTTCCATGATTATGACATATAGGGCAAAGTTCCACCTTATATTATGTAATACCCTCCTCTCTAATATATAAAAATACATGTTCCAAAACAAGATTTATGACATACAGGGAGATGAAATTAAGGAAGGAGACTATTTTGTAAACAATATCAGTTATCACTTTTAATGTTCTATATACTGTCTCTCAGTGACACTTAATTTAACATTCATCATCCATTGTCTCTAATAAATAAAAGCTTCACCTCTACAACAATTAGGATATGTAGGGAAGATCAAAGTTAAGGAAGGGGACCATTTTGTAAACAAAATTGCTTTATAATTTTAATATTTTATATTAGACATGAATTTTTTTCTCGGTAGAAACATTCTTCAACAATTTTGTCAAATAAATAAAGGTTCTATTCTAAAACTCCACCCTTGTGTTCATATAAATGAAGACTCCGCCAACAGCAATTAAGACGCGTAAAATGATGAACTCAAAGTAAAATGATGAACTCAAAGAATGGGACTCTTTTGTAAAGTATATGCGTTTTCATTTTTGATGTAAAGAGATATTGTCAGCCGATTGATTTGACATTTACTGTCGAGTATGTCTAACAAATGAAAATTCCATTTAGACCATAAAAGAGAAAAAAATGAAAACTCCACTCTAAGTCGCATTTTAGTTACTATTGCTAGTCGCCATCGTCGGGGAAAAAAGGAGGTGATGGTTATCCCACACCGACACAGACACTTGGCTTTGTGCAAATGGAATTCTTTCTTTTTTCCTTTTTAATCTGATCAAATGCAAATGGAACTCACATGTGTCCGAAGAAGCTGTCGCAGGCGATTAACTTTTAAGAGGTATAAAAATCTATGCAAATGTCCCTTCAGACCTCGTAGGGGCTAAACGTAGTTATATGGTAGAGAAAAGAGAGATAATGATAAAACAAGATAAAGATGAGATGAAAGAGCACCACAATCCACAATTTGATTTGATGTGAGATGGAGATGGAGAAAAAACCAAAAAAAAAAAAACCCCACAGGCCACAATTTGATTTGATGTGAACCAAAGCACCTAACGATCCATTCATCCTTTCCGTTTTTGTTCACCTTTTTTTTTTATTTAAAATAATTAGTAATAGCATATGTGTCTCGGTCCCTACCGTAGAATTCCTGTTCTGCACCCTCTTTTCAAGCACCCAGGGTTGGGGATTTGAAATTTTTCTTTTTTTCGGTAAGAGGATTTGAGGTTTTTCAGCTTTTTTGGGTTGTGTGGCGTTATTTATGGTAAGAGGGTTGTGAACTTGTGTGCTTATGGTTCATTGCCATGGCTGTTGGGTCTGTTGGGTGGGATTTTCTTTTCCACTCGGGCTTAAAAGTAATTGAAAGATACGTTTGATCCTGTGAGATTGAACAATTAAGAAGAAACCAAGAAAAGCATCCATCAAACACCTTTTTCTCAGAACCCAGTGTTGAAGGAGTTGGAGTAGGGTCGAGAAGGATCCAAGTCTCAGTTTGATGCTTTTTTGAGCTGCTTTGGATAGACCGTAGCTCCAAAAAAAGATCTGTTCCCTTTTACACAGATGCTGTAGAAGGTGGAAGGTGGAATGTGGATGGTTGAAATTTGAAAGTTGATGGGTACTTGTGTGGTGGTGGTGGTGGGTGGAAGAGAGCTGATTCTTCATTCCACCTTATCAGATGCAATCTAAGATAGCAAACAGTAACATATATCACTCTCAGATTTTGTGGAATGGATGGGGACCCCATCGGTATAAGTGGGCACGGCATCTCAGGATGCTGCCATGCGAGCACCTATCATGCGAATAGAAAGAGAGATTTTTGCTGGGGGCAGAATCTGTTATCACCACCATGTGTTCGTTCAACGTCCTCAGAGAGAATATATGGGGGTCCCCATCTTGAGAAGTGAGAACGAACAGCGACAATGGTCTTGGGCTACTTAAATAATTAAAAGGTGATGAAGTCTACTCCACTGGGAATTTTTTATTTGGTTTGGTAGCGTCGTGGGAAGAGCAGGTTTGGACTTTGGATTTGGATTTGTTATATATTTATGGTCGCCGGCGATGCCTACTCCGGTTAGCACTGCTAGGCAATGCTTGACACCCGAGGCTGCGCACGCACTTGACGAGGCCGTACTTGTTGCACGACGTCGTGGCCATGCTCAGACTACCTCTTTACATGCCGTCTCGGCTTTCCTCGCTCTGCCTTCTTCATCGCTTCGCGAAGCATGTACACGCGCTCGCAGCTCTTCCTATTCTCCTCGCCTTCAGTTCAAAGCTCTCGAGCTCTGTCTCGGTGTTGCACTCGATCGTCTTCCTACGTCTCCCGCCCAGGATGAACCTCCCATATCCAACTCTTTCATGGCTGCCATCCGACGCTCTCAATCGAATCAAAGGAGGCATCCCGAAAGCTACCATTTTCAACAGCAACAGTTGCAGCAGCAGCAGCAACACCCTTCGCTTTCCTGTGTTAAAGTTGAGCTTCGACAATTGATATTGTCCATTCTATATGATCCTGTTGTCAGTAGGGTGTTTTCTGAAGCGGGCTTTCGGAACTCCGATATCAAGTTAGCAATTCTTCGTCCGCCTTCGCAACCACTCAGTCGGTATCCTCGCCGGTGCCCTCCAATCTTCTTGTGCAATTTAACTGGTGGAGATTCTGAGCCCGATCGACGGACTTTCAATTTTCCGTTTCCTGGATTTGCTGGGTTTTCTGGGTTTTCGGATGTGGACGATAATTGCAAGATGATAGGCAAGATTCTTCCGAAGAAGAACGCGAGGAATCCATTACTTGTGGGCGTCGGCGCTCACGATACTGTTCGAAGTTTCGCCGAAAGCGTACAAATAGGAAAACCTGGTGTCTTGCCTGCCGAGCTATCTGATTTGAGCTTCATTTGTATCGAGAAGGAGATTGCAGATTGTATTTCTGCCATTAGGATTGAGGATTCTCTGAGTTCAAGGTTTGAGGAGTTAGGTCGATCAGTAGGGAGTTGTTCTGGATCGGGTTTGATCTTTAACATAGGGGATTTGAAAGGTTTCCTTGCTACTAGCTTGGTCGATGTTGTGAACTATGTGGTGTCACAATTGACGAACATGTTGGAACTTTACCATGGACGCTTGTGGTTGATGGCGGAAGCAGCAAGTTACGAGACATATCTAAAGTTCGTAAGAAGGTTTCCTTCTATAGAAAAAGATTGGGATTTACAAGTTCTGCCAATCACCTCTTGCGAACCTTCCATGGGACTCTACTCCCGACCTCACAGGTGAGTGACCTATTTCGTTTCTTCCTATTTTCTTCACCACTCTCTTACCAAATCTTACCTTAGTTATCATATCTGGAGAAAGGGATTGTTTTTAAATTCAGTTTAATTTGGGACCAAATTTTCACCTTGGGTGGCGCAAAATTCTTCCCCTGAACTTATTTGCTATCTCCGAATACTTTGTTGTTTGCTGATATCTGTATTTGCAATCTTGTGTGATTGCAATCTTGTGTGATTGTTTCATAATATATTACCTACCATGGCTCCATTTATCTTCTAGAAAGTTGCCATCACTAATGGTGACATGTCATCCTCGGACTAAATTATGCACTTTGCTGAGGATTAACTTCGCCATAAGATTAAATCTTATGATCCCACACTTCATATTTAATTGTGCATTTATAAATAATTTTTGTGTACATATACGGATGAGTAGGCAGTGGTTTGTTAAAATATTTATTTATGTACCTGTTTCTTTACGCAACGTTTTCCAACTTTAAATTCTTGGACGTTTATCATTGGATCGTTTCTTGTTGGAATAGACGGTCCCCTTTCATCCTTCATATGTTGATTGTAGGCAAGGTCCACAATTTTGATTTTGATGATAGTTGATGAACTTTTAAAATTGCCTGTTGTTATGAAAAAGGACTTTTTTCCTCGGTTTTGTTGAACCTTAATTACCATCAATTTGAGGTAAACACAGGCTTTTCCAAAAGGTAGTTATCATTTTTAATGTGTTTTACTTTTACCTTCATTTTTTCTAGAAGACTGCTGTCTTACCAGCAATAATATATGGAGCAGACGTTGGCAGTGCAACTAAATGAGAACCTTGAGGTAGATGATGCTAAAAACTAGCAAAAGATAAAATATAATAGAAAGCCTAGAGCTAATTTTGAATTGGTTGCTCTGATACACTATATGTAGACATGGGCATGTGGATCGGAAGCCTTTGAATAATATAGTGGAAAGATCAATTTGATTCAATTTAATGATGCTAAAAGACTAGGGTTAGTCTTACCAGCAATAATTTTGTATTGTTGCCTTTTTATTATTTACTGCATATATTTGTATCTTTCTATTAATTTCTTTACAAATAAATATATCCATAATTGAAATTTGCATTGTATATCGAAATAGCCTCTCAACAGAAACTGTTGGGGGTAAGGCTGAGTACGAAAATTATCCGACTAGACTCTACTTGTGTGGAAGCCTTCAGCACTGGCTTCTCCGCCCCCCCCCCCCTTTTAAAAAATTGGTAGTGTGTTGTTGTTTTCATGAAACCTTGCATGACTCTCTCAATATGTACATTTAAAGCGCGCCTTACTCAAATAGGGCGGGAATAACAAGACTCTATGGCACAGAGCCCAATTGCTTGCCCCAACCTAATAAAGGACCTGCAATAAACTTCAATTTGCTTAAGCCTGCTTTGTCTGAGAGTCGGTAAGAATCACTTCAGTCAATCGGGGTCAATATCATCTTTTTAGAAGTTGGAATTTATTTAGGATTTGGTTCATTCTTTGGCTGCTCTGCTTCCGAAAGAAAAAATAGAGAGTGATTGGGGAAGAAGCGGTTCAAGACCTATCCTATCTAAGGGATGTCTTATCCGATCTTTCTCTGCATGGTTCGCAGAGTTGGTATTGGGAGGAAGCTGTAAAGCTTAACACTCTAATTACCAGCTTGGCGGGATAGCATCTTAGTCAACTAGTAAAGCAGAGCCCTCCCGGATTGGAGGGTGATGCCGCACACCTCCTGTGGGCCTTTGGTCATCCTTTTGTTACCAAAATTATCTTTCATACAGACCCACACACAATTAGATAAATGTATTGTGGGGACCCTAATAGGTCATTGATTTGGAGACTCCATATTACGTTTCCATTCCATTCCCAATCAATGGTGGCTAATCCAAGTAGATTATGAGCACAGCCTCTCCCAAGTTGTATTCCAACCATATGATAGTTTAGAAGTACCATTGCAAGCGAGCCTAAAGACCAGAACCCCTCCTTGCGAGTCAATCCCAGTAGAGGAGAGGAAGAATCGACATCTTGGATAAAACCACCCACGGGTGCTTTCGCGAAAACCTAAGCCGGTCACCCGCTACCTCCCTTTCATTTAAATGTTGTGCACGTGAGCCCCATCATACATGCATAGAACCATTCATGTGAACTAGACACCAATCGACAGAAGATTACTAATTCTATATGTACTACTGTTTCTAGTTAATCTGGCTTGATCTTAATGTTTAAAATATTCATAATTATTTTGAACTCTTTATGTTTACTTCTAATTGTAGTATTTGTATTTGGAAAGCTGGAAGGAGACATGCTGTTTATAACTGCCCACTACGGCTTGCTTGCTGTTAAATTTGTTGCACAAGTAGGCCCTACCCTTTCCTATCCAGGCTTGATAGAGTTTGGCAACATGCCAAGATGAAGAATCTAGTAACAGTTGTAGAGTTTTTTTTGGTAGAAATAGTTGTAAAGTTGAGAGATAAGAAAGATAGTTAACGGGTGAGCTGAGTTGGAAACCAAACTTGACAGGTGCCCAGTCCATGGCTTACCTAATTTAGATGGGTCAAATCATTCTGTTATTTAAAAATATTGGCACTTGTTGTAAGACACTCATTACAGTAGATATGGTACCTTGCAACTCAGGTTATACCAAATAATTAAAGGTATGTTATATTTGTTATAAATATAGTGCATATTTATGTTCATGTAGTAGCTAATGGTTTTGTTGACCCTATAAATTGTTGATTTGCTTCACTTACGATTTTGTCTTCTTTGAATTTCCAAGTTTAGTGGTTCTTTTGTCGACTACAAATGGGCTTCTGGTTTCACAGTAACTAGAATGTATTTATTTCCTCTCTTTTTTTTCTTTTTTTTTTTTTTTTTTTTTTTGGGGGGGGGGGGGGGGGGGCTGGGAGTAAGGATAGAAGTTTGACAAAGAACTTACTCATTTATATTCTGATATGTTTTGTGTAACTGCTCAACTTACCATAGGTGATTGCAATGAGATCAGGAAAAACTCAATGAGGCTTTTTGTGGGAACAATGAGAAATGAAATCTTTTGATAAAACACATAGATGGCATTGACATCCAAAGTATTTAGGAGGGAAAGCTATAGGATGTTAGAACCATGAACAAGGTGTTTTTAACCCCCGCCCCCCTCCCTTCTTTTTTTGCATGTGTGGGAGATGGTGATTTGGGAATGGGTATGGCATACTTGAGATTATGGGCTCCAATGTAGGAGGGTTGTGGGGTAAAATATGATGGTTGAAACTGAAGGCGATGTATGTCTCAGATGAATTGAGGAGATAGGGTCGCCACATTAGGACTTGGTAGATGGGCTTGGGTTCAAGGTAGGCAGGGATGGGAATGAGGTTTTATGAAGATGGGAGGTGTCAGATTGGATGACTTTATGATATCTGCCTGAGACTATAGTTATGACAACATAATGAGATATTTCCTTAAACATAGTCTGGTTCTATCGTTAGAGAACTTCTTCTGGATAATGAAGTTGAGAAGTGCTTCTATTTTTTGTAATTTTTGGAATAATAATGGATACTTTCTTAGTGAATCAGGGTGACGAGGTGTTCAGTCATGAATATTTGAGTTGTCTGCAGTGCTTGATCTGTAATCTGTTGTGCTGGGTGGGAGATAGAAAGTACTGCTAATGCAGTGTAGCATAATTGTGATTCTGTTTGATATCCATGGTAAGAAATCTTGCTCTCAACAACCATCTCACCCCTCAAAAAAGCAAGATCTTGCATCTTTTGATGGGCCAACTCGATAGAACTCGAGGGCCTATCTCGGGGGTTTCAAGACCCAAGTTGGCCTCAAACTTGGTGGTTAGTCTAATTTAGTCATTTTGAACACACTAATGACCTTAGATTTGTGAGAAAACAACCGTAAGTATAAGTTATAACTCGACCCTAAGTTTGCAATTGAAATGCTATAGGAATCATGGTGGGAGATATCGCTCTCGCTCGCCACTCCAAAATAGAGAGATCTCGACCGAGATGGCGAGATCTCGGTCGAGATCTACCAAAATTTTGGCGTAATGTCGGTGACCCATCTCGGTGGGTTTTAGGGCCCCGGTTGGATTGAAATTTGGTATTTAATCTATTTAAGGCCTTTTGAACACATTGGTGGCCTTAGAATTGTGAGAAAATAACCCTAAGTGTGTCTTCTAAGTCAACCCTATGTGTAAAACCGAAATGTAGAGATATCTAGTAATTCATGTTATCAACTATAAAGTATTGAATACATTACACATCAAACTATCAAAGAACTTAAATGTCTTCAAAATTTTACAACCATAAGAAGTTTTAGACTTTTAGTAAGTCATAAATCATAATCCATAAGTTCCCAATCACAAGAGTATGTGAGTAATAAGATTACAAGACTACAAGACAACAAGAGTATCACTCAGCATTCTACATCAACTGATTCTGAATGGTGGCCACATATGACTCCCAAGTCAACTCATCACTATAGTATGTCACATATAGGTTTAAATGTCACATTAAATTGGTTTCCATAAAAGTTAGATCAAAGCTTGTGGATCAACATATATTTACACTAGACTCACACACCCATTGTAGAATATTCTATTTGAAAAAATTCAAAGTTGAGGGAAAACCTTACCTTTGTTGAAGATCTAGTTGAAATAGGCTAGAATGATGATAATCCCCAACAAATTCCGGCAAAAAATCAAGTTTCTGGCAAGTTTTGATGGTTGCAGCGAGAGAGAGGCGAGATCTCCCATCTCGCAGATCTCGTCTCGCTAACTCAAAATAGTGAGATATCTCGCGAGATCTCGTAAGATCTCCCACCAAGATAGGAATGAACATGCAAGTTTATAAAACATGAAATGTTGAACCTTAAGACATAAATGAAAAGCAAGTGTATCAAATATATCAAATAACTTAAATAGTAACAAAATTTCATCTATACGAGTACAATACAACATCAAATTCTCAACTCTCGAGAGTCCAATAATACAACCATCGTAAGTTCAATATAAATCATATGTTCATAACATTAAGTGTTGGATATAGCTCATGCTTCACATTCTGTTGCCAACAACCTTCTTCCTATAGAGGCCTCCTATCATTTTGGGCCTCGGGATTTTCTTTGCAGTTTGGGCATGGGCCCATTAATAGTTGTTGTGGCCTTGGTTGAAGAACTCCTTCAAATGGCCTTGTTTGATCTTCCTTTCTTGATGTAGATGCACTAAACCTTGCTGCAGGTGAAAATCCGATGTCAATCCGCAGCCCCCCTAACCCCCCCCCAAAAAAAAAAAAAAAAAAAAAAAAAAAAAAGAAGAAGAAGAGATCTCGACCTGTCTCGCTCGAGAGTGTGGATTTTAAGTGGCTAGGTGGACCGAGATCTTGGTGGAGTTGGGGTAAGTCGAGAGTCTCGTTAGAGATCTCAAAAAACCACGATCGATCTCATTCCACGTTGATATCTAAGTATAATGTTTTTCTGCATTCATCTATTTTTATGGAAATTTTGATCTCCTTTATGTTGTGTTGTTTGAATTGCTTTCTTCTTTGATATCTAGATCGACCATTTGTTCACTTAGACTTCTGACAGTTGCGTCATTGAATCTCACAGTTCCATGCTATGATACAGCTTTTCGGAGTCGTTTGTTCCGTTTGGTGGGTTTTTTCCTGCACCATCTGATCCTAAGGGACCATTAAGCAGCACATCTGAATCTGTTTCTTGTTGTCACTTGTGCACTGAGAAGTACGAACAAGAACTTTCTGCCATATTAAAAGGGGGATGCGCAGTTTCAGTTGGAGATCAGCGGCAATCAAGCTTGCCTGCCTGGCCCCATGCGGCTGAACCAAACTTAAACCACAGACTAGATATCACAAAGGTGTGTATTGTTTTGAAGTTATCTCTGTTCTTATGATTTGGTCACCTTTGCCATACTCTTAAGAGGAAACTTCAATTCATGTTAATCATTTAATAGATTGTTTTCTACATGGCAACCTTTATTTATATGTTTATTTAGGCAAAAACATTAGATTTCTCAATCCTACATAAGTTTTCATTTTTCCTTTACTTTCTTCCTCCCCACTGGGAACTTATCTTGTTTGGTGGTTCATAATTAACTATCTCATACTTCTTCTGCAAGGTGGAACTCTACAACTGCCTTTAGTTGTGGGTGATATGGACAAATTTAAGATTTCCTCCGATTGCACGTGATTGCTAGTTTTTAGCCTTGATGGGAAGTGGGAAATAAGGTCTGCATGCCATGATGTTAACTAATAGTCTTGCCTGCATCCTTCGCTGCCAATTAACACCTCTGGCATGACTTTTAAGATAACTATGGATTGCGGATTGTTTCTGACAGATACTGTTCTGCATTGTTCTGGTTCATTTGAATTATTCCTGCTGCCTGGTACCAATATGGATCAGGGATATAGATAATCTAGTACTGTTCTTTAAAATCTTTCCCCCGGTTTTTCTTGGTAGGAATGACAGTTGGTTTAAGAATAGAAACAGTCCAATACGGATCATTAAAGTTATTTCATCAGGTTTTCTTGTCAACGACGAGTCTGTTTTCTTGGTCATGCTGCTGCTGAACACTCTATTAACCTACTTTTATGGGATATACTTAGTATGATTAGTCACTGATATACCTATTTTATAACTGCATGGAAAACTTTTCAAAAAAGATTATGTAAAACCTTGTTCCATTATTTCAGTGCAGGCCAGAGATGATGGATCATTATTGAGTACGAAGGTCATGCTGCAGAGAAAATGGAATGATTTTTGTCTGCATCATCATCAAAGCTGCAGAAACACTGAAGTGAATACTTATCAGACTGGATCCCGGAGTGTTCAAACTATTGTAGGTTTTCCATTTGTTGTAGATGGTGGAGAAAAAATTAATGGTCACAATGGAAACTTTGAAAATGCTTCTCCAAATCAAAGTGGATGTGAAGAGATTATTCCTTCCATGTCTATGAACTTGGAGAGGGTTCCCACTCCTGAACTGAATAAGCCTATTTTAGTGGTTTCCAAAAGCCAGAATGTGAATTTTCATCCCAGACTACAGGCAACACCTTCTAAGAGCAAAAACCCTGAGACACAGGGTATCTGGTCTCCACAGTGCACTCCATCCAGTTCAAACTTGCCAGATGGTCATGTGTCACCTTCTTCTGAGACTTCTGTGAGGACAGATTTGGCGTTGGGGACACTTTATGCATGTACTAGTAAGGAAATAGAGAAATCAACATGTCAACCTCTTGAAGAACATTTGCAGTACTGTCATGGTCGGTCACCTACTGAGATTGAAGTCGTCGACAGCAATCTTTTGGACCATCCTGTGCAGTCTCCCTCTTACTGTGAGGCATTTGATCCAATGGATTTCAAAAACCTGTGGAGAGGCCTTATGAATAAGGTTGGCCGGCAAGAGGAAGCTATACATGCTATTGCTCAAAGTATAATCCGGTCAAGAACAGAAGGGGCAAGGCATCGTGGTCCGAACTGCAAAGGAGCTCTGTGGTTAAATTTCCTTGGAGCTGATAGGGTTGCAAAAGAGAGAATTGCCTTGGCCCTTGCGGAGGAAATATTTGGCAGTCATGAACGCCTTATCTGTGTGGATCTAAGTTCCCAAGATGGTAGCAGCTGTACAAACATGATCTTAGGTTGCCATGAAACAAGTAATTATGATATGAAAATTGCTGGGGAGTTATGCAAGAACCCCATGTCAGTTGTCTTCATTGATAATGTAGAGAAGGCTGATCCACGGCTCCAGAGTAGCTTGTCCTCGGCTATTCGGACTGGTAAGTTTTCAGATTCATGTGGAAGACAAATAGGTATAGAAAATGCTATTTTTGTTGTAGCCTCGGGAGCAACAGAAGGTATGAAAACCACTTTTTCTAGAAAAGAATCTGTTTATTTCTCTGAGGAGAGAATTCTAAGAGCTCAACGCTGGCAATTGCAAATTTTTATTGGAAGTGATCAAAATGCTTCTGCCAAGAGCAACAGCTCAAATGTTTTGGTTACTCCTAGGAAAGGAATCTCTGGTTTGTTTGGGAATAAGCGGAAGCGTATAGATTATGGTGACCCAGTGGAGCAGCTTGGAACCTTGAAAACGGCCAAGCTTGTCCAAAGGCCAAATATAAATATAGATTTGAATCTGCCTGTTGAAGAATTGGGGGCAAATGATGCGGACAACAGAAATTATGACAGTGACACTGTATCTGATAGTTCAGACACTTGGTTGGAAGAATTTGTAGATCAAATGGATGACACAGTTTTCTTCAAGCCTTTTGATTTTGATGCTCTTGCTGACAAAATATTGAAGGAGATCAACACGAGCTTCGACAAGGCTATTGGGTCTGATGGTCTGCTTGAAATTGATGCAGAAGCCATGGAACAGATGCTTGCAGCTACATGGTTATCTGACAGGTTTGAATCATTAGAGCATTGGGTGAACAATATTCTGGGAAGGTGCTTTGCTGAGGCTCGTCAAAGATATAGCTTCTTAGTTAGGCCTGTTTTGAAACTGGCTCCTTGTGAGGGGCTTTTAATGGAAGAGCAAGCTCCAGGAATTTGCCTTCCTGCAGAAATTATCTTAAATTGATGTGAGATTTTTTGGTAGCTTTTAGATGTAATGTAGCTTTTTAGTATTTCTAGAATTGCCTGTTAATCCCAAGGTTTTGTTGGGGTTTCCAGGTTGTGTTTGTGTATTGTATTTATCACTAGAGAAAGTATGATTGCTCATGGTCAAAAGTATTTCTCCATCCCCTCGCAGTTTCACAATGATATGTGCATAACTCAGAATGTTATATTTTTTCGATTGACAAGTTATTCGTTCTTTTGGATGTGTGGATCTGTGTATGTTTTCCTTTTTAAAATTTTATTTTACACTTTTCCAAGTCTTTTAAATTATCAAATTTTCCTTTTTTGAAACTGTTAGCTGTATATAACGGGAGGGGGGAAAAACTATTTATTTCAAACTTACCTTATGCTAAGAGACATTGGTCTTCGTTAGTGCATCTAACTCATTCATTCTCTGCTGGTGCATCATCAAATATAAAGCATCCATCCACCACTTAACTGGTGTTGTTCAGTGTTATTCATAAAAAAAAAAGTTGGTGTATTTAAATTGTCCTTTTAAGGTGAAGAGAAGAAGATGCTATTAGAATTGTTTTGGTTCCAAAAATCCAGACTGAATTATGTGACAGATGGAGATGGAAACACTCAGATGTTACCATTTGGCTTTTAAAATTCATCTAAAAAAGAAAAAATTTGAATTCTTAAAGAAGAGTAATACATGCATTGTTGAACGTAGTGGTATTGCTGATTGTTTCGCAAAATTGATGTGTGAACTCTATCTATACTTCTATTGACCCTGTGATTCCTTCTATTGTTGATTTATTTCCACTAGTACATAATATTGTTGGTAACCTTCTTTATCTGTTTTGCCAAATTTGGATGAAATAAAGCAATATGCTTTTGCTGTTGTGGCTTTTAAGGCTTAAGGTTTTGATGGGTTTTGAACGTTTATTTTTCAAGAGTGTTGGGACATGGTCCAATCTGACCTTGTCTTGTTTGTTCAAGAGTTGTTGTTCAGAGTTCTTCTGAACAACAACTCTACCTTTTGGAATCAACTATACCCTCCTAATGTTTTATTCTCAAAACAAAGAATGCATCCCAGGTTACTACCTATAGGTCGATTAGCCTTTACAATGTCTCTTATAAGGTTTTAGCTAAATTGGTGGTTGCAAGACTTAAACCTCTCCTTCTTGACTTTATCTCACCTTTCCAAGGTACTTTTGTCCCTGTAATAGATTACTGATAATATTATGTTACCCATGAGGTCTTTCACTTCATGTAAAGCAAAAGAGAGTTTTGTAGCTCTTAAACTAGATATGTCCAAAGCATAGGACAAGTTTGAGTGGGGGTCCTATTGAAAGTTTTGAGATGTCCAGGTTTTGACCGTGAGCTCATAAATTGTCTCATATCCACCACTTCTTTTTTTGTGAAAATCAATGGGGTACCTTATTCTTGATTCAATGGCACCAGGGGCTTGAGGCAAGGATGTCCCTTGAGCCCCTACCTATTTTTTCCAATCATGGAAATTTCATATAGGTTGTTAGGCATTTTTAGGCTTGACGATGTTTTTAGGTGAATCAAAATTGCTAGGAATGCCCTTGCTGATAATACCTTCAATTTCTTGTTGTACAAGTGTTGATGTATTTGACAATTTGTGTTATCAAGACTATGTTAGATATTTCTGGGAACTTTACTAAACAAGTGGTTAACATAGACAAAGTGAAGCTTTCTTCAGCAAACACCCCCAACCCCTCAAAACAAAGATATTGGACTTACTAAGATCAACGAAATGAATAAGAAAGCAATCCACCTAGGTTCTAATCTGTTCCATGACAGAGCAAGAACCAAAAGCCTGAATCCAATACTAAAGAAGATGAATGACAAGTTGGCAGGATGGAAGTCTCACTCTTTGTCCTTTTGTTGGGAGAGTTATTATCATGCAACTGGTGCTACAAGCTCTGCCAGTTTGCTTATGCAGTACATCCTCTTCCCTAAGAAGGTTTGCAAATCCATGGATCCGATTTGCCAAATGTTCTAGTTAGTTAAATCCAATCCAAGTAAAATTCTTACACTCATCTCTAGGGATAAATGTTGCTTGCCCAAAGATAACGGACGGCTTGGTTTAAAAAAGATGGAACTGGTGAACAAGGCTTTACTCCTTAACCATGGATGCGGCTCTTAACAGAGCCCAACTCTATCTGGGCCAAAAGCCTAAAAGCTAAATATTTCCCTAATACTTCCCTGTTTGACCCCCAGGTGGGAAACATATTTGATTCCTTGATATAAAATATTTTGAATAAAATTATCCCTTCTCTTGCAGGAATGGTGTTCATGAAAGTGGGAAATGGATGAGAGACCTCGCTTTGGTTTGACTTATGGGTCAAATCGAACTCGCTTTGCACAAGGGATATCCTTGACCTTTGCAAATGAGATTGTCACTCTGATCAATGAAATTTCATTAAACTTGGAGTAGGATTCTTAGATCTTAACCTTTTCCACTTATGGCTGCCTCCCTACAAAATTAGCATAAAAGGAATTGCTCTCCTCAATCAATGCATCCCCCACCCTATATCACAACATTGGTGGATTTTTTTTTTGGACGATTAACATCCATCCGAGATTTAAAACCTTTTTTTGCCGATTACTAAATGCAAGGGTACCAATTAAGGAGCTATTATCCAAATGGACTACAACTCTTGATCATTGTGTGCTTTGTAGTCAAGGCATTAAATCAAATTGGCATCTATTGATCAATTGTGAGTGGACCAGAAGGATTTGGGTGGCAGGATCACTAGGCGTAGGAATGGAAAAGCTTTCACATTCTGACATTTATGAGTTTTGCATTTCTATTTTCGATAACTCTCAGCTTTATAAAGCTAAATTACAGTATATATTTTGAAGATTAATGTTATGGTATTTGGTTGTTACGTAATGATAATATCTTCTGAAAATCTAAACCCGAACCCTCTAGGGTGACAGTTAGGCCAACACTGGTTTAAAGACCTCAACCTAAAACCACCTGAAGGAAACAATGTGGAAACTCTAGAAAAAAGATTTAGGCGTAACGCAGCTAGCACATGTCATGCTATTAGAAGCCTAATTTAGACAATGATACATTCTTAATGTGTGCAGGAGTGGGTTCGGAACAAAAAGGTCAATTCGCGGTGCTGTTGGAGAATCTTTCACAGTAGCAAGTTGGAGTATTGCAAACTGGGAACGCCTGCAGGATCAGATCAAATCGTTGTAGTAATATAAGGAACTGAGGCAGCTATGAAAGATGGTGTTAGGATTGACTCCACATGGACGAATTTGGGGTACCTTATTGCAAGTTCATAGATAGTAAGAACTTCAAAACGAAAAGGGAAAAAAAACCGAACTATTACAATTAAATTTTTTTGAATAATGATTTGTCCTTCTGACTTTTCCATAGAGAGAAATTGGCAAGAAAGGAGAATAGATTATTTTACTTTGTAGAAAAATATCACTAGTGAGATGATATTAAACCAGTTCAAACACCTACATCATGTTCTACAAAAACCCTCCAAATCTCTCTCTCTCTAAATTTTTTCTTTTTGGGATTGGAAAATATATATTAGGGGGTGGGAACCATTACCATAAGGAGCGTCGAACCCGCAACTTCTTCATTAAGAGGTGTTGGTCATTACCTCTAGAACAACCCTCCGTTGGTATTGGATCTCTTCTTTGTTTTAGGAATTAGGTGCTCCTCCATCTCAACCGCTAGTTCTATGGTGTTACAATCTTGGTTCAACATATCTAACAACGAACACTCTTTCCATGCAAGATAAAAACACATTGACGTAGACTTCAATTTTATAAGACACCTAGTTGCACAAGGAAACAATGAAATGAAATTCGATTCCAACAAAGATTAGCTTGTTGACCTCATTACAAAGCCATTATCTTCCACTAAATTTGTATTTCTTTGTGACAAGATGAAGTTATGCAATAGGCCACATCATCTTTTGGGGGATTGTTAGAGTTATATGTTATCCAACATTTTCGAATTTGATTTTTCAAATTCAAAACCAATAACATTCCTTATCTCTCATTAGTTGTTTTTGAATTTGATTTTCAAATCCAAATATATAACAACTTTTCAAATTTTAAATTTTCTTTGTGAGTTCAAATTGTTTCAAAATCTTATTTTGTAACTGGCAGGAGCACACTAAAAGTTTGCAGCTAAGAGAGTCTACATGTAACACAAACAGTATTGCCTGTACTTTAATATCCAACTAAAACTAAAACTTGTTTATACAGTCCAAAAACATGAAGAACTATTCAAATTCTAACAAGTTTTGATTAGTTCCAATTTGCCTATGCTTTGGTGGACATAGGCCTAACACCCAAATACCCTAAGGTTCATTATGCTAGGTGGTTTACCTAACCATACTTCTTCAAGGGTATTTGAATTCTAGTGTGGCTTTTGGATTCCTATTATTAAGTAAATAACAATAGCTATCATGGAACAAAAATCAAGGGAAAAATGTTTCAACCCTATGAAAATGGAAATTTTAGGTCGAAACCTGGGAAACTTCGTGGAAACTTGAGTATTTTCCAACAAGTTTTGACAGTGAATTTTGACAAGTTTTAGGGGGTATTTTTTTTTTGGGGGGGGGGGACTATGCATATAAGCTAATTAACGCATAAAGAATACACTTGCACTCACATTTTGCTAAAAATAATCAATTTGGATATGTCATTCAAAGTCATAATATATAGAGAGAGGTTCTATAAACGTAACATTCAATATATAACTTTTAAGTTCAAAACTTCAAATACAAAGTAACTAATTTTTAGCCTAAACACATATTACTTATAATCTAATGTAATCCCAAACTTTGGATCTGTCTTTTTATTAGAGGCCTTTTTCTCTTTTTGTTTCCTCTTATAGGAACACATATTACTTATAACCTAATGTAATCCCAAACTTTGGATCTGTCTTTTTATTAGATGCCTTTTTCTCTTTTTGTTTCCTCTTATAGGCATGGTTTAAGATCTTGTGAGATCTTGTCTCTTATCATTATTGCATACATTCAACACTTCATATAGAATAGCTTTACCATTGTTAGATGCTATCTTTTTATTAGAGGCATTTTTCTCTTTTTGTTTCCTCTTATAAGCATGGTTTGAGATCTCAACGAGATCGTGCGAGATATCTCACTTTTTTAAGAAGGCGAGACGAGATGATGGGTGAGACAAGAGCAAGGCGAGATTCCCACATCTTGCTCAAGATCTCGCTATATCTAGCCATATCTCGCCCCCAATATGTCGCTAGAATTCTCAAATTTTTGCCAAAACTTTTGTGGATTTTAGTTGGATTTTCACTTGCAATTACTCTTAGCACATCTATAGCACCAAAGGAAGATCAGTCTTTCTATGCTTGTGTTCGAAACTTATGAGTTATGACCTATATAGAACTTCCAATGGTTTTATAATTTTATTATTTGATTCTAGAGAGTCAAGATTGTGATACTCATATGGATGGAATTTTGATGAGATTTAAGTTATTTGATGTATTTGATACACTTGTTTTCCATTTATATGCCTTAAAGGTTCTATATTATATGTTGTATAACCTTGCATTTCCCAATCTTACAATATTTTGGTTTTACACTTAAGATAGACTTATAACTCATACTTAGGGTTGCTTTCTCACAAAACCAAGACCACCACTATGTATTCAAAAGACTTTAAATAGGCTAAATACTAAATTGCAACCCAATTGTGACCCCAAAACCCACCGAAATGGGCCACCGAGTTGACGGGGAAAAAAAATTAGCATCTCGACCGAGATTTGGCCATTTCGGTTTAGATTTTGGGTTTTTAGGGTAGCGAGATCTTCTACCATGCTTATAGGTATAATAAAAATTTTTTGAAGACCCTCTCTTTTTTTAAAGAAACACATTCTTCCTAGTGATTCACCCTTATAATTGGCATTATTAGTGCCTTGACTATTCTGTGAATTACCATTTTTGCTCTTATTTTTAGAATTAAACATCTTATTGAAGCCCTTGCTCCTAAAATATAAATTATCATCCTTTTACTTATTTGAAGATTGAAGAAAGCACTCTAGATTCTCTATTTTTCAAAGCTTCAATTGATCTAAAGTCATAGATTACATGCATACTTAATAGCACTTTTAGCATTAGCATAGTCATCATGTAAAGAATTTAGCACCGATACAGGTCTTGATTATCTGACTTATTTTTTTCACTAGTATTAGCAAATCTTGAATCAATTTCTTTAACACATCAAGATTTTAAACAAAACTAGTAGAAACATCCATTTTTTTTTTTTGTACAAAGGGGCTTTATTAAGCCGAGGGAGAAACATCCATTTTAAATTCATATAATTTCTCTTTCAAATAAATTATATTCCCTAAATTCCTTTTTTGGTAAAACCTTGATGGCAGTGTCATTAGCTTCACTAAGTTCTTTGGTAACCCCATCTATCACATTCCAAAGCACAAACCCGATGGCATTTTCTATCCCTCCTTCCTTAGAGCAGGTTCAACACTCTCAAAGAAAGCCTCAATATCATCAATAGCCCTAAGCAATCTCTGTTGGGACATTAGAGCCCTAATCTTGAGTTTCAAGATGTTGAAATCACTAGTTACATCAGATTTTCGATATCAACCCTTGAGCTACCCATAGAAATAGATAAATCACACTACTTAGGGTTTGGACTCATTGGAGAAGACTCACTAGAACCCTAGCACCTTCAATATGCTCCAAAGATCCTTTTAAGGTTGAAGAACCAAGAGCAAAGAACCTGTCACACCCCACCCAACAATATTGAATCCGCCCTGATAACCCGTGGATGTGATCCACAATCATAGGATTAGGTTGCACTATGCCACTATCAATAATAAATAAAGCGCACAATCTCACAATCAAGAGCAAGAAATAAACAATTCATCAATCAATAATAATAATAATGTTCTGAAATCCCAAAATGAATACTAATGAGTTTTTGAATAAGAGTATATGAGCATAAGCAAAGAAAATAGTTTTATTTTTGTTTACAACTATCTTTAAGCGTCTTATGAGTTTTCTCTTCAAACTGTTCCATAAAAGGTGTTATAAGACCCTCTTTCATCCCTTTATCCCAATGATGAACAACCAAAGCTCTATCCTTATTAATGGGTGCTATAAGAGCACTCCCGACATCCACATGAAGCTTCATGCTCATCATAATCAGTTCCCACTAGCATCTCTAGTATATTTTCAGTGGAGTTCTCCCTTGGATATGGGGTTTCTTCTGCACCTACATAACCATCTGAGAAAAAACAAAGAAATCCACAAGGATGAGTTATACAAAACCCAAGACAACAATTCACATGTATACTACAATCGCATGAATATAAGAAAATGAATAATGCAATGATATGCTAAGTATGAAGCAAATGATCTAACCATGCTAATCTTTATCTAGGCAGACATGCATTAAGATATACACCAACCCTCCTTTGGGTAGGTCTCGTTATTTTGATCCCTCAAGGATTGGCTACCTTTGTTAGGATCCCCGATAAGGGGTATAGTCCACATCATTACTTTGGTTGGGGTTTAGGTCCACACTCTCTCACCACAACCATTGGTTTGAGTACTGGCATGTGTCAAAAATTCTAAACCCAATGCAAGGTCATGTAGTAACACACTACATGTGGTCCAAACACCTTTCCTCATGCATAATGACCTTTTAGTCCAATATCCTTCTCCACCTACAAATGTTATTCCTCATAGACTAGCTATCTTTGTTTGATTAACATTTTGGAACCCTATGGTCATCCTCATATGCTAGGGAGATGTCTCTTAAATCTCCACACAACATCCAAACCATCTTTTTGGACACCCATGAGCCCAACCCTCAACATATGCAACCATACCATTGCATGATAACAGTGGGCCCATGTCTCTTCATGGACTGGTTACCTCTTTTGGACACCCACATGACCCAGTCACTCAACTTCAATTCCCTTTTCAAAAGAGTAGTAACATATAATGGGCAATCTAACCATGCATATAGATTTCATTAATATGTATAACAAAAACTAAAGAATGTAAAAGAAGCATCAGAGACAATGGTCTAGACTAGTCCCTGATGTTCAAAGCTAGGGATACCACTTCAGGAATTCCTGAAGTCAAAACCCCACAACCATATCACATCGTATATTTAAGTTAAGAACAATGATTATTATTCATGATTCACATAAAGTAAATGATCATCCACAAACAATAAATACAACATACCAACATATTATAGACATGCTTCAAATATTAATGAAGTCAGCATATTAAACAATCCAACATAAATGACCTAGTTTCTTCATAATCAAGCACTCCAGTAGATCCCAATAGGTCCTATAGTTATGTTCATGTAATTACATTTAGGCTCAGGAAGCAAAAGAAGCAAAACAAACATTGAAACAAATAATTGAAACATGACAGTTGCTTAGGTCGGTTGCTTTAATCGAGCGCTTGTAGCAACCTCACTAGTGACCTCCTGTAGCAACCGCCTGGTGCACAAACAAGTTCGAAAATCCAACCTCTGATCTCCATGCTAAAAAGACTTATGATCCTAGGCTTAGATTACGTCATGGGATCACTACAAAAATAACCCCAACCTCGAAAACATGGAAAACTATATCCAAAACTTATAAATCATCATTGAAGGCATCCACCATTAAAATAGACATAAGATCTATTCTCTTGGTGTGATTTGATCAGGATCAACGGTAAATAGATATTTCCCAAATCAAATCCTCTTCCAACAAAGGTTCTTGTAAGAAAAACACTCCACAATTAGAAGAAAAATAAAGGAATGAGAGAATAGTTAGTTTACTTACTCCTAGGATTCAAAAGTCAATGAAGTTCCGCAAGAAAGGGTCTTCTCTTCACCAACAAGTGCTCTCTGTCCATGCAGCAGGTCCACATCTGCCCATTGCATTTAAATAATACAAAAATAGGGTGGTGAGGGCTAAAGAGGTAAATATAAACGTATAGCCCAATCAATCACCTGGGGTGACATTTGTTTGGCCAATTGACCGCCCTAAGTGAGTTCCCCCTAGTACTTTACTATACTTGGGTGCTTTGCCTTCTTGGTTGATTCCAAACACTGGTATAGATCTATAGACCAATTTGGAGGCTCATACCTGACTCAATGGCATTTCCCAACTCTATCTTTCTTGAATTGGAAATCCATTTGCCCAACCCATCCAGATTATGACTGGATCTTCTTCTGATTCCCAATATGGCAGGTGTATCATCATCTCCATCTAGGTCCATGGGTTCTAGGGCTAAATCATGGGCTTCAATTCAGATGGCCCACAACTTCATCCTATTGGATGCCTAGATTTTCAGACATGCAATTCGAGTTTCGGGTTAGGATCATGGGGGTTACCACACAACCTTTGAATTTCATTTTTGAAAGGAGAACCGAAATCCCCAAAGAAATTACAAAAGTAAGTACAAAACTTTACAAACCCTAGACCGGGAGCTAATCACCACAATGAGCCAAGATCTTCCCCAAATAACCACCGTTGAAGGCCACAGGGAAGAAAAGAGACTGGAAGACCTCAAGATTAAGCATACAAACCCCACTCAACCATGGCTCTAATGCCATTGTTGGACTAGACAAACTCGTAGCCTAAAAAATGGGAATCAAAGAGAAGGAAAAACCAAGAAAATAAGAAGACCATACAATGATTGATATTGGAGTTCGGCTTAATCAAGCCTATGTCTCTGGAGCTCAGCTCAATACCAAACCCAAATGCATTATAAAGGTCTAAAAAATTTGCAACAAAAGAATAACCAATTTGTGTACAAGCATAACCTCTTCACTGAGATTCAATATCCCATCAAAACCCCTCAAGATTGCACCCTGAATCACGAGAAAAAACCCTATGCACAGAAACAAAGAAGAGAGGAGAGACCTATTGCCACAAAAAAGAGAAACCCTAACATTTCCAACAGACAACCCAAAAGAATGAATATATGCTCTAGTTTAGCCTATTCAATACAATGGTGCTAGTTCAAATCAGATGAACCAAGAGTACAACCTCATGCCAAATCGGGCCAGCATATAATGAAGGAGATTTGACTAATTAGCCTTCACATTAATTACATTGGGGTGGACCAAGTTTGGTCGGGGTGCAATCCCTATCTACATGGACACATGTCAAAAAGCCAATCATGTGGGCTGGAAAGTTTTCCCTCCATGTGAGTAGAGGGTCTGAACTTGATTTGATCCAATCTACTAAGGTGAGGAAAAAGTTAAACACAGTCTACCCCAAAAATAGAAAAAACCAAGGTTGTTTAGATCTTCTTCTAGATGGGTTCTCCTAATGGGTTATAGGATTCAATCACGTGTGATAGTCTAATCCAACGATTAGGATAAATCCAGTAAATATCTTTAAATTAAAATATTACATGTGGACTAGGACAACATTAGAAAGAGGGCCGTGAAAGTGGCATGGGCGTCATTAGTTTGGTCCAAGAAAAATCATCCACGATTCTCCTTTCTAACCTGGATGGCTTGTCTTGGCCGTCTCTCAACCAAGGCTCAATTGAAAAGTTGGGGTGTCGAAACTGAATCCTCTGTGTACTTTGCAATAATGGGGATGAAGATATGGATCATTTATTTTTTTCTTGCACTTTTTCAACAAGAATATGGCATCGAGTTTTGTGGCTTAATGGTTTCTCAAATGGGCCTCTGAACTCCTAGAATGTTGAGCTTGAATGGGCATGCTCTCATATGACAGGGTCTTCACCAAGAGCAAACATTTGTTGCTTTGCTGTAACAGCAACAATTTATAGAATATGGGAAGAGCACAACAATCGTATCTTCAAGGGAACCACTTTTGGAGCACAAGCAGTTTATGAGAAGATTTGAGCCGACACATGGTCTCGTTTTGTGCACCTGCCCCTTCGGGTCATAGACACGAAGGGGGACAGAACTTCTTTGCTCGATGGCACCTTCCAGTCACCTTCCACATACCTAAGGCCATGTGTCATAGATGGCCAAGGCCAGCACTGAACTAGATTGCTATTAATTGTGATGGATCTTGTAGATAAAATATTGGTGGATATGGATCCATAGGTTGGAATCAACATGGCATGTTTCTTTTTGCATTGGCAGTGGGATTCTTGAGGATAATATTACTCGCTTGGAACTATTTGCTATCAAGCGTGAGTTGGAGACTGCAATAAACATAGGCTTTGACAGAATTGAAATTCAATTAGATTCAATGGTGGCAATCCAATCAATACAAGAACATTTCTCTACATCTTGGAGGGTCATCAACTTGATCATGGAGATTAGAGAGCTTAAGAGGAATTTTAATCTTTATAATTTTGTCCATCATGTTTGAGAAATTAATACATGTACTGATTTCCTAGTTAGATATTTAAATTCTTTTTAGGAAATACTCTTTTCTGTAGATGCTATCCTGTTGATGTTGTCTTCCATTGTTAAGGACGATATCAAAGGTAAGAAGTTCTACAAATTGTAATTTTTTTCTCTTCTTCAATAAAACGCTCCATTTTCTCCCAAAAAAAAAAAAAAAAAAAAAAAAAAACTACACGTGGCTGAGCAATACGATTGAGAGAAGCGGGGGGAGCCAAATAGACAAAAGCGTCTCTGGGGGTTTAGTCGTTTAGACTTTAGAATTTAGACAACCTCCCGGAAAATACCGGATATGTCCCTCCGGTGTCAAAGGAATGTTGATTCATAAATGCATTTTCTACCGAAAAATAAATAGAAAAATGAAAAAAGAAATCGATAAAAACGTAGAAAAGCCGTAGCCTTCAGTTTGGTAATTCGCTCTTACAATGGACCTCTGCCTGCGAAACTTGACAAACTATACCTTCTTGTATTTCTTACTGTCCCTGCAATTTTTCTGACGCAGAGAAGGCGTTTGATCTCCTTGGCAATCGATCTGCTTCCTTAACGTTAACTATCAAACATATCCACCACACGCCCTGGGCATGGAAATGGCTGCCATAACATCAAATCCACGTACAGTAGAAGAGATCTTCAAGGACTATAGTGCTCGACGGGCCGGGATTGTTCGAGCTTTGACCTACGGTATTCGTTTCTACATTTTTGTTTTTTGGTTTTGACTTGATTTTCTTATAGAAATTCATCCTTTTTGATCTGCATGATCACTGTTTTTTTCCCCTCAGATGTCGACGATTTCTACGCACTCTGCGATCCAGGTTCAATCAAATTTTTTTAATTCTTTATCCATTCACTATTTTTGTTTGCACTTGTAAATTCATGGTGATTTACGATTTTTCCGTGTGAAAATTAGGGTTCTGTGTCCTGCTATTGCTTGTATTGTTGCAATATTTGCTTTGTTCTTTCCTCAGTAGATTACTTGATGAAACCACCTTAGTATTGTTCTTTTATTTTTTTATGCCGTAAATATGATCAGAAAAGGAAAATTTGTGCTTGTACGGACACCCAAATGAGAGCTGGGAAGTCACACTTCCCGCTGAGGAAGTTCCGCCTGAGCTGCCCGAGCCAGCTTTAGGGATCAATTTCGCAAGAGATGGGATGAACCGCAAAGACTGGCTGTCGTTAGTTGCTGTGCACAGTGATTCTTGGTTGCTCTCTGTGGCGTTCTATTTTGGGGCTCGTCTGAATCGCAATGAGAGGTATTGAGATCTTTGTGCTGTTATGTTATCACTGTGGTGGATTGTTAGTGATGTCTATGTTGGTCGAGATTTGTTCCATGATTTTAGTAAGTATGAGGTGTTTTCTGAAAGCATCAACTCTTTCTTTTGGTGGTATAATTTGTTTTATTGTTCTGATACATATCACTCAGGGTGGTTGGTCAAGTTTATTTGTGGACTAACCTAATAACATGGTAGTGGTAGAGATATTTTTCATCTTTGGTGACTCCGAACTGGTAGCTTTTATGCTGGTATTTTTAAATGTAAAGCCTCCTGAGCCTAAAGAACTATAGCTGGAATGAATATGTATGATATTGTACATCTATCAATTTGGTTTTTACTACTACTATTGGGTCCACAGAAAGAACTCTAACATCATGTGTGATATCTTCTTACAATGATGTTACTCCTGCACCAACGAGCCAGCAGTCTTGTGGTATTATTTTTTAATGAACTCAAACCCTTAGATCAATGTCAAATTCGCATTTTCAAACTAATTACATCTGAAAGACCTTATCTCTAAATTGTTGTGACGCTACTATGTAATTTCTCCCCAATCCTGCGATTTAGCTCTTTTCATCTTTATGGTTGTGTTTATTTCTTTGACCTGTAAAATATTTGTTCAATCTGATATCAACTTGCAGTTCAGTTAACCCTTAAAAGTCTTGACTGATGAGTGATGATTCTATCAGATCTGCTATTGTTGGCAAACTCAGTAATACAGATCACTAGGTTTTGTTCCAAACCCCACCCCCCCCAAAGAAAAAAAAAACCACCAGATTAAAAATTATTATAGAAGTTTATTAGGTTCTACTTTCTTTGAGTGCCCCTCATGATTCTGTGGGTATGTGACACCCTATTTCCTTATGGCTGATTTTAAACATATTGGCAATTGGTTACTGTTTTTTCTCTTCATGCACTTTATTGAAGCTCTGGGTGACTCACTTTGACTGGTACAGGCTGAGTAGGAAAGTTTGGGGGGGGGGGGCAGAAAAAAGGCAATTTTAAGAGCATTTTTAAAAAAAATTGTTATATGTAAAAGTGGAAAAAAGGTTGAAGGAATAATTGATTGTTACCTCAGGGGAATTCCAACAACCGTTTGTGTGTCGAATCCTATCTACCCTTTTAAGCACATATGAGGTCAGGAAGTTTAAAAGATTAACTAGTGGTTTCATACTTGGGCTGACCTACCAACTTGGTTATGTTTGCTGATTCTGCTGAATTGTATCACAATTCCTTTACTGACCCTCAGTTTTACTTTTGGCCTAAATATTTGTATCTCTTTCCCATTAGTTAATAAAGTTCAATAGTTCATGGCAGAAGCATGTAAGTATTTTGGTTTTTTTTTCGTGGCCTAATTTACATGTCTTTTGATAGGACCATGACTGCTCTGGAAGCAACGTAATATGTCTCTGGTATCTCCAGCAGTGATTATCTCCTCTCCAAAGCAATCACTCAGTCCCTATTGAAGCAACTAATGGGAAATGAAGAAAATTAACAAAGCATAGAAAGATATAAATGTATGTTTGTTAATCAGCAAACACCATTAGAAGATTGAAGCAACCACCCCAATGAAATCCCCCAGTTCGCTCACCTCAAAGTCTTCCTCTCCCTGCAAGCAGGCTTGCCCTAGATAGTATCCCCCCCCCCCCCCCCCAACAAAAAAAAAATCCCTATCTTTCTCCTAGTATACCCATAACAAAATCTAGCTAACTACTTTCCACATAGGCCATTCCTTCTTCCAAAAATCCAGCATGAATGTGGCTGCCCCCCCAAAACTGTCCCTGCTTCCTTTAGCTTATTCCCCCCCCCTTAAAAAAAAAAAAGTCCATCTATGTTTAACCCTCTGTGTCCTCCTATGTGTTGCGGTGCACAACCTAGATATCGGTGTTGATAGGACACTTTGCCCTTTCAGTTTCACCTTGTCCTCTAGGGGAACCCAAACTCTCATCTAGCATAACTGCCTCCTTGTCCCTCCGGTCCTTGGCCTCTTTGTCATCGGATCGCCTTCCTCTTCCCTATGTAATTGCAAAACCTTGAGTTGCTTGTAGGGACATTGGTTGGCCTTGGCATTGGGTGCGTTGCAACAATAACATAAACTCTTATGCATTATTGCCTTTATTTCCTCTTGTGGTAGCCATTGTGAACATATTTCTTTTGGTGCTGGTCATCATTGCTTAAAAAGGTGCAACAAAGGTTAATGGGTTGGTCATGCTGGGGTTTGAGTTGGGCGCACCAACTGAATTGTGTCCCATTCCAACGACATTTTCTATTGTTGCTGGGCCTTGGCCCCCTAAGAATAACTGCATTAATGCTTATGAAATGTAGGTCCGCTGTTTGGGCTATTGGATTATACTAAAGAGCCGTGGATTGACTTGGGCTAGACATTGTGACATTCCGTGTTTTAGTGGACTGGGCTAGGTCCATGATTTGGGCCAAACCAACTAGCTTGAAGACTTGGATTTTAGCTATTGTCTTTTCTAGTATCCTAACATGAATGGCTCCTTCACCAAACCTAATCTAGTTCTTTGGCTACAATTGCTAGTGCTTCAAATTGAGCTTATATTTTGTTGTTGAACTCCATTCTGGAGGCTAATTAGTGCTTTTTGGGGTGACCTCATAGTGGCCAGTCAAATGGACATTGATTTTCCTCCTTCAGCTATACCCATGATGTGATAGGGTTCTGTAACTCCCTAAATTGTAACCACCCTAGTATAGGGCCTTCGAAGTAGATGGTGGCCGCCCTCATCTTCTCCTCGACACTAAGTCCTTGCAATAAAAAGTACCTCTCTGCTTTCGTCGCCCACCCAATGGGGTCTTCTTTAGAGAAAATAGGCATTTGTAGTTATCATGGGAAGAAATCACGTTGTCCCTTTACCTCTCCTTCTCTGGTTTTCTCCTCATGGTGTTTGGTTTGTAGATTGTCCTCTATCTGGGTCTCTGGTGAACTGTTGGCTTTCTCCACTATGACGTTAGGTGATGTGGAATTGAACTTATACTAGAAAGAAAAAGCCCAATGGGACATGCCCATAAGGTCTTAAGGATATGACCAAGTCACTCATGGCTTTCATGGGCTAGGATTGTTTTAGTGGGTTAAAGTTAGCTCACATGTTTTGATCTTAGGAGGGGGGGGGGGGGGGGGGGGGGGGGGGGGGGGGGGGGGGGGGGGGGGGGGGGGGGGGGGGGGGGGGGGGGGGGGGGGGGGGGGGGGGGGGGGGGGGGGGGGGGGGGAAGGGGGGGGGGGGGGGGGTTTTTGGGGGGGGGGGGGGGGGGGGGGGGGGGGGGGGTGGGGCCTATGGCTAGACTTAAGCCCAAGTTTAGTTCTTCAGAAAATCAATGAAAGGGGTTGTACTTTGAAATAAAGAACTCATTGTTAAATGAGTTTTCCTTTCTCAAGAGTTAGGTAGGGGTTGAACTATTATTAGGTGGGTGTTAGCTAGTGGTTGGATGGTGTATTTAGTATTATGTGTTTGAGAATGACTATATAAAAGCAGGGGGCAGAGCCAAGATTCAACATGGGGGATGTGAATATTGAGAGTTCGGATCACCTCATTGGGAAGCACTGATGCTTTTTCATTTCACATTGTGTGGGGCCTATGTGGGACCCATTGTGGTCCCACTTCTGAATTATTCTATCATATTTGACGTGGGCCCCACATTTAAAATATAGGTGAATTATGAGGACTATTAATTAAATTATTAAAAATATATTGAAATAAAGCATGACTGCTAAAATTGTACTAGTAGATTTGTTAAAGTTTAAAAACTTCAAAAAATATGGCCCCTGAGGAGCTCTGACCATGTATAAAAGTCTAATGTAAGAGGGTGGAATTCACTCATCATTTGAAATCAAAGTTGTTTTGTTAGCTCTTCTTTCCTATGGAGAAACTTTATATTTGATCAAGGTAGTTGGTGTTCATTCCAATCGATCCACCTTGCGGTGTGAAGCGGGGTTGTTACTTCCTTGTTATCATTGTTTTGTTCCCTCACTTTCTTCGCCTATTGACAAGTGTAGTTTAGTGACCATTTTCCACTTTGGTTACTATTCAGATCTGCCATATACTTGATATCAGATCTTAGGGTACCTTTCTCATTCCTAATGGTGATATGCACTTAAGCCTAACTCTCAAATCTGGGTCCTAGTTGTGCCCTTACTTTGAAGAGCTATTCCGTCCCTGTTGTTAATTTCATGGTGATGTAGCTCTAGCTTTCAGTCTTGTTTCACATCTGAATTCTGTTTCATTCTTCATCTTTCAAATCTGAAATTTATTCCCTGCGAAAAGATCCTGTTTGGCTATTGTGTTGATCATTCAAATACAGTGATACATCATCAGGTGCTTGTGACTCTACCTCCATTGATTTCCCTCTCATTAGGTACACCCTCAATTTGTTTCTCCTCTTCCTTCTCCATATGTTGAGCTAGAAATCCCAGCTTAGAGTCAAGGTTCAACATCTACCCCTTAAGCTTACTCACCACTGACTTGAGCTATCAAACCTTGGATTCTATCTGGCTTCTAACCATTCCCTGGATCAGCGTGCTTTGATACCACGCTTATAGGACCCTGATTGCTCCAGTAGCAGCTTAATACGTCTGTGTTCTCTCCTGTAGTGATTCTCTCCTCACTGAGGCAATTATTCAATCCTTGCTGAAGCCACTAATGGCATAAAAACAGATGAATATTTCTTCATTAATCGGCAAACTTCATAAAAAGATTGAAGCAACCACCCTAGCAAACTCCCGTAGTTCACATATACCCAAATAAATCATAACCAACCACTTTCCATGTAGGCCATTTCCTCTATAAAATCCCAGCATGAATGTGGCTGCCCCCTCCTTTGAAACCTTGCAAACTGACCCTGCTTCCTTCAGCTCACTTTCCCCCCATATGTCCAGCCGTGTTTGATTCCCTGTGTCCCTCGTATATGCTGCATTGTACTCCTGGATATCAGTGTCTTATTATCTTATTTTCTGATAACTAGTTAACCTCAAATAGTTCATCAAGTGCAGTAAAACGTTGGGCTTGATTTTGGGCTACTCAGTGTCTTCTTATTTAGGATGTGTCTGATGAATAAATATTACTTTTCTTAGTGCATGGATGGGATACATGTATTAAACTATTAATAGGGGGAAGATTCAAGTACAAAGTAGATTAAGTTTTTACATGAATTCTGATATATGAGAAGGTATGAGTTTAATGAAGTTGGAACTTCTATGTGGTAAGAGGTTCAATACCTGTAATAACTTGTGTTTCGGTTTTTGACTCTCAAGCTTAGTTTCTAGGCTTCTAGTAGTTGGTGCCTTTCTGTTATAAAAAGTAACTGGTTACTTGAAAGCTAGCTTTTGGTGACTCATATTTTTATTTTATTTTAATTTCTTTGCCTTTACCCTTTAGTACCTGTATCTAATGTTGAAGTGAGGCACCTTTGTCGGATATTTGTATTCCACCTTTTATCTTTATCTTTAGAGTTTTTCACATGGCACCCACTATTATAGGGGTGAAACTAGTGACCACCCACTATTATGCTCTAAATTACATGGCACCCACTGTCAAAATTACAAGTTACCCACAAGTAAGATTCTGTCAAGTGATGGGTAAAATGACCTAAATGCCCTTACCCCCATTTAACTCATTTACATTTTGAAATGCAAATTACCCAAATGCCCGTTGGGCAGTAAAATGACATTATTGCCCCCAATTTGACTCACTAAATGACCTAAATCCCTTAACCCCATTTAGCTCATTCAATTTTTGAAACAGAAATGATTGAAAAGCCCTTTGGGCGATGAAATTACAATAGTGCCCCAACCTTACTCAACATCTCCCTATCCACCAACTAACCCATCTTGTATGTTTCAGTCTTTGAACAATCGAACCTATTCCGCCCTTTGCAACCATCTTCTCCGACCACCTCAAGTATTGCTGCAACTCTTCGTCTCTTGTTCAAGTTGTCTTCTCTGGCCACTGTTGTCACCACTGCAATTCTCGCACTCTCCATTAACGACTTGCACAAAGGTTGATAATTTTACCTAACCAGTTACCCTATCAAGCTCTTTGATTAATTACACTATGTTCTTTGCATGTTATCGAAGTCTAACAAACAAATGCAAAACCATTTTTGGGAGACCGAACTCAAGGAATAACATAAGAGAAAAATATACATATCTGGAATTCTAAAATTGAAGAATAATTCATGAATCAAGATCCGACACCCTAAAATATAATAGAAGTATGGTAGATTTGAGATTTATGGATTAGACAGAAGTGATAGACAGGAATAAACCATGTTAGATTTTCAGTAAATTACTCATTTATCAGAATTCGGAGCTCTAGAAATGAGATAAGAATATAGCCATGATCAATAAACCCTAATAGAGAATTAAGGTGAATGTAAAATTCAAATGGAGAACAAGAAGAGAGACAAATAAGTAGACAAACTCATTGGCCTGCCACATAAACTGAAGCAATTATTGCAAACATTGAGAACGGTGGAGCCGAAAGCCAAGATCACACAACCAGGCCAGATAACCGGTTACTTGATCCACGACGCTACATCTTCTAATTCAGCTTGAACAATGAACACCAGGGGAATTTACAGATCTTCAGGTTGTGTGCAATCAGCTTGTGTAAGTTGTTAATGGAGAGTGCGTGAGTTGCAGTGGTGACAACAGTGGGGCGAGAAGATGACTTGCAAAAGAGATAGAGAGTTGCAGTGGTACTTGAGGTGGTCGGAGAAGATGGTTGCAAAGGGCATAGTAGGTTAGGGGGGAAGAGAGAGAGTACATGATGGGTTGGTTGGTGGAGAGAGATGTTGAGTAAGTTTGGGGCAATATTGTAATTTCATTGCCCCAAAGGGTATTTTGGGAGTTTGTGTTTCAAATTTGAATGAGTTAAATGGAGTTAAGGGCATTTAGGTCATTTAATGAGTCAAATTGGGGGCAATAATGTCATTTTACTGCCCAAAGGGCATTTGGGCAATTTTCATTTCGAATTTCAAATGAGTTAAATGGGGGTAAGGGCATTTAGGTCATTTTATCCATCACTCAACATAAATCTCAACTGTGGGTAACTTGTAATTTTGACAGTGAGCCATGTAATTTAATACCAAATTAGAATCATGGAGAGTAGCTTTTGAATCAAAAGGCTTTAAACTTAGTAGATCGAAGATAGAATATCTAGTTTGTAACTTTAGTCTTGATCGGGCAGATGATGAGGTTGTGATACTTGACGATAAAGAGATTCCTCAGAGTGATTGTTTTAGGTACCTAGGTTCAATCATAAGTAAAAGAGGTGATTTAGAGGATTAGGTTTCCTAAACAATTAAATAGGGTGGATGAAGTGGATAGGTGTGTCCGGGGTCTTATGTGATCGGTGTATTCCATTAAAGTCTAAAGGAAAATTTTATAGGACCGTTGTTCGATCAGCTATGATGTACGGTGCAGAGTGTTGGGCTGTTAAAATGAATCATATAGATAAATCAGTGTAGCAGAAATGAGGATGCTAAGATAGATGAATGGCAAAGCTAGGATGGATAAGATAAGAAATGATTATATTAGAGTTGGTTTGAGAGTTGCTCCCATAAGTGATAAGCTTTGAGAAAGTTGTTTGAGGTGGCACGGCCACGTTCAACGAAGACCTATAAATGCCCCTGTACGGAGAAGTGATATAATCCATATTGAAGGAACTAGAAGAGCTAGGGGTAGACCTAAGATAACCTTAGAAGAAGTGGTGAGAAAAGATATGTATAGCTTAGGCCTTGTATCTAGCATGGCCTCGAACAGAACTGATTGGAGAGCAAGAGTCCATGTAGCCGACCCCATTTAGTTGGGACAAGGCTTACTGTTGTTGTTGTTCTTGTTGTTGTAGTGGGTGGTCACTAGTTTCACCCCAATAATAGTGGGTGTCATGTAAAGAACTCTTATTTTCACAAGTTTTCCGTTGTGAAGTTAGATTTCCCTCTGCATTATCCTATGTCTGCTGACCCTCTGGATCTCTTTCATCTCTTATAAGGTCTTGAGGATTCTCTTGGTACCAAGTTCATCCCTGTCAAAATGGTAGCCTCACAAGAACCTTTATCTTGTTAAAGCCTGCATCTGCTATTATTCATCACCCTCCTTTGCTAAAGTTCACAACTCTAATGTGTATTTCAAATCAGGTTGAAAGATGAGTATGGACAGAGGAGCTCTCTAAGCTACCTTGTTGATCAAGTCAGCTCAGCTTTTGTCTTCCTAGATAATGGCTTAAAGGGGTCCTCCCCCTGCACCCCCCCCCCTTCTTTCTTTCCTGGAGCAAATAACAATTTGTTATCATAAATGACACAAAATAAATTACTTAACTGTTGTCAGGATGAAGGTCAACTCCCTTGGTAAAAAGCATGCAATGTATATCACTTAAATAAAACCTTGTGAAGTAAATCTATTTTCTGAGACAATTTTGGGCATGCAAATCCCTTGTTTGGCTGTTATCTAATGTGCACGGTGACATTGGCACATGTACATGGGTCATCCTCTCTACTTCTCACCCAGCACATGGGAATCCCCCTCCAGCATGATATCTGCAAGTTCCTCCTACTTTGATCTTCAAAAGAAACTGAAGTAATAGGGTCATGAACCATTTGTGATTTTGTTCTGCCTTTGGTTGCATAAACTTTGTTACTTCTGAGCTTGTTTGGGATGATCTTGGTAGCAGATTCACATTGATCAAGGATTTTAAGCTGGTGGTCTTCCAGCTTGTTGGAATCATATGTTACTTACATAGTTATTGAGCCTTTTTGGAGTGTCATCTGAATTATCAGTTGATTGAAGGAGCCAGACTTGGAGTGATTTGATCCATTAGAATTGCTTTTGAACAGAACATTCTGCAAATTGTTATATAGTTGTGAGTAACAATGAGTATTTCTGTTCATGTTCAATCAATCGAATCAATATATTGGTTCCATCACTAGGACACCTTAGAGCATGGTTTGTATTATATGCAAGTATTATATGCAATCTTGCAAATAGGTATTAGTATGGTTTTCCCTATGAACTATGAGTATTTGTGTTCAATTTCGATCAATCAATCTGTATACTGGCTTTACGATTTTTACCCCTAGAGCAAGGTCTATGTTACATGCAATCCTGCAAGTTGGTAAATCTATATCCATGTTGTGTGATGAAGTTCACTAAAATGTAGACAGAATGACAGATTAGTTGTCAGCACAACAGAGGACAGAATTACAGAGGTTTGAATATTAGAAGAAAAAAGGGCAGAAATTAGGTTGACATTGTAGGAAATGAAGTTGGACATTGTAGAAGAATTGAAGCACTCGACATCCAGCTCTGGGATGTGGCTGGAAATCAAGTTGGACATTGTAGGAATCCTGGTGAATATATGCTCCACAAAATTGGTATTGATCCAATAGTTTGATCTTGGAAACTAAATAGGAATTAATAACTATGAAAACAGTTTTCAGAGTCAAAGATAAGAAAATGTTGCAACCTGTCCTGTCTTTAGATACTGAAATTTCAGGTTGCATGTTTTGGTGGGTTTTAGGTGTTTTTGGGTCTGTTTTCTTGTATACAGCCTAATTTTATTCCAATAAACACAATGGCAACATGATTTTGTTGTAACACCTAACGCAATCTAGTTTTCTTAATTCATACATGCGCAGCTCTATGTAGACGAAACTGGATCATGTATTTTCACAAATCTAGACATGGATATACAAGAAAATGCTTAAAACTTTCATTAAAATGCAAGAACAAATATTGAGAAGTAGTCAATTTTCAATCTGCAATTAGAATTCCTTGAAATTCTTGAAATTTCACTTAAATTTGCAAAATTTTCTCCCAGATACCGGAATTCCAGAAATTCAGTCTGTTGACTCAATTTCATTTCGGACCATGTTTCATCCTAGTAAGTTCGTGACTACGAAGTTTTGTACATTGCTAATGATAGAGGTCGTCTTAATTTATAAAGTGAGCAACAACTCAACTCAATGGTTAAATAGTAAATGTTGCTGTTGCATTTGTCAAGGACAGGTGTTTTAAGTGAGGGGGAGAATTGACACAGTACAAGATATATAAGATAGTCCCACAAGAAGAAGAAAAAGAAGGGGGGGGGGGGGGGAGGGTCAGCTTGATGGGGGTGGGGTTAGTTACTAGTTATTTCCCATTAGTTCTATGTTTATCTTGCCCTTTTTTTTAAAATTAAATTTGCAATTATGTTTTTAATCAGCAATAAGGTTTGAGTTCATAGTAATGTCTGAAATTTTGCCTCATGTCGCGGTTTCGGTGGTCAGCATGTCAGCAAAATTTCGCCAACATTTTGCAGGGATTTGGGTAAAATTTGGGGGGGGGGGTATTTAGGTAATTTTGGGTCAAAATTCAGTGTCTGGCCTAAGTTACTTACTAGTAAATTATTATGATTGTGTATTGCTAACTAGTAGGAGTAGATTAGGAATTTATCGTGATAAAATGAATAATTGGTGATATATCGCCCATTTTTTGACAATATGTTGCAGCTATCGTTTTGGTCCCCCTTTTCATTTCGCCACCAGCGATACGGTGAAATATCTGTCAAAATTTTGTACCATGGTTCATAATCAGATTAGGATCTGATGTTCTAGTCATATTGGGATGGGTTAGTAGGAGCGAATAGCTCCAGGTTATTTTTCATAATAAATTTCCTTCAAAGTTGTGCTGTTCAGTCTTGGGTGTGAAGCTGTGGACTGTGGGATCCTGATCCAATTGGTGGGATGCCATTGTTTTCGTTATTCACTTTCTCATCTATCAATGTTAATATTTTAATTCTTAATGCTCTGTAAACTGTTCTAGTGGGTTTCACCTGAAAATGATGACCTGTGGTTCCCCTGTTTTCACCTTCCTTGCAGCTGGACTGAGTTCTCACCTGAAACTGGGTTACTCACCCAATCAGGAGGTAGACTTGGGGGCATTAAAGGCTCCTTGGTACTGAAAATTTTTCTTGTTCCTATCCCGTGTTATATTTTAAACTCTGAATCTAACTTTTAGATCTGAGTTAGAGTTAATTGAATTAGGTTGCCAGGAAGGCAAGTCAACTTAATTGTTCGGGGTGTTCGCTGATTTGTTTACTTCAAAATCTCCTAGTCTCTAATTTCCCTTTTTTGGACTTGTGATTTCTTCCCCTTATTTCCAATCTGTGCATTTGATAATCACTATCCTCTGAAGAGCACCTATTTATTATTTGAGTTTAGTTGAGCTTGTCTACTTCCAAGCACGATGCTCCCAATGTGCAGCCATGCATTGAGTGTGGCATATCGGCATAGATGCCAATCCAATCGATGGCTGCTTAGCTCAATTTTTGAGCATTGAATATGAACTTTAAATTTGACTATTTTGAGCTTGGCTGCTGAACATTGGATTGGCAACTCCGCTGATGTGAGGCACTCACAGCACATTGGGGCACAACCTCTAATAGTAGATGATGAGGTGGGTCCAACGAGTCTTAGCTTTATTGAGAAGGTTGTTAGACATCTAGGAAGGGAACTCAGGTTGAATATTAGGGGTTTTTGACCCGCATTTATTTATTCTGAAATCTCCTAATTTCTAGATTCTGAATTTGAATTTTGTTATTTCTTTAGTTATTTTTAGTCTGAGCATTGACTTATGAGTTATGAGTATCTTTTCAATAGCACCTATTCTCTTATTTGTGAGTGATCAATAAACTCCCAACTTCATTTGAGAAGGTTGGTTTTTTGAGTTGGGTCTGCTGGGGATCTTTTTTTTTTTTGGATGAATGAATAATAAAAATTAAAAAAAGGGGGCCAAAGAGAAATACAAAGGGAAAATGGGGGGGGGGGGGGAGGCAGCAGCCAGTCAAGAGGTCGACTAGAGGGAGGAGTTAAGACTCTGGGAACTAACAATCAACCTATTACTTGGGGAGTCAAAAACAGGGGGTGATGGTGGTGGGAAGGAACTAAGTCTATTAAAAAATTCAAAATAGATGGCATTCTAAATCAAGACTCGGGATCGGGATTTAGAAGTCCATCTTCTCATGTTGCGCTCCCACCATAAATGATGAACAGTGGTAGCAAAGATGAGCTTATCCACTTGGTTGCAAATCGTGGAGCCAGAGAGTGTTCTTAGGATCCAATTCCAATCTCGAGCAAAACCAAAAGAACGTCTCTATCTAGGCCAAATAAAAGCAAGGGCTAAGCTTTAGATGGAGCGGGAGAAGGGATAGGAGAAGAAAAGGTGATCAAGGTCCTCAATACCGTTCCAACAGAGGATGCAGTTGGGGTTGGTGGGGATGTGGCGATTGATGATCAAAGATTGTGTTGGTAGGGCCAAGTTAAGGGTTCTCCAAAGGGTGAGGGAGTGGCGGGGGATGTGGCCTTTAAACCAAACTAAAGGGGTCCAAGGTACAGGAGAAAAAAGGGGCCTAAGGAGGTTCCAAGCAGAGGCGGTTGTGAAGGGATCCAAATGGTGGTGTCGGTAGCAAAGGAAGACAGAGGGGAGGGAGTTCCAAATTTGTGTGAGACTAGGGTGGGGAGGTGGGGACCAAGAGCCATTAGTGATGAATGAGGAGAGAGGGATGTCTTTGGGGATTCGGGAATTATAAACAGCCTGGGGACCAAAAAGAGAGAACAAAATACCCAACGGATGCTAGGGTTTAAGCCAGAAGGAAGTGGAGGATCCGGAGGAGATTTGAACGGAGATTGCAGAAAGGGTGCGTGGTCGAAGAGTAATAAGCTTTTTCCAGATCTAGGAAGAGTAATAAGCTTTTTCCAGATCTAGGGAAGGGACATTCCAGATTGAGTCCGTTTTGAGGAGATATGAGTAGAACCAGGAGACCCAAATGGATTCATGTTTTGAGGCAAATTTTCAAATGAGTTTGAGGAGGCAGGCTAAATTAACATCACAAATCCGACGGATACCGAGACCTCCTTCAGATTTAGGCCGGAAAGTGGCAGCCCAACTGATAGGATGGAGGAAACAAGAGGATTCTTAGCCTTTCCAGAGAAAAACAAAAAAGAGGGATTCCATGGTATGGATGGTAGATTTGGGGAGAGGGAAGATACCACACCAATAGAGACAGGAAGAGTGGAGAACATAACGGACGAGAACTAGGATGAGAACCACTCTGCCAGCAAATGAGAGAAGTTTGCTTTTCCAGAGTTGGAGCTTTTTCCGGATATTATCAAGCATAGAGGAACGGTGGTGATGAGTGAGCCTACTAGGGATGAGGGGAAGGCCCAGGTAGGTCACATGAAAGGAACCAAGATTGTAACCAGAGAGCTGCAGAAGGGAGGAACAAGCAGTGTTAGAGATATTCGAGAGGAAGATTGTGGATTTCTCAAGGTTGACTTTAAGACTGGACAGGGGTTCGAAGAAAGAGAGAGTGGAGAGAATAGTAGAGAGAGAGGTGTGTTGTCAGCTTTGGAGAAGATCATGAGATCATTAGTGAAAGCAAGATGGGTGAGTTTGAGGGATTTACAGTTAGGAATGGGGGAAATGAGAAGTTGATCAGTTTTGGATTGGAGGAGACAAGACAAGACTTCCAAAGCAGGGTGAAGGCATAGGGAGAGAGCGGACACCCTTGACGGATTCCTTCTCGGGAAGGGAAAAAGCCAGCAGGGGAGCCATTTGTAATAATGGAGAAATGAGGAGAAGAGATACATATTTCAATCCAGTGGACAAAGGAAGGTGGAAACCCATAGCAGAGAGAACCTCACTAATAGAGTCCCAACAGATGGATCAAAAGCTTTATGGAGTCAACCTTTAGGAGTGCGGCCGAGGAATTGGAGGAGTTATCGAAACCTCTGACAATTTCTGTATAGAGAAGAATGTTGTCAAAGATACTACGGCCTAAGATGAAGGCTGACTGGTTAGGACTCACAAGAGAGGGCAAGACAAGCTTAATTCGGTTGGCAAGGGTTTTGGAGATGAATTTATAGAGGAGATTGCAGAGGGAGATGGGGCGAAAGTTAGAAAGAGAAGAGGCACTGGGCTTTTTAGGGATAAAACAGAGAAAAATTTGGTTGATAGAAGAAAGTTGGGAAGGGTTGAGGAAGAAACTACGAATAGCATGAACAAGGTCATTCTCAATGAAATCCCAAGTAGCAAGGAAGAATCTCATACTAAACAGGGCTTTGGCCTGATTAGATTTATGGGAACAGATGGTAGAGATGATTTCCTCCGGGGAAGGAATGGATTGTAGAGGAACTAGGAAGTAAGGGTCTACAAACTTATTTAAAGTGGAGGGGGGGGGGATAGGGGGCCTAGAGGGAAGAGAGAGGAAGGAGAGAGGAGCCTAGTGAAGAAGGAGGTGACTTCGGTCTTGATACTAGGAGGGTCATAAATCCAAGTCCCACTACTAGTAAGAAGACAAGGGAAGGAGTTGAAACTGAGTCGAGCTTTAAGGGATCGATGGAAGTAGGCAGTGTTTGCATCCCCAAGCTCGAGCCATTTAATTTGCAATTTCTAGTGAAGGAAGCTTGCTTCCTGGGAGGCAAGGTTGCGGGAAAGAGATTTTTTTCCTCTGCCAGGGACGGACTAAGGGGTCATCTTGGAGGAGGGTTTGGACCCTAAAGAGGTCTGCTCGGCAAGAGGTAACTCGGGAGGAGATGTTGCCAAAAGTAGAGGAATTCCAGGAACAAAGGGCATTCTTGGTATTCCGAAGCTTTTGTGTGAAAGCAACGAGAGGGAGGGAATGGTAGTGAACTTGTTGTGACTAGGCAGCTTGGACATTGGGGAGGAATGAGAAGTTTGAAGTCCACATGTCAAAGAATTTGAAAGGCTTGGGACCAAAAGAAGGGAGATCTAAAAGGTGGAGGTGACGGGGTGAGTGGTCAAGAGAGGGGAGGGGGAGAAGTGGGCTTGGGAGGCAGGGAAGTGGGAGATCCAAGTGTCATTTGCAAGGGAGTGATTGAGTTTGGAAGCTAGACGGGCCTCTCCACTTTTACGGTTTTGCCAAGTGAGGCGATGGCCAAACCAATGAAGGTCAAGGAGACTCACATCCTTGGTCCAAGAGTTGAAGGCTTTAACAGCCGCAGGGTTTGGCAAGCAGCCCCCAACTCGCTCATGGGAATAGCGGATAATGTTAAAGTCTCTTCCAAAACTTCTGGGCTTCCCAAGCCTAGATGGGGAGAGGGAGTGAAGGTCAGCCGAGAGAGAGGCATGATCTAAGGATCGATTGAAGCCATATACGATGGTAAGGAAGGAGGAGGGGGTCGAGGGTAAGAGAGATGGAAATGCATGAGTTTGGGAGGAAGAGAAAAGGAGGGTAGGTTGGAAGATAGACGAGTTCCAAAGAATCCAAATGCAACCATTGGGAGAGAGAGAAGTATTAGAGAGAAAAGACCAGGAAGGAGTAATAGAGAGGGCAATCCAATGGACATTGTCACTATGGACGTAGGTTTCAAGGAGAGCACAAAAAGAGGCTTTGTAGTCCCGGAGAAGGAGTTTGACTTCTGCTTGTTTAGCAAGGGAGTTAAGACCCTTGACATTCCAAATGAGGATATCAATCATTAAAACTGGTATTGGGGTGAGCAGCAAGAGGGCTACTTTGGGGGGGGGGGGCATTAAAGACCAACTTAAGATTAAGTAAAGAATCTTCAATAGAAAGGCGGGGGGGGGGGGAGTCTCACACAAAGAAGAACACAACGGGAATGAGGTCTCAAATATGTTAGAGTCAATGGTGGACCCGGTGCAAGGGGAGGGGGCACCGGAAAGGGTAAAAGGTTCCGGGTGAGGGGTGACGGGGCAGGGATCCAGGGTGGGGGTGAAGGGAGGTGTTTAGTCGTATTTATAAACCCATCCCGAAAACCCCTACCCCCTCCCCTCAACACCCACCCTAGCTGCTGGTGGAATTGATAAGACATTCAACTAGCCAAAAAGAAAGAAAAATGGAGAAGAGGAGGTGGGAGGGATATGAGTTTCTATCATCACCAAGCTAAGATTAGATGCATCACTAACCATCTACTTTTTGCTAGTTAGGAACATCCAACTGAGTCACCACAGCAGCCATTCTCACAGGGCAAGTCAGTCTGTAGTTGTCCACATGTGGCAGCAACATGCCAACATGGGCCCATGGAATCAGTCAAAAGATCCTTGGAAGCTTGTTGGTCAGCTATTCATGGGCTCTTTACGGGCTTATGTTGTATTTGTAACTTAGTTGCTTTCTGTGGGCATGGTTACACTTCATTTCCCTTAGCTCTGCATCAGCTCTACTTTCCTGTAATCTTTCATCTGCAATGAACTGATAAAGGCCAGTATTGCTTGTCAAGGTTAAGCCCTTAAAGTAATCAAACACGTGTCCAAGTAGCATAAGTTCTTTAGCATCCATGCCACTTAAATAAACCTAGTAGCTACGATCATTTCATGTCACTTGTGTTGTGATAATCCAACACCTCTCCGATTTTACCTGCAACTGGAGGTGTCAGATGTGGCAACCTCAAGATATGCTCCTTGTCTCCTTTTGGACAGTGGCCATAAAAAATCCAGTCGACTGCATTGAACATACTTCTAATGAATATCCCAACGGGAAGCTTTAAAACACTGGCATTTTGCCCTATTGACTTAAGAACTTTGTGATGGTCCATTCATTCGCTTGGGATGAAACTTAATGTTTGCACCAAGAAGAGCTTTTCTGAAGCAATACACACCCACACCATCACCATATACCCAGGTTTGAATTCTCCATAACTTAGATAATGGTTAGCTGTAGCTTTCTGGCACCATTATTAATAACTGGTGGTTGCCTTGTATCAGCATGGACTTCGGTGACTTGTGGTGGCTATATGGTCTGACACAATGCTGTAAGTTATTTTGGATAGAAAAATTTATATTTGAGTCACTTATTCCTGGACTGAAGTTACGTGGTCCCTCCCTAATGTGCCCCTAAATAACGTTTGGGCACAACCGTTAAGTTGAAGTTAAGGACTATTTGTACAATTCAAGTTTTGGATTTAATGGGACAAAATTACCCCTTGAACCATGTAATGACCAAAATAACCCCTAGGACCAAAATTCCCCCAAGGTGTTTAGGAAATGCAATTTGACTACAATACCCTTACCTATCCCAACCCTTCATGTAGCTGGGTGAAGGGATTCCCCCTTCACTATCTTCTTCCTTCACCTTGCTAGAAATCACCCACCACTGGCCCTTGCTGGAAACCACCCTGCTGGCCGCCCGCCCCACCTTCCCCTTGCCAGAGATCACCCACCACTGTCCTGTTTCTCCCTAAACCCAGAAATCCTTGCCCAATTTACTGTCACCTCTTCCAGTTTCATTTCATCCCCTTCCAAGTCTGAAATGGAAAGAGACTTTTCACTTGCTTATACTCACCACCTACCGTCTTCAGAGTTGATGGGAGCTCTAGGAAACAAATATTAAAAATAGAAAAAGATAAAAGTAAATTTTGGGCAAGATAGGAAGAACTTCCCAGATAGGTGAAGTGGGGAATGTTGAGAGAACATGGAGGAAGGAGAATAAAAGTAGAGGATAAGGTTGTATGAGAAATACCAATCTTCGTGGACACTCTCTTAGCCCTTTTTTAAGTATATGATTCAGTGATGTGATGTAATTTGTCTTCATTTTTTCATTATTTTCATTATCTGAGGAGATAACCTGTATCTCATATAGAGATTGTGTTGTGTTTGGGCTGTCAGAGGAATGTCAGGAGGTGGTGGTGCTTGCAGCATAGATGGTTCAGGAGGGATCTAATTATTTTCATTATCTGAGGAGATAATCTGTATCTCATATGGAGATTGTGCTGTGTTTGGGCTTGGTTGGGTTGTCGGAGGAATGTGAGGTGGTGGTGGTTGCAGCATAGATTGGTTTCAGAGGGATCTAACGGTTGAAGACAACCCTGCTCTTGCTGCTGGTGTGAGGGCAGCAGCTGTTATGGCAATCTTCATATGGGTACTGGAGGAAGAGGGCTGTTACTACCCTGGCCAGGTCTCAAGATGGTGGCTGAAGTACAGCTTGGCTCACCTTGATGCCTTTCGAGGAATCTGGGTACTTCTCTTATCACTAGAAGGTCAAATGACTTTTACCTTCCAGAAGGGGGACAGTGGTGGGTGATGTCTGGCAGGGGCCAGTGGTGGGTGATTTCCGGCAGAGTGAAAGAAGAAGAGGGGTGAAGTGGGAATCCCTTCTTCACCCACCTGCATGAAGGGGATGAGTAAGGTATTTTAGTGAAACAAGGATATGTTAGGAATTTATCTCTTCTAATTTTACATGAGGGTGTTTTGGTCATTTAATGAGTGAAGTTAACTAGGCTTAACGATTATGATTTCCCTTGTGACCCGATTTGTACACACTAGGAGGGAACAAAAGTTTTAATCCAGAATAAGTGACTCAAATGTAAAATATTCTTTTGTATATGCCTCAAAATATTAGTGTGTGTGCATCCTGAGCTTGT
The DNA here is from genome assembly GCF_041222555.1 of Hakea prostrata. Taxonomy (NCBI): domain Eukaryota; kingdom Viridiplantae; phylum Streptophyta; class Magnoliopsida; order Proteales; family Proteaceae; genus Hakea; species Hakea prostrata. The sequence continues at coordinate 20,588,451 of NC_142600.1, read as the reverse complement.
CTACATTTACCAGTGCTGATATTTGACAGCCTCTGTAAACACCTTGTTGCAGCTTTCTTGACACTCTGCTTGCAAAGTGTACGTGCATGAACAGATTGACTTGATCTTCATCTGTGTGGGAAGATTTTTTGTTTGATAGATAACGTCTTAGGATTTCACCTGAAGTTATTAATATTTTTAACTAGTTTTCTGATCCAGACTTCATAGAATCATAGTTTTTAGTTTACTAGTTAGTAATATTTATTACTTCAAATGAAAGCTTAGGATGTTATCTATTGAAAAAAAAAGAATCTTCCCATACACATCAAGACCAAGTCAATCTGTTCATGCACATACACATGCAAAGAGTTGCACGGAAAGTAAAATAGAGCTCCTTGAAAGTAAAAACTTTTGAAGGAACCTGACAAGATAAAATATAGAAAGGGGCAAAAAGAATGCTACCTGGTCAAACGGTTCCTGTTCCAGACTCCTTTGCCCGAGATACCACCCTACCCCATGAAATGAAAAATTGCATCTTTGTTGGTTGCATGCTGGTGTATGATCTACATGACTAGATAACAATCTTATGACCTTCAGAGGAAAAAATTGATTAGCACAATTTTGATATGAGGTGATTGATTTCTCAAAATTAGATGGAAGTGTAAATGGATAGCTTTGTATCATTGGATCTGTGGGAGATTGGAGTTGCTGGCATGTTACTTCAGCTTTCCACTCTGTTGGAAAGTCCTTGTTTGGATTTGTCTTAAGAATTATGCAATTCTGTCTAATCTTGAAGAATGAGAAGAAGAATTTTATTCTGCCTGCAATCAACCGGAATCTTTTAACCTTTCAGATAACATTGAACTGATCATGTTGGTGACTTGTTCAGAATTTGATCATATTGTTTGCATATACGTAGTTGCTGCTCTTTTCTTCTCCATCACATATACTGTACATGTCACTTAATGATGGTTATAATTAAACTTCACCTCACTCTTGAATCCTGCCATCTATGGAAGGCAAAGTGTGCTTTTGTGTGTATTTCTCATGCTATTCATTCCCCCCCTCCCCCAGGTCTTCTGGTTTATCCACTTTTTGCTATTCTGATACATTGTGGCATTTGACAGGAAGCGGTTGTTTAGTATGATCAATGATCTTCCCACTGTCTTTGAAGTTGTGGCTGAAAGAAAACCAATGAAAGACAAGCCTAGTGCAGATAGTGGAAGCAAATCACGACTAGGCACAAAAGTGAGACTAGATAATTAAACCTATGTTTCTTTTTTCTGTTCCTCAATGTCTTACATGTGGACCATTTCTCCTCTTGGCAGAGATCAAGTGATGGACAAGTGAAAAGCAGTTCAAAACTAGCTGATGATAGCTATGGGGAGGATGAAGATGAACACAGCGAAACCCTTTGTGGGAGTTGTGGTGGGAACTACAATGCTGATGAGTTCTGGATTGGCTGCGATATCTGTGAACGGTGGTTCCATGGAAAATGTGTCAAGATAACACCTGCCAAGGCTGAGAATATAAAACAGTACAAGTGTCCGTCGTGCAGCTTGAAGAGAGGCAGACAGTAGCCACAAAAGCTGATCAAGGTTTAACATTATTTTGGTGGCTGACATTGTAGCATCAGTGGTAGTAATAGTAGCATTGTGTCTGACGATTACATATTCATGGTTTCGTGATAATCTCTATTTCAACCTACTCTTTAAACGGATGTGAAAGGTTCCTTCCTGCCCCAGAGGTCGTTGCCCTTTCATATTTGTTTTTGTTGTTGTTTTATGTATGTTAGATATTTGTTATGTATACACATGCACGTACATGATTTTGTATCGTTTTCATGTTTATGTGCAAGGTAGATGTTGTGTTCTGTGCTGGCTTTGTTGTCTTAAGAGTTGTCAATTTTATTTGTTACTGACATCTTGGTTGGCTGTCGGACTGGACATGATTTTGCATCAGAAGCTTCTAAATGAACTGAACCACATTTCCGATGTAATGCAGGAGTTTTCTCCATGCGAAAATGTGTCAATGCCACCCCCCACCCTTTAACCTACAGACAGTTTGCTGTTTTGAGCCATGTAAAATGCAATGAAGTGTGATTTCTCTCTCAGCAATATATGCTCTAGTGCAGGTGCGGGTGTCTTTAAACTATATATCAAACCGTGGTGAAGTTTTGGTGGCTGAACTGAACCGGATATGTCCATGAAGCATTTGCAGTTGTGTCATCAGATGTTAAGTCACCTTTCGCTTCATCCATTTGCGGGCGTTGTTGTGTCACATTTTTGTTTTTGCTTTGGAAAAAAAAAACTTATTCAGTTTATAGGTGTAGAGAAATTATCCCCAAAAGTGTAGCTGGGGATGGGGAATCACCAATGCTGCAATTCCAAAGTGCTATTGAAGTTGTGTTTTGTCAACCACAGCCATTGGTGGAAACAACATAAAATCCTTTAAACAACCAAATCATAGAAAATGGATCACCATTTAAGGGTTGTCCAGTTGGTAATGAGTGGCACTTTTAGTGAAAGAGCTCATGAGTTCAACGCTTCTTATTATGATACATGTAATAGTCCACACTCCTTACTCTAAAGCTATCGATTAAAAGCAAAATAACAGAAAAAGAAAAGCTGGATCAACTAAGCAGCTAGCTATACATTCATACAATAGCAAGTACTGTACCAAAACCGATATCTTTTGCTACCAAAATTACAGTATTTAACAGAATCAGTTACAACAGATTGGTTGGAGATTGGACTTACCCCCACCAGACCACACCACCCCACCCCACCCCACCATATGAGGTCCACGTTTCAAATGTATCAGATATTTTCATTTTGTAAATAATACTTTGATTAAAACGTTTAAAGGATGAAAGAAACTATTAATGTATAGTGGTTTGTATAATTGAGATTAGATATCAGTTCTAATCAATGACTAATTATCTCTCGATATTATTCAAGACCTGGTTGAAAATTTAGGCTTATCATTTAAATATCGTTAGAACTTGTATTGTGAAGTTCAGGCCTTTCCCTGCTTTCAAATTCTTCTGCTGGGTCAAGCTGGGCCTCTCTTGCAAAGGCAAAATTCCAGATTTCATTCAGACACTTATGTGAACATGGGTTTTGTTATGTTGTGATTCAAATTTTTGCATTCAACTTTGCAAATGGATCTATACCAACATTTACAAGAATAACCCATTTCTGGAGATCTGTGATGGAAGTAGAGGGCTTGGCTATTGACTTATGAGGTCATTGAGAAATTCGGGGATTTTTTGTACTTTGGTTGAGAGATTTCTATTGTTTTCTTATTCTACATAGTGGAAAGTTCTTTTTCTTTACCCATGGATATAATATTACCACATTTGTAGTATTAAATATAATAGACTTGTGTTAGAAGAAATTTATTTTCTTCGTTTGGGGTAACGGAATACGCAAGGCATGTCTAGAAGGAAGAAATTGATGCATTCTATTGCTTCTAAAGGGAAAATTCCAAATTTCATTTAGACACTTATTTGAACATGGGCTTTGTTATGTTGTGATTCAAATTTTTGTACCCGACTTAAAAAATGAATCTATATTAACATTTTTTTATATCTAACACGTAAATAACCCATTTTTGAAGATATGTGATGGAAGTAGAGGGCTTGGTTATTGACTTATGAGGTCATATAGAAACTCGGGGATTTTTTTATGCTTGGTTGAGAGATTCTTATTGTTTCTTTATTCTACATAGTGGAAAGTTCTTTTTCTTTACCCATGAATATAATGTGGTATAATATAACAAGCTTGTGTTAGAAGAATTTTATTTTCTTGGGTTGAGGTAAAGAAATACGCAAGGCATGTCTGGAAGGAAGAAATTCATGCATTCTATTGCTTTTAAAGTGAAAAAATTCGGAAAAGTAAAGATTTTGAAAGAGTTCTCTATGTGACGTGCAGAATAAATTATTTGGGAGAAGAAACACTTCCACTCCAAATTGAGGCACGTTTATAACATGAACAAAATACAATAAAAAATTATAAAAAGAATCAAAAGTCATGGGTGCTTCAAAGTTCAAATTCACCCACTCCTTGTCCATTTCTCTCTTAGAAAGAGAGAGAGACCCAATGGCGTGCGTCCATGTTTTTATCAAGTTACTTATCCTTCAATATAATAAAAAGTAAATGTGTGATCTCATGGATAATAAGAAATTAGATTACAACACGTGCTTTAATAACAAAGTCTTTCTTCGATGCCGTGCAATGACTCTCTCTCTCTCTCTCTCTCTCTCTCTCTCAAACTGAAATGGACACATTGGGTAGAGCTCCATGTCCAATCAAATACGCTAAAGTTGCTTGTTTCTTTCTGCAAATTTGTTTAGGTCATGGACTTGCAGGGCTCTCCATAACCTAATCTTCAGACATGGATCAACACTTCAAAATTTTGACTAATCTTCAAGGACTTACTGGGCTCTCTAAATACTAATCTCCAGACATGGATCAACACTACAACTTTGACTAATCCCACTCAACTGAGCAGAGCAGAGCACCAGAAAGAAAAAGAGAGACGTACAAAACTAAAATGTTTTCCAGACATGCTGGTCTTATCGTTTGGATTAGGTTGTACTTTTTCTAATTTTTCATTTGCTGATCCCACAACCGCATGTTATGTGTCAAGTAGCTTAGTTATGTGCGAAATTTGAGTTTCTCCTTTTTGAATTTTGATTACATCCGTAAATTTCAACGCAAATGCAACCCTTGCAAGATAAGACTACAAGAAAAACATAAGAGTTTTGAATGATTCCTTCAACATTGTGCAGTGTAAGTGGATTAATGATAGTGACTTTAATCTTTTTGCTTTTCTCAGGATTTTGAGGAGGGAGAGGTGCATTAGTGCATAGATGGGAGGAAAGTCTTTTTTTGGGTATCGTGAATTATGATTTTGGAGAGGAATGGGGGCGAAATGGATCACAAGAGAGTTTTGGTAGGGGTGGCACGAGGTTGGGAGATTATGCTTTCACTAAATATGGTAATGTTTATAAGGATCAGCCATGGCTGGTGAAATAATATCTCTATAGTAAATTAATAGTCATTATAGGTATCATTATGTCTAGTGAATCATAATTGTATATTGTTTGTCACCTGATTTTACCAAAATTTTGATAAAATTATCAAATAGCATAAGATGGAGATGATAATATACAAAATGTGACACCTTTTGTTAAGTTGAAATTAATCATAACAAAGAGGTGCCTGTCTAGTCTTTCGTCACATAGATTATTCTATACACTAACTAAAATGTGACAAACAATAAAAAACTATACTCTATTAATTATATTGTTCACATACCACTACAAATAAATGAATAGATCATGTAGTAGGTTGTTATGTATCACTATGGATGGTGAAACCTAGCAACACACACCTATAAACTATAAAAATCAAACTTTTTTTTGGTCAACCAACCGAGTTCTGTAAAATTAGAACTACTTTTAAGATCGACAGGGAGAAGAAAAAAAGGATTATACATTCATTGAAGGGAGTGGGTTAGGCTGCATACATGTATAGACCAAGAGAGAACCTTATTTAATTTTATCTTTTTTTGGGTAACCGAACCTTATTTAATTAAGACATAATATATAGTTAGAAGGCCTACATATGGGCAGCGAAAATCCAAAATGGTGCCAAACACCACATGTAGTTGACGATAGAATTACATCAACATGACAAAACTGCTCCTATTAACGGCCAAATAAGCATTCATACACATCTAAGTATAGAAACACTTGCAAAGTAGTCAATGCAGGGTTGGTAGAGTGGTAATATCCATACTTTTCGGTGGAGAGGTCATGGGTTGGTCAGTGCTGCGTGGTGTCGCACAGCCAACGGTCGAGATCGATCTCGATCATCAACACTTTTGCAAAATATACAGTCGAGATCGAGATCTTAGCCATACGCTGTAGGTACTGTGCATTAATTACGTAGCACCCTAGCAAAATCATAGAAGGGTCTTGCTTGGGTGTCGCACACTACAGTGTAACTTATGGTCGAGATGAACACTCATTTCTCATTTAAACTTGACCCCAAAAATAAGTTTACATACGTGAAACGAGGTGAAATAAACGGTAGAGATTTTTTCTTGATCACAAGTTTCGATCTTGACCATAGGCTTTACGGTGGCGTAGTCTAAGCAATTTGCAAAAACAAAGACGAAACAAGAAAGGTGGTCACTTTGACAGCGAAGTGATGGTTTCTTTCAACTTGTTATTTGTTTTTCTCTTTTCCCTTTCAAATGGAGCTTTAAAGTGAAAGCGGGGTTGTGGTGGGGAAGACTTTGTCAGCGTGGAAAAGCTAGCATATATCGCTATCATCATCAGAGAGCAAAAATGTTGCTTCTCATTTTCCTTCTCTTTAAAATCATTTATTACACGTGACGAAAACTTATTATTAAGGAGATCCATGTATCTTTTGATTTGGTAGTGATGTCGGCAAGGCAAATTTGTCTTCCCATCAACTTGCATTTCTATTTTTATTATTTCCAATGTGTTTGCTTGTCTATGTGAAAGTTTGAATTAACCACTCTTACACTCTTACACTCAACGTATGAATTTATATTTATAAAGAAAAAATTATCTCATCTGCAAACATAGTTTCTCTACATCAGCGCTAGCTTCCATGTATCAATGAAGTTGTAATTCAACTTTTCTATCCATAAATCTACTATTGATTCTCCTTTTACTCAAAGAGGATAGAACAATAGAACATGCATGTTGTGGATGACCTTCTATTTTATATTTAAACCTTATATATTAAGTGTCACTATTATTCTTTGTGGATGTTTCTTCTCCCCCCTTAGTGGCTGGCTGCTACATAAAAATTACAAAGATAATAACCATGGTTCAATAGCTATCTATAAAAGAAAAAAAAGGTGAGGGGCATAAAGGATCAAGTTTCATTTTGAATTCTCAACTTAGGCAACAAATTCCATGACAATTAAAAATGAAATGATTTAATTCCAAGTTTTAACAAAGCCAAATACAAATGTGAACTTCTTTAAATTTATCTTGAGTTATTATTTCCCTAGTTACTCATATATATAATTTGCTTTTTCTTGTTTATGTAGGATATATAGATAATAGGTTCATATATAGTTGATCTCATCATCCAATCTATTCTATTCAAACCTTTGAATGCCAGTCATAAAATTAATTACCCCCATCCATTTCAATATAGATAGTTGCTACATCATCTACTGTTTTTGTTGGCAGCAGGGTTTAACAAAAAAGAAATAGGTCATATAAATAGGTGGAAGACTGTTTATTCTCTCCTCCTGCAATGCATAGGTTATTTCATTAATTTTTGACGTCTCTTGTTCTAGTTGTACATGTTTCAGATAAATACTCTAGTAAAGTTCAAAATATATATTTATAATAACAACACTGCAAGGAAAACTACAAATCAAGAATAGTGATTTCGATACACACTATTGCCAGCAGCAGCAGTGGAAGTGGTCAGCTTACACTTGGCTGTGAATTGCATGACTTAATTAGTTTTAAAGTTATAACATGCATGTTATGATATATGATGTATATATCTTTGTTATATTCTCTATTTGCCACAGTAGTTAATGTTCTCTCTTTATTCCTTGGAAGTGATTCATTGGCTTGCTTTGAATGGCGTAAAAAGGCAAGGCAAATATATATAACTATTGATCGAGCATATGCATAGAGCTAGCACCCCAACTCAAATGGGAAAAGTAATTAATGTTATATCTTTTGATTATTATTTTAATTCACCTTGCAGTAGTTTACTACTGCTAAGTCTGCAACACAACAACATATTGCCGATGAGTATCGCCGATGATTACAAGTTCCATTACCTACCTTTAATTAATTGGCACCCAGCGTGTGAAAAGAACCCATATATGGAACCATTCTGATCATATCAGCTTAAGTTAATTGTCATTTGCAAGTTGCATAAGCCTTAATTTTTTTTATTATTAATTGGTTACATATATGCATGAACGTACGGGGTCAAAACAGTAAACCCAAAACAGACCCAGCAGGAAAACAAAAAACTATGAAGCACCTCGGCCAGAGAGAGAGGTAGGTAGGTAGGTAGGTAGCTAGGTCTTCCCTTAAAATTAATCATTCTGATCAGCTTCGGACAGATCGACCATGAATGAAATATGAGGTACACAGACGACACTGAGACACAACACAAAGAACTAACTCCTCCGCCCAATCCGTCTTAATTCTACCTGTCGCAGCCCCCTGCACATATATTCTCATGCATAAAACGATCGACCAGTCCTCACGGGAATGATCGAAAAACGTACCCTTAATTTGAAGGTTTCTTTCTGCAGGCTCTAATCAGCCGTACGTACCTTACCCCAGATACAATTCAATCCTACTTCCAAGTTGATCATCGCTATAGGCGTTGCTAGCTTCGTCTCTCTCTCTCTCTCATTGGCAGCAAGCCAAATTAAAGATGAAACTGCACATTAATTCTACTTGGAAGGTTTAATTTCTGATCAACTTTCTTCCAGCCCAGAATTGAACTTCTCGTCAAAACTCTTTGTGGATTGTGCATGGAACCTACACCACTCACTAGCTGCGGCAAAAGGCGTTGTGAACAGTCGGGAATTAGTCATGGTTTCAGATGTATCTGGCAGCTTGGACGACTTATCCTTCTTCTTCCCAGCAGCTGCCACTAGGGAAACTGAATTTGTTTTCCACGTGTGCCCCCCTTGCGTATAAAATAATCACTGACCATACCTTGCTAATGGGCAGGTCAATTCTCAGAATCGTAAACTGCGGTATCTTGCGAGGGGCGCCTCATATGAGTGGTTGGTTGAGACATGACAAGTACAAGTAGAGGGGAGGAATCGGGGAGGCCGGATGACTCGACCTTAGCCCTTGTCCTAAACCTCGCAAACAGACCGTTGTGAACCACAAAAGATTGCAGTAGAAACCACAAGAGATGACAAAGATGTGCGTGAAAGGGCAACTAGCTCTACCGTGAACAATAAGCGATCAAGGCAGAAAAAAGTACACTACCTCTATGAAAAAAAGTTCCTGAATCTGGGCATTATCATGGAGGTTAATCATTATAAAGTAAGTAATGAGATACCATTCCAAATTGAATAATTAATTTGTATCAAAGCCCCGGCCACCAACCATTATGTCATTTTGAGGAGGTGACAACGTCATTCATGCATGTAGATGCACGCACCTGCACCACATGATCAGGTGTTATTGGGTCAACACTTTGATTTAGTCACACGTAATATTTTAATTTACAACTTAAATAAATGCAATGTATATTTTTTTAATTAAAATACCACACGTGGTAAAATCCTAAGTTTCTTTATAAAAAAAATAAATAAATATATTGTAGAGATTCATACTTTTCGTGGAGAGGTCGTGGATTCGATCCTTGCAGACAACGTCTTTTCTCTTAAGAATGTAATCAACGTGCGCGCAAACTGACCCTAATGAACCTCAACTTCCAAAATAAAAATTAAATACACGTTTGGATGTTGATGTATTTACTACTTGAGCTGATAATTATTTATTTTTCACCCAAAAAAGATAATTATTTGTTTGATTTATATTCTATAGCGTAATGCCTCTCCTAAAACCGAATGACTCACCACTTCTTTAACAGGTATTTGGACCCAAAAAAAAAAAAAAAAAACAAGGGGTGGCTTAGTTGGTAAAAATCAACAACACTGTGTAAGAGTCAGCATTCAAAAACTCTTAAGGCTAGGAGTGTAGCCCCACTTGTAATACTTATATCTCCAATATATAAAAATTGTACATTACAAAAGAAAGAAGAAGAAGAATCATAAATCACCTAAGGACGGCAACCACAAACCATAAAGATAAAAAAATCCCTACATAAGAAACAAGTAGAAATACCTAAATACCCTCATTTAAATGCAAAGAAGTTACTAATATGCCCCTAAACTAACGCACGGTTTTAAAACACAATATAACATACTTCACCTTAGTTTAAAACCGAAAATACCTAAGACTCAAGAATAGAGACTTTACCCATGCACTGACTCAAGAAAATAAAAAACAAAACATAAAAGACTATTGTTGAATTTTCAGCAAACTCAATGCTTCCTTAAACTTACCAACAGGGACACACTTGGTTAGAATATCAGCATGATTTATACTTGAAGAGATCTTCTCCACCTTGACTTGATCACTTGCAATGACTTCTTTGATAAAATGCAGCTGAACATCTATGTGCTTGGTTGTCGTGGTAAGCACTGTTCTTTGACAAATGTATTGCGTTTTGTGAATCACAAAATAAAATAGGATCTTCCACTTCAAATCCTAGCTCCCAGGGGCGGACCTACTAAGGGGCCAGGGGCCATGGCCCCCCGGATTTTTCAAAATTTTAATTAATTCCCTTAAATTTTGGATTTTTTATATTATTTTTCGGCCCCCAAATATTGAGAACAACTTTTAAACGTAAAATAATGGGTATAAAAGTCATCTCTATTTAAAAACTAACTCTTCAATTCCTATTTATTTTCCCCACTTCTCTCTCACATCTTTTCTTCCTATTTATTCTCATCTTTTTCTATAAATGTGGATTAAAGGAAATTTTTGAAAAAAAAATCTTATTAGATATTCAATTTCATTTATAATTAGAAACTAACTCCTCAATTCCTATATTCTCTCATGTCTCCTTTTTTTTTTTCCAATTTATTCTCTTATGTTTCTTTCTTCCTATTTATTCTTCCCTTTTTATAAGCAAGGGTTAAAGAAAATTTGGGGAAAAAATCTTCCCCACGATTAGATAGTCTTTTTTTTTTTCAATTTATTTATTGTTTCTCTTTTTTTTTTTTTTTTTTCAATTTTTACTATTTGATTTTATATTATAAATAAAATGTCTAAAGTTAGTAAGGTAACTAAGTACCATTGGTTGCATTTATTACCTTAAATTTTTTTTATCAAATATGTGTGGGCCCCACAAAACATATGTGAGTTTATTCCTTAATATAATAAAATAATTCATACATGTGACCCTCAATGGGTCTTTAAGGACCCATACAATATGTATAGTGAAAAATCATTGGTATTTTCCCAATTTGGACTTCCATTCTTTGCCCCCCCCCACAAATATTGAATCCTGGTTCCACCCCTACTAGCTCCTTAACAATTCCTTTGATCCATAAAGCCTCTTTTACAGCTTCAGCTAAAGAAACATACTCCGCTTTGGTGGATAATATGACAACAATATGTTGCAGATTAGACTTCTAACTTACAACATTGTCACCCACAGTAAATACAAAACTAGTCAATGACATTCTTTTATCTAAATTAGCTACATAATATGAATCACAACATCATTTCACAAGAAATCTATTAAAAACATTAGAAAGTAAATTGTAAACAGTGATTTGAAGTTCCACCCAAATATTTTAGAAGCAATTTCACAGCTTTCCAACGGTTATTTCAAGGTTTTCCCATAAACCTACTAACAACACTAACACCATAAGCAATGTCCACTATAAATAATGAACAAGTACAACCTCAATCTCGCACAAGACAACACTATTTTACAAGGATTATAAATCACAAACCTTTAGAAACCTTTACAACACAAAAGCCCCAACAAAAGAGAGAAACACCTATAAGAAATCACAAGTCCTAGTAGAGCAACAAAGAATTGCAACACACAAGAGAGAGAGAGAGAAAAGAAGATAAATCACTTAATGACAAGCAACCACAAACCATAAAGAATAAAACCCTATAAAAAAAATAAGTAAAAAGACCTAAATACCCTTACTTAAATGCAAAGAAGTTAATAATATTACCCCCAAACTAATGCACGGTTTTAAAAAAAGCTCTGTGACATCATTTCGCTCTTCCTTGTCATCCCATTATTCACCAATTTAAAAAAAAGGGGGTAATTAATGTGGCGGGCGGGTCGTGGATGGAAGGGGGTGGGTTCCACGTGGTGGACTGTTTGGGAGATAAGAAGAGATGGGTAAAAGAGCCCACTAAAGAGTTGAGCGGGGGGGGGTTAATTAAGTTACTAGTGCCCAATAGGCATTTAGGTCATTTTACATCCCACTTATTAGAAAATGGTAACTGGGTAATTTGTAATTTTGAAAGTGGGTGCCATGTAAATTAGGCCATAATAGTGGGTGAACACTAGTTTCACTCTAACAATAGTGGGTGCCACATAAATAACTTAAAAAGAAATTCAAAAACAATTAGGGACTTTGGCGCGACCCTCTGAGTTAAGTGAACAAATTTATGAATTAGACTCCCTTAAGTGGCATTTACACTATGAGGTGAGACTAAAAATTTCCCAATTATTGATCATTAGGGCTTGCTTGGTTACATGAATCAATCTCTAGATTCACAAATGAGAGATTTATACCCGTTTAGTTGTGTGAATCCTGGATTCATGAAATCTAGGGATTCACCTTTTTACACTAAAAACGTGAATCTGTAGATTTATGGGTATGAAGTGAAATCCAGAGATTTCACCCTTACTATAAAAACGCTAAACATTTGAAACATGACTCCATAGATGTTTTTTTGGGATGAATCTACATATTTCATTCCAAAGATTTAGGCTAACCAAACATTTAATTTTATGAATCATGACTCCATAAATTTGAAATCTCTAGATTTTTAAAATCTCGCTCAAGTAACCAAACAGGCCCAAAACATTCTTCAATCATGGTCCAAATTAAGTTTAGTAGCTTCTTTGCATTTCAATCTAAGTTTCGTCTTTTAAAGATAAAACATAAAAAAATAACAAATATCTTCGGTATGGAATAAATTTTTACTCAATCTACGTTTAGTCTTTTGAAGATAAAACATAAAAGCCAATGCAGAGCTGTTCTAGTGGTGAAACCAACACCTCTTAATGAAAAAGTGGTTGGTTCGACTCTTACTAAGGCATGTTAATAATATCCCCATCCCCGGCTTAATAAGCCCCACTATACCAAAACAAAAAAAATTACAAAAATCCTCGGTATGGAATAAATTCTTTCAATTTAGAGATTGGCCATGTTATTTTTTAAATATTATTAAAATATAAATATAAATTTTATAATATAATAATCGAAATGCATGAAACAAACCAATTATAATCAAATAATTATCATGTCAAAAGGTGAGATCTACATATGAATTTGAACAGGGTTTTTAGCAAAAAATGTGATAACCAAGAAAACACTTAAATATTTAAATTCATCAGTTATGTATAATTCTTTTCTTTTTCAACATAAAATTAACTTACGTATGTATGAATAAACACAGTTAAAATAAGTTAAACAAAATTTGAAGGGAGACACATACCCCCATAGTTAACTCTCAAGTTAGGAAATTGTTTCTACTATTTCTTGAAGCTCACACTAGATATAATAATGTATACCTAGTATCTTCAACATTTGTATTTTATTTGAAAAAGAAAATTTCAAAGTTCTTTGTCTTTAATTTATTGGCAAAAATGTTTTATGTGTGGTCAGAAGAAAAAAATGCATAAATAAATAAATAAAAATTTTGAAGGACCAGGACTACTACCATACATTTAAATTGTCTTATCATAAAAATCAGCACCACTATTTGTCACATGTTTCTTTTATTTTACAATGATTTGAGGTGTGGGGTCAAAAATATCTAAATTGGTGTGACCGTTGAAACATATGCTTATAATTTAGTAGCCTTGCACCGTGGATGCTAGGTTGATTGGTCCCTAGGCCCAAATGTTACACATGTGACATGTCTCATTTTGTTAGTCAAAATGTGATATCTTATTCAATCTTGGCTTTTATCTTTATTTTTTTGGGTAGAAATTCAATCTTGGCTTCAGTGCAAGAGGAAAGGTTTTTCCTTAATATATAATAATAATAATAATAATAATAATAATTTAAAAGACAAGTCTATCACAAGGAATTGAGATCAAATTGAAATAGTACACATCATATCACAAATACTATATTTCACAAGATTATTATAAAGCACATGAATTTTCAATAGGATCAGCATATCGAATTAGTTCACATGCACATCGACTAATTCTTAAAAGAAATTTTATATATATATTAGTAAGGGTGTCAATAAAACCCACTCGGTCCAAACCGGTCCGACCCGTTCTATAGTCAATCAGAATCTAATGCAAATTTTGAACCGGAAAGATAGGTTTTTGAGTTACAAATTATGCTAACATCTCTTGCGGCAAAGAGTCAATGGGCAAGGTCGACATCCATTGTGCATAGGACAACAACCTTGTAGGTGACAAAGGAATCCAACCCACTTTTTGCCCAAAACCAAAAATGAAATTCACGAAACAAACGTGGAGAGTCTGGAGACCATGAAGAGCGTGAAGGCGATTGGCCGGCCCCTAATTGTGACTTGCTCTCATGCTTACTTTGCATTCGGATTCCTAGCTATTAAGTGATAGGCCGGCATTGGGGGGGGGGGCTTTCTTCCCCCCCTCCTTCTTCCCCTTTCTTTGGGGGTTGTGGGGGTTTGTGTTTTTTTTTTTTTATTTCCTCCCTAAGTTGTCTCATTTACCTGCATTGAGGACCTTGAAGCCACCTCAGAGAGGGAGAGAATAAAGAGGGCCGGGTTTCACTTAATTTCAGGTATTGCTAAAGAAAAATATCATCATGAATTGAAGGATCGAAAGGTCACGGGTAGTACGTACCGGGCTACCTATATATGTATATTCAAAACATCTGTCCCCCACTCCCACAAGACTTTTCACCCACCATTATCACTTATATTGGGTAATTGGGCACTTGGGTATTCTTCCTTCGGTTCAATTTCAGTGAAGTGCATTTAATGTCGACATGATCATTCGTCTCACTTTCAATCACCTGCGAGACATACGGTCAATTTAATGTCTTGGCCATCCCTGCATGGTTTCTTTCCCACATTCACATTCACAGTCACAGCTGAGTGTTCATCACTGTGGCCCTTCCTGTACGTATGTGGATGGCAGGCAGCCCCACAGGCCACAGCCGAAACTTCGTGGTACAAAGAAAGAAATAGATCGACGAAATCAAATTTTCCACGGCGCTGTAGCTGGAAAGCTGGAAAGCTGCAAATGAGAACTTGACTGTCGTTCCTACTACTATTTGTATGATCTGGCCGGGGTTGACAAATTCCTACGTACATGCACCACCCACCACAGCACTACACTTGTTGTTATGAGAGTTTGTTGATCCCAACATATTTTTTTACAGGCTCAGGTGCTTAAATGCATAATTAGATACTTTGGAATAATGGAAGAACCATTCAGCTCTTTCATTTATTGCCATGTGGAACGGTTAGCTGCGCGATTCTCAACGTAGTCAGATTGTGTTTCCTTCGTATGTTTTTTTTATGGCATATTTTAGACTGATTCCCAACAAGTATTTATGGGACTTTGCTTGGGTCCCGCCGACTGTCAGAATGAACTTTTGGTTAAAATTTCAATCGTAACAATTGAAATTTAACTATCAATATTCAATTTTCGACCATATTAAGAAACAACTTCAATAGGAAAAATGGTTGAATAATTTCATATGAAAGAATTTCAAATTTATATGCAGTATACATCCCATGTTGTTAGGGCTTGTTTCATTACTTGAGTTTGGAGATCTCAAAAATTTAGAGATTTCAAATTTATGAAATCATGATTTATAAAATTAATTGTTTGGTTAGCCTAAATCTTTAGAATAAAATCTGTAGATTCATCATAAAAAAAATAAAAATTATAGAGTCATGGTTCAAATGTTTAAGGGCTTGTTTGATTACATGAATCTAGAGATTTGAAATCTCTGGATTCTCAAATGGGATGTGTGAATTCATTAGATTCATGAAATCTAGAGATTCACATTTTTACACTAAAATCGTGAATATGAACCAAACAATTAATTTTATGAACCATAACTCCATAGATTTGAAATCTCTAGATTTTTGAAATCTTCAGACTCAAGTAACCAAACAGTCCCTAACACTTTTATAGTAGAGATAAAATCTCTAGATTAGATTTCACCTCATACCCATAAATCTACAGATTCTTGTTTTTAGTGTAAAAAAATGAATATCTAGATTTCATGAATCTAGGGATTCATACAACCAAACGAGTATAAATCTCCCATTCATGAATCCAAAGATTTGAAATCTCTGGATTCATGTAACCAAACAGACCTTTTAAGTAACTATGAACAATAAAAAAAAGATATAAAACAAAGAAATGTTTGTTTGGAAATACAATACATGGAAATGATTTAATAGAGAAACCAATCAAGCCAAATTAAGATACTAATGAAATGAAAAGATGAGATGGTATGGAAAGAATTTAAATGATATGAGGAAATAATATGAAAATAATTCAAAAGAGATGAGCAAATAATATAGAAAGAATTCAAATTAGGGAAATGATGAAAAATCATCCTTATCACGCCTAATAGACCAAACCAAAATCTCGGCTTGACGGTCATGTGCATTAACCGAAGCAAAATTAGTATTTATGGCTCATTTTATCACTGCTTAAATGTGGATCCCTCACTCTAAAATGTGGAGTCAAGATCCTTTACCTGTCACACTTTAACTGTCTAACAAAAATATTGAACATCCATTTCTTGATGGACGAATGATATTTGTTTATAAATAGGTTACATCAAAGGGTTGAGATTAAATTAAAAAATATATATTTTTTCTAAATCTAGCCTCAACCCTTTGATGTAACCTATCAACCGACTAGTACATTATTGCTCATTTTATCAATGCTCAGACGTGGATCCCTCATTCTAAAATGTGGAGTTAAGATCCTTTACCTGCCACACTTAACTGTCTAACAAAAATATTAATTGAAGAACATCCATTTCTGGATAGATGAGTGATATTTCTCTATATATAAGTCACATCAAATGATTGAGATTAAATTAAAATAAAAAATTATTTTCTAAATGTAATCTTAACTCTATGATGTAACCTATCGACCGACCAGTCCATTTCGTTGTCTTAAATGGACAGGATGAGAATCCCCAAAAGCAGGGGCGGACCCAGGATGTAATAGTGGGGGGCCGAAGAATGAAAGCCAGGTAATCTTCCCGTTGAAGAAACACTAATGTTTTTTTATCAAACATATTGTGTGGGTCCTTATAAGACCCATTTGGGGTCTCACCTCTAAACTATTTTATTAAATTAAATAATAGACCACATATATTTTGTGGGGCCCACACATATTTGAAAAAAATGATAAATTATTGATAATGATATTTTTTTCCCCAATAAAATAAAGGTAAAATTAAAACAACAACATAAAAAATAAAAACACATGATTTCAACCCTAAAAAGTTAGATGCAAGCCAAAATTTTATTTGGTAGGAGATGTAAACAATTTTTTTTAGGTAAGAGATGCAAATCAATGGTAGTTAGTTACCTACTAACGATAGGCATTTTATTCACAATACAAAATAAAATAACAAAAAATCAGAAGAAATAAAGAAACATAAAATATAAAATTAAATAAAAAGAATAACAAAAAAAAAGAGTTACGATAAATAAATTGAGAAAGAGAAAGAGACCTAATTGTGGAGTAGATTTTTTCCCAAATTTTCTTAACCCAGCTTATAGAAAGGGAAGAGAATAAATATGAAGAAGAGAGGATAGAGGAGAGAGGAGATGGGAGAATAAATAGGGATTGAAGAGTTAGTTTTTAATTAGAAATAACATTTTGATTTTTGAATACCTAATAAGATTTGTTTTAAAAAATTTCCTTTAACCCACGTTTATAGGAACAGAAGAGAATAAATAAGAAGAAAGTATGAGAGACAAGAGAGGGGAGAATAAATAGGCATTGATGAGTTAGTTTTTTATTAGGAATGACATTTATACCCATCATTTTACCTTTAAAAATTGTTCTCAATATTGGGGGGGGGGCAAATAGTGACATTTTACATGTGGGAAGAGGAAAAAACTGGAAAAATTGAGTTAGTTTTTTATTAGGAATGACATTTATACCCATCATTTTACCTTTAAAAATTGTTCTCAATATTGGGGGGGGCCAAATAATGACATTTCACATGTGGGAAGAGGAAAAAGCTGGAAAAATTAAAGGAATTAAAGAAAATGCATAAAATTTTAAAAAATATGGGGGGGGGGGGGGCATGGCCGCCCTCGGCCCCTTCATAGGTCTGCCACTGCCCAAAAGTCTATGCTCTTGTTAGACTTACTCTAATACAAAACGGGATTTGGCTCAACTTTGAGTGTTGGTAAAATGAAACAGAGATGAGATCCCCAGTGAATTTCATATAAGCTCCCTCCTAATATATTGTGGAAAGGTATGAGGAGAATACAAATCTCTTGCTTAATTGCTAGAGAATTGAAACGCCTAATGTGTGATAGAAAAGTGTGAATTACAAAAATACAATCTTCTATCATTGAAATAGAAGATCAATACTCACGATTTTATGTTTGATTGACAGTTATCACAACACCTAATCTGCCCTGCTAAAAATTGGGCGGAAGTGTTACTAAAGTAATGTAAGTCATATTGGTTTCACATCCTCAACAATTATCAACCCTGCAATTCTCTACAATTAACCTTTAGGATTGTGACATGTGACTTCAGAAAATCCAATGGTCAATATAGAAACTCATATTCGAAACTACATCTTGTGAATTCTTCAAATTTCTTTAAACTTTCAAATTCTTAATTTTTTTAATTTTTTTTTCCTTTCTAAATTGAGTAAACACGCTGAAGGGAAGAAGATCCACTGTGAACTCTCAAACTTCATTTTAGACATGCTGAAACAAGGTCATTTACCTAAGGACATGAAGGTTTGGAAACTGTGAAATTTACAGCATACATGTATAAAATATAATAGATG
Organism: Hakea prostrata; assembly: GCF_041222555.1. NCBI lineage: Eukaryota > Viridiplantae > Streptophyta > Magnoliopsida > Proteales > Proteaceae > Hakea > Hakea prostrata. Next base: position 20,569,629 of record NC_142600.1, on the reverse strand, counting down.
AATTGAAGAAAAACGTGGAAATAGATTGCACAAAGAGAGAGTCACCTTGGAAATCTTCTTTCATGGCATGAGGAAAGAAGATAGAAAATTGGGGAGAAATTTTAGAAAAATATCAGTTTTTTCCCAATATGAATTTCTATATTTGATCATTGGATTTTTTGAAGCCACATGTCATAATCCTAAAGGTTAATTGCAGGGAATTGTAGAGGATGTGAACCAAGTCCTATTCTACCCAAAAAAAAGAAGAAAAAAAAAAAAAGTAATGTGGTCCAATAGATTAAAGAGATGAGAATAGTCAATAGTCAAAGATGGAGGGTTAAAAAAATGAACAGATGTAAACAAAATCTTAAAAATATTATTTTATCAATATACCAAAGGTTTATTAATTAATTTTTGATATTACTTATTCTGGATTTGGATCTATCATTTGTGGCTCCTCTGCTTAATTTAAGTAGTCGGTTTAAACAATCAGTACATAAGATTTGAATTAATTTCTGGTTAATGGTAGATAGATAACTTAGAGACAAAGGTAGGTAAAATGGGTGGTCAAGATTTTATTTTGACCATAATTTTCATTAGCTGGTCTATGTAAGCTGTACAAATAATGGTATTCTGAAACAATTTCAGAGATGCAAAAACGCAAGTTGGTGCGAGTCTGGAATTGGAAATGCATGTCGGCCTGCCAGCTTCATATATCCGGGGATAGCAAGCAATAAGGAAACGGTAGTACATATATGTAATGCACAGTAAGTAATGAGAAATAAAATAAAAAGAGCATATAATTAAAAGCCCACAAATAACACGTTCTTCTTTCATTTGATTTGCAGCGTAAAATAGGCAAAAATAGCAATGAATGAACCAGCACACACACATACATACACATAAAGGATGATTCTTTGAATTCCACTAGCTAGCACGGCTGACGCTAGTCTTAGCTAGCACACAATGGTAACATATACCTCCTCCCTCTTCAGTCTTCAGGGGGTTATGCTAGGTGGGTCTTTCATTTGTCTATAAATTAAAACCATCTCAAGCTTGTGTTCCTGCGTTCATCATACATATTCTTATCGATCTCTAGCTTTCAAACACAGCAGAGAGCTAATATTAATTAACGACCCAACCCAGAGTAGTCATGACGAGTTGTCTGCAATATGGGTGGCCCGAACCCATTGTCCCTGTCCAATGCTTGTCGGAAAGTGGTCTGTCCTCAATTCCCGACCGCTATGTGAAGCCGCCGTCGCAGAGACCTTCTCTGCTGGCTGTGGCGTCGGAGGAGGCCCAGCAACAAGAAGTAGTAGCAGTTGGTGATCGTGACGAGCAAGCCAACATCCCCTTAATCGACTTTGGAGGCTTACTTGCCGGCGACGGCAGCATCGATTATGACGGCCCAGCCTTCGGCACCATAATGAATCAGATTTCGGAGGCATGCCGAGAGTGGGGTTTCTTCCAAGCGGTGAACCATGGGGTGAGCGTGGAACTCATGTCTCGAGTACTCCATGCGTGGCGTGACTTCTTCCATCTTTCCGTAGAAGAGAAGCAAGTCTACGCCAATTCTCCTCTCACCTACGAAGGATATGGGAGTAGATTGGGCGTTGAGAAAGGAGCCATTCTTGACTGGAGTGACTACTTCTTCCTCCAATACTTACCCGACTCTTGTAAGGACCTTAACAAGTGGCCTGCCCACCCAACCCTACTCCGGTACGTAAAAACATTATTGATTATTTCATTTCTCCTCTAATTGTGTCAGTTGTTGTTGTGGTGGCCATATGAGTCATCTAGCTGGACCAACTTTTGTTGACATCCACTGCACCTTAATTTACTTTTTCAAATCCATATTATTATGTCTGAATTCTCTCAAAGCGTATCTATATATATATATACCATAATTAAAATTTTTATTTAAGTGATTCACCGTACGTATGTGTTTGTGGATTAATGCATGTAGGGAGACGATAGAGGAGTACGGTACGCAAACGGTGAAGCTCTGTGGGACGTTGATGAAACTGTTCTCCATTAACTTGGGTTTGGAAGAAGACCGTCTGCCCAAGGCGTTTGGAGGAGAAGACGTTGGAGCGGGCATGAGGACCAACTACTATCCAAAGTGTCCACAGCCAGACCTCACACTTGGGCTCTCCGCTCACTCTGACCCAGGTGGCATCACCATTCTTCTCCCAGACGATCATGTCGCCGGTCTTCAGGTTCGCCGGGGTGAGTCTTGGATAACCGTCAAACTAGCTCCAGGAGCCTTAATCGTTAACATCGGCGATCAGATTCAGGTATCTTCTTTTCCCCTTCTCATCATTAACTGGCAACTGCTTCTGTTAAAAGATAATGGACCTCAGAACCACTAAAGAGAATTAAAGGTCTCCATGAAGTACTACTGGTCTGGTAGTACCCACAGGGCCAGACAAGTTACTGTTTTGGTAGGCACCCACCCACCAACTATAACAAACATATTTAACCATTAGAAAGTGAGACATGACAAAGGTTGGTGATTTCATCTCACGATTGCCTTTCTACATTGGTCTAATAACTTATTGGACTTGCTTCTTCTCGCTTCTTCATTTAAGTTTCTTCTTTTGTTTTGAAGCGGACAGATGATTCCAAGTTGCCATCTTTGATCATTTTTCCATCCAAAACTAGGCTTTAAAATAATGTCTCTCTCAACTCTTGGCTTTACCAAATATAGTTTTCATTGTCTTTCTCTTGGTAAACGAATAGTTTTTACTGTCAACAGATCAAAAATTGGACATTATCATCTACTTTAATTTTTGTAGATTTATTTCCTTTTAGTAAAAGTTTAATATATATTTTTTTTTTTGCACAAACCCTTTTGTTTTGTTTAGATTTGCTTAGCAACCCTTCAATAATTCATCAAGCATAAGATATATAAATGTTCTTGCTTTAGTCGAGCTAGTATGTCTATCCTACTAGAATTTGCTGAACAATTCAGTCTGATTTTAGGCCGTTGGATCACATATCTTGGTCGACTTTTGAACTCGACTGTTTGTTTTTCAACAATTGAGATTGAAATCTTGACCAAGATCTCAGTGCGACAGCCCAAGTTATCTCACTAAATGGTTCAAATTATTAATGGCGCTGAACCCAAACAAAATTTCTAAGAAGTACCTTCTTTTTTCTTTCTGAAAAACAGCACCTAATGCAATCATTCGAGAGAGTATTAAAGAATCCTTGCATACACCTTCTTCATCTGTATCTACATGTTAGGTTGACAAACTAAATTCTTCTACTGCTGATAAGTGAGAGTACTCATGGAGGAAGATATACCCATACAAGCCATGGATAATAGAGATTAGAGAGACAGATCACGCACCCACCCAGCTTGAATCCAGATCATCTCTTTGCGCAAGGAGAGCATCCATCCATCCATCCTCCTAGGCCTCTAGATGGGCGACACATGGCTTCTTGGGATCCGCACAGGCCACGTATTGCCCATCCAAAGGCAGCTAGCCTAAATGGGCAAACGCTCTCCTCGGGCATGGATAAGGAATTTTTTTGGCATAGCCTGCTTTGTCCAACCATATATAAGATCCTACAAGAGTGCATGCCCTTCCCTAGCTATAATGACAAGGAGATTCTCACTTATCTTCACTTATCATAATTTGACAGATTAACTGGATCCTTGAGCTAGTCAGTGTCTATGCATGAGATTTTGGAGTTGGGATATATGTGCTCTCTTTACATTTCTTCATCACATATTAGGAAAGGGACTTAGTTTTACCTGACAAGATGAATAAGAGGTGGAACACCTGGTTAACCCCTTCCTAATCCTAATGTGTGATGAAAAGATGTAAAGGAAGCACAGACCCCGACCCCTACCTGTTCTAATGTGAGTTGAAAAAATATTTAAGAAAAGCACAGACCAATTCAAAAGTACCTTTTTTTCGTTCCACTAGCTAAGGTGGTGGATTAAGAGATTCTGACTTTTCCAAGTCCAATTATTCTTTCTTTTCTAAGTTCAATTGGAGACTGATGTGGCTAAAATTGATTGATGATGGATGGATCAGGTATTGAGCAATGCAATTTATAAGAGTGTTGAGCACCGGGTGGTGGTGAATGCAGCCAAGGAGCGAGTCTCCCTTGCCTTATTCTATAACCCAAGGAGCGATTTACTCATGCAGCCATTGAAGGAGCTGGTGACTCCGAATTGCCCTGCTCTTTATGCACCAATGACATTCAGCGAGTACAGGCTGTTTATGAGGACCAAGGGTCCACATGGAAAATCACATGTAGAATCCCTAAAACCCTTGTGCTAGCTACATTAATTTCCATCCTCTCAGATGCGTGCATGGTGTGTGTTTGCTTGTACCATATATAAATCACATTTTCAAACAACTGCTTCATCATCGATTGCCTAATTTGACTCAGTAAATCTTGTAAGATCGAAACCAGTCCAAGGTTTTACTTACTGATATACAAAATAATTAAATCATATATGTGTGTACTTACTTGATCATAATTGAATCTATCAATCAAGTTGTGTGGTGTGTACGTATATATCTTTAGTCGTGGGTATCATCAATCTAATTAATGGCAACTCATGATTTAATGGAGAATTAGCAGTGGCATGCACCTAAGAATAACAATTCATACAAAGTAACGCTTAATTGATATTTCTTAATTAGTTTACAGTTTAATTGTGAATTATTCTATCTCTAATATGGAATCCAGAATCCAAGTTTTTTTTTTTTTTTCCAACGCAGACACTGGTCTTACTTGGTAAAGGGATTCAAATTAAAGTTCATCTGAATCGTATCAGATCTCCTTTAATAGCTAAAAGTATATATTACAAGAATGGAAGGCCAGCAAACAAATATGATCATCAATGATAAGGATCCTAATATAAAGAAGGTAAAGGGAAATAATCAAAGATTTGTTGATGGAATCCTAAGTGTTGAGGGAAAGATGATTCTCCTTGCTCTGGTTTTGGTTCACTTCCGATCCGGACGGGAAGCCACCTCCAATGATTAAGTTAGCCCTTGAGAAAAAACTGTGGATTCCTCCTTGAGAAGTAAATGCTCAAGAAGGGTGCAGAAAGATGATGAAGAGAATGTTCTTCGTGAATTTACGAAGAAGAGTAATGGCTAGAGAGCTCTCTTTTACCTGCGTAGTCACCTGCCATTTTATATACTACAAGCTTCTTCTACCTTCGGAAATCCGAAGATCTGTTTTGGCCCTTCAATTGGGATGATTCTTGCGAGCATTTGATATGGCTTTATGAGGTGGCAAGCCAAGCTATTAGATGATTTAGCCGTTGGAATGTCTCGTCAACTAAAGGTAGGCCTGTGTTATCCTACTGCTGACGTGACCAAAGCTCATAAAGGATGGGTCAATCGAGCCGCCAGCTATGGGCTCAAGAGAGGCTAGCTTTGTGTGCATTATAAGTTTCTGCTATCTGTAGGGGGATAATGAGGATCTTAGGAGCATTTAATGCTGGCCCACTATGTGGAAAGCCTTTTATCTTTGTCAAGTCCCACGTTACCAAGAGGAAGTCAAGCTTACTTTGCTCTTCATGTAACTTTTCAGAGAAAGGGTCTTGGATCAGGGCCCAAGCCGAGAAGTGCATGTTAGAAGTCCCTGATCCAGATATAACTTACAGTAAGTGATGGCTTGTTTGCGAGATTGAGATGCTGGACAATCCTTAGAATACCATGCAATGTTTTCCTTTTTTCTTTTCTTTTCTTTTTCTTTTTCTTTCTCCTTTTTAAAAATCTCAGTCTAAATTGCTCCTCAATTAACTCTAACCACCTCTTATACAAGTGTCAAAATCTATATAGAGAGTGATTGTATAGGGTGAAAATATACTAAAAATAACTACCGAGGGATTAACTTAGTTGGTAATGAATTAATGATCAATGCTTCTTAGAGAAGAGGTTAGGGTTCCATTCGCTGTGGTGATATCTGTAATAGTCTTCATCCTCAATAGATATGAAATAGCCAATTCTCAAAATATCATCTGATCTAGACCATGTTAAAATTTCTTGCATCTTTATTTTCACTTAACTTTCTTCTTCTTACATTACTTGTTTTAACATAGGTTGGGAGCTAGGAAGAATCCATCATGTCAAGCCGTTAATGGGGATGTGAGAAACCTTTTTTTTCTTCTTTAGAACAAGTAAGTTTTATATATGGAGATGGGAATATTACATAATACACCATCAGGAATAATAAAATTCAACACCTCTTCACTAAAAAGTATTAATTTTACCAATTATGCAACTCTCCAATCATCTGACATGAAGAACTTATTCCATCTATCCTATGTATAATCAATCGCTGGCCCAAGACGAAGAGAATAAGAGAAAGCAAGTAACAAAAGAAATCCATTTCCATATCTATCAAAGGAATTGAATAATATATGGATGGTTTTGTAAAAAATTTCGGACTCATCAATGATTTTCTAAAGTCAACAGTTGTAATGGGTAGGCCAAATCTTTGAAACATATGCTTTGTTATTTCCTTAACTTTATTACTAAAGAAAAAAACACGTGTTTTTTATTTATTTATTTCTAGGCATGAACTTGATGTAGATCACATAAACTTTTAGTGTTTGCTGATATGATTGCATAAATAGACTTATAAGAAGAGTTGTAGCAATTTAGAATAGCTAGCTAGCTTTTGGAAGGTGGATACTTTCACTAGGATGAAAACTAGCCCCAAAAAAGATGGCGAGATTAATATAGTGATGTTGTACTTAGTGAATTAATTAATGATGTAATCACTATAATCACTATAATCGCAAGGGAGAGATCGAGGATTTGGATACCTTGAGTGGGGGAGAATAGGAGGAGTACGGACAGGTTGAGTGGAAAGAATCTGCATTTTCTACACTAACACTACAAAGCATCGTCGGGTTTGACTATTTTACTAGCGTGCGTCAAAATTGACTGAAGTCAACTCATTATTTTTTTATTTTCCAATTTTGTCCTTCAGGAATGCCACATGAGGCATGCATGCATGCAGTTTTATTGATCATTTATATTTTTGACCATTTCACACTTACAACAACCACGTTTTGCTTGGTTGCTTGGGTGCTTGGTTGCTTGGGATAGCTTTCTTGTTCAACGTATAATACTGAATTTTTTTTACACAAACGTATTCACTCTTTGTCAGTTTAAAAGTAGGTAGCGTTATTTGGTTTCATTTTTCATTTTCCCTCACTCAAACGAAATTGATTTGTGATTAAGAAAGAATTATTTTGGGATTAGCTAGAATACATTTCATTAACGAAATGGACGTGATGAAAATGCATAACTAGCCGTGTGACTTTGCACCAGTGAGTGATTAATTAAGAATAAAATATGTTATAAGCAGCTAAAATTGTACACGCAAGCTGCCAACCTTTGAAGTCTTCTGTTCCCAACTCATGTTTTTCACATGTATTATGTATATCAAATCAAAATATCAACAAATTCATTGAATTCTATGGAATGTTGCATGGATATACCCACAACATAAATATCTGAATCTGAATATTTAAGGAGAAAAAAAGAGGAAGAAGTCAATGGTTTCCTTGCACTTTGACGCTCAAAAGTGGGTTGAGCTTCATTGTTACGCAATCAATGCGTAGCATTGAGCTGCCTATGGTCCAAATCAATTTTGGTGGTCGAGATTGAATGTCAATCAACCGTGGTGGTGTTATCATGTTACATCTGAACCGTAGGCAGTTCAATACTGCATAATTATAATGTAGCACTGAAGCCAAACGCTTGCACAGCACTAAAGCCAAACACTAATTAAGTAAAGATATTCTCACACAACATACACAGATATGAAATGAATGGAATAATTCCATGCTATATCCTTTTTCCTTTTAAGATTGAATTTGGAGGGTACCTTAATTCCACATTAACTCTTCCACAAGAAAGTTTAATGCAATCCACTGCAACTTCTGAAATGTTCCTCAAATTGAAATGACAGCGTGCAATAAGGTTATAACACGTTGTGAAAGGAAGAAAAAAAAAGAAAAAGAAAGATTGACTAGACCTGAAAGTGAGGGCAAAGCAGCCAAGAATATCAACTCACCAAAAGCTATCCATTGAGGCATGAATCAGAAAACTTGAATGCGCTGCTAACAAACTTTATCCAAATTCACAAGAACTGACATAAACTATATAAATCTTAATGAAGAATCGAATTTGAATAAGAAGATGTGGTGATCATGAACAACTTGAAAGATGCATAAGGTATTGTAGTGATGAACAACTAAAGTTGGCATTGAATTGACCTCCCAAACAAACATAATGCAGAAACTAGCTTCCTTCAGAAATTCTTTGACTCTTGTCCAAATTTTGATGCTACATATTAGTTTTAAATTTGTAAATAGATCCTTAAAAAATCTTGTAGATTTACCTAGCTATAGCTATTCTATAGGTGCTCTCAGGTTAAATCTTTTTAGAACTTGGATCATTGTACAGCAGAACTTTGCTTCCTTTTAGACTATTCTCTTTGAATGAGTTTATGTAATGCACGTTTCTGTTAAAAAAAAATGGCATTAATCATTCATCTCTTTGAATTCAGAATATAAAGGGTGTAGTTAGTGTGGGAAGATTCGAATCAAATAATCAAATCATATATATGATCAGAAGTCCCGCACTAGCCTTCACAGTTCCCACTAGGGTTTATCATCAAACATTTTCATCACGTGGATGCATTTTTCTTTATTGAAACTGAAATTTTCCTCAGTGAATCACTGAACATATGAGTGCCCATTGGTTATTGTTCTTCCAGATTTTCCACGACAAGAGATGGTGGGATGGAAAAAAGCTTCCAATAAATGGATAGGCAAAAGTATCTTTCAACTGTCTTAATTGATTGATTTAACAATCCCATGAGAAGTATTGGTTAACAAAAAGAAAAGATGATAGCTAGATAACACAAGTATCTATCATATGGAATATCAGATGAGTGCAAGGCTTAAATGTTTGATCTCCAACCCAATTCCAGATTATTATTATTAACTGCAACTTTGTTTTGAAAACTAGTTTGAGGGGAGAAATAATCGAATTGGAACTGTGGTGGCTTTTGACAGGTAGCGTTTGGAAATGTTCTGGTTGATTCCTGATGTTACATGTACCAAGTTTTCTAAGCCAAGTGGTTAGTGGTTTTGCCATTTCTACTGCAATCAATGCACTAATGGCTGAGCAGAACTCAACTTCACTGACTTAAGATAAGATCGGCTTTGAGTCCTGCAATAATGCATAGCTACTGACAATGAAATCGACACAATTGTCTGCCAAAATTCATATTTTAACTTTTATTGTGAATGGTATTGGTTGGCGTAAAGGATAACCATCTGAATCTGAATTCAAATTTAAGTTCAAATAACATTAATATAACACATGGATATAGAAATGACTTGCCATGGTACTAATCAACTTCACATTGGCAATGGAGCAAATTTGCATATAAAAAAAATACTGGAAGTGCTTCTCTATCAATCCCCTTCCAAAATTCTGACTTGATCAACTGTTGCCAGTGATCGTAATACAAGAGATAAAACTGATTAAAACCATGGGCTGTCCAAGAAGGTTTGTTTTACATAAAATTATAGTTTGATCTCTAGAAATAAAACACAAAACTAATCGCAGTTAACACGTAGAAGCTCAACAATAATGTTGAGGGTCCCATAGAAAGCAAGACGCCAAGCCTTACAGATCTCTGTTTTGCCTTGAATTTACAAGCCATCTCCAGAGGAAAAATATGGTTATATATGTTGATTCTGCACTTTCTACTATTGTCTTTGACTCTAATTTTTTTCTATTTTTGGTAGTAACTGGTTGTCTCATTCATTACCAAGGCAACATGTAGCCTTGCCAAACAAAAATGCAGACACAATGTGAAAATACCTGTCAACTGCCTAGGCATACCATGCACATACCCTAGCCGCGCAACCCTAGATGCCTTAATCTGGAGCCAAGCCAAGCCAAGCCAAGCCCAACCTGTCAAGGCCAACCATACCCTCAATCAAGACTGACCCCAATGGGGTATTCCCAAGCCTACCCAGCCCTGGGCCGTAATTCACCTTTGAGTATCATCGCCCATGAATAATGGAACTACAACAACTCATCACTTCCCACCTATGTTAAGACCAGTATTGATTACAGAAGTTGTATAAATAATATTATGGAACTTAGATTAAACCAACCCATCACCAGACTGGTATATATCAGGGCTTGAGGCCTCAACCTTAGGCCCTGCCCATCCCTGTAAGGGCCAACAGAACATTAAACCAGCCCAGATTCCTCTGAATATCAGGTGTCATAAGTACCAAGGTATGAGATCTCGCCTTTTGGAAGGCTCGAGACGAGTCTCTGGTCAAGTCTCATAAAATACCCAGTCTCGATTGAGATCTCGGTTTGACTTGACCGGTTTGCCTTGAGACCTTGGTCCGACCACCCTTTTAAGTCCCCCAACTTGAGCAAGATCTCAACTGGGCTCCCCTCCCATCTCACCGATAGCTTCCTAAGTTCAACTTTTGCCGGATTGTTGCTGCCTCTTGCTAACAACTTCCCTATGCCATAACAGCTATTTATGGGCCCAAACCCAAACTACAAAAGAAATCCCAAATCCCAAAGCCCAAAGTGATGTAAGGCCTCAAGAAGAATAGAAGGAGATCTTATAATCAATCGCCAATAGCGGCGTTACAAGAACTCTCTCCCAAAATCCTAATAAAAATTTTCAAATCTCTCAATAATGTGGCAGACAAACATAAGATACATATGTATAGACTCCAATTGAGTAAATGGGTCGCCTCATCAAGTTGGGTATTACCACACCACTAAGGCTCTGCCCTTGCACCCCCCCCCCCATAGACCAAGATCAGTGGCAGGCTCTAGGCTTGGGCCTATCGACGCAAGCACTCTGCTTCCACCACAGATCTCCGAAAATAGGTCATTCGAGTCGCCCACCAAAATATGTAGGTGCAAGTCCACTTACAAATCAGGTATAAGAATGCAGGTCATAACATAACATCTTTTTCATGTATATGTCCCAATGATTCTACATTTTGTGTTTTATAGTATTTAATGTTCATTCCTACGACATTTCAATTTCAAACTTATGGTCGAGTTAGAACCCATATTGAGGGTTGTTTTCTCACAAATCTAAAGCGACCAATGTGTTTAGAATGTCTAAAATATGCCAAATACCAACTTTGAGCTCAATCTATCCTTAAATACCCCCTAAGATGGGCCCTCTAATTCACTCTAGTTGGCCCCAAAAAGAGTATCAAATCTCGAGCAAGACCTCGCTTTTTCTTTGACAGCAAAACCTTGATAACTAAGCAGGACCTATACAAGTCTACGGTTGAGGACTGCAACCAGGAGGTTAAACCTGAGTTTGGGCATTATGGCTATGCTCATTTTAGCCATCCCAATTCAATGGTGGAGGGTCTCAAAATGTGCTAGTGTCTCTAAAGTTACTAGTGGGGGCCCAAACCATAGCCGCATCCATTTATGATATATATATATATATATATATATATATATATATATATATATATATATATATATATATATATATATATATATATATATATATATATATATATATATATATATATATGGATAGAAAGTAATGCCATCCATGACTGGGAAAGGTCCAGAGAGCCGAAAGACTTTGGACCATTGAAATACACATTCACGATTAAACAGTCTTATTTGCCTTGCAGCAGAAAGGGCCAAGAAGATTGCCCAATAAAATCCAAGGTACTAGCCCCCTACTCAGAAGGGAAAGGAAATAGGAGTTCTTTTCCTACCTAAAATTATACAATTACGATGATCATCTAGAACTACAGAATAACCAGTTGGTTTTGATTTAATTTCATTTCCTTTCCTTCCGTCCCACTTAAAACCAGATCCAGCAATACATCTAAAGTGCAGAACAGACTTCTTACCTGCACAAAGTAAGGGGCATCCATGGGAAAGAACAATTACTTGACCTTGAGTCATTATACAAAATAGTAGATAAGCATCAAAGGAAGGTAATTTTTTTGGACCAAAGAAAAAGAAGGTAATTTTGGCTAAGTTCCAAGGAACTGTGACTCTAAATGGGTGTAAGTGTGTAACATTCCTTAGCCCATGGTAGGGTGAACTTTCTCCTAGCTGGAATAAGTGTATAAAGCTATTCACCTAAAACTCGATTGAGAACAGTAAGATCCTTAAAATGGGATAACTAATGATGTCTGAAAAAATTTAATGTATCAGCACAACAAAAACAAAGCTAATGATGTAGAGGATAACATTTTCGATTTTACATACCTCATGGGGACCCATAGGATGATCTACCACAAGTAATTGGATACACCTGTTGCAGCAACCACAAATGCCCGAATATGACATTCCATAGCTAAGTATCACATCAATCTGAACAATGCCAGAGTACTTCAACAGTAGAATATACAGACCAAAACTAAAACATGGAGTAACAGTGTCAAGGAGCATAAATTACACAATTACAAAACAGTAGCTATTACAGTTAGTATCAGCTAACAACAGCAATAATATGAACTATAGCACTTCACAACCCGGACCACACCTCAACAGGCAATGAAATGACAAACCTAAAAGATAATTTTCTTTTGAAAGGAAATATGACGCCGGCACAAATCCAATGAATATGAGTTCTGCACATGGAATACCCCTAGGAGGTAGACATGGTAAGAAAGGATGGAATCATACAACATACATTATGTGACACAAGACACTGTTCCTACCCATTTAGCAGTGGGAGAAAGATGACAACCATTGACTCACCCCTCTATGAACACTGTAAGCCACCAATCAACAAAGGCCAGTTTGATTAACCATCCCCTGCAAAAATCAAGAGGTGTTGAGGAAAAATAGTCTCAGTATATATCTGGAAACTGTCTCAAGGACTGTTGCTTGTTTTCTCCAGAGAGATCCGCCTCAGCCGAATCCTACTCACAGCCTGAATTTAAAGAACCATCCTGCATCAGCTTTACACTGAGGCTATTAAACCTTCCTCTTGAGTAGTGCCGAGAAGCCTTCCTCCAGTCTGTTCCAGTTTTCATCATTGCAGCAAATTCATCATAGCTGATTTTCCCATCCTGCATTTCATAAACATTGGAGTGAGGTCGGGAAAGGCATAATCCATCTTTGGATCTCAAAGAACTTCCTGAAGTTCCAACCTTGTCAGTATCAACTTCTTGGAAGATGTCATTTGCAACATCTGCACTGGTGATGGCTCCATCCTCCATCAATGCATCCTGGAGCTCCTCTGGATCAATATAACCATTCCCATCCTTATCAAAATAGGAGAAGGCCTTGTGAAGATGCTCATCGTGGGCCATTCTTTGTAAATGGAGGGATACAGCAACAAATTCTCCATAATCAAGTTTTCCTTTCCCATTAGTGTCTATCTGTTTCCAGCAAAAAATGCCTCATTAGTCATTAGAAGATAACAAACCTGTCACCATCTTATGTTCCCCGTTGCACAGTATTTCTATAACCGAACGATCAAATAGGTGTAGATGAGGATCCTAATAACAGAAAACACCATACAAGTCAAAGATTTCATAAAGCAAAACAAATTCTTAGTTTATCATTGATTCAGGTTAGTATTTTTTTGGTTTTCTGGTAAGTAATTCTCATGTTCTAGTCACAGGAAAATTATCCTCTCATGGTTTACATCTCAGTTTTTAAATCTGATGTCATATTTGGTAACTGGATAGTCTTCTCAACAAACCCACAATTTAAAATTTAATTTTGTAATTGACTTCTTAAAGAGACCTACTTCAAGTGGGATTCTTCTAGTCCGCACTGCCAACAATATTAATTCATAACTCCAGGTCTGACCATCTAATTTCAATCATAATTTGAGGAGTTATCCTAGACCATTGAATTGGCATCCAACCAGACTTCAATTCTCATCTGAGTTATCACTTCTTTTTTTTCTTCTTTTGATAGTAAAGAAAACAAATATATTACTCAAAGGACGTAGTGTCTGTTACATAAGCTTTGCACCACATATCACCATCACTGCTAGTTATAGTTGCAGTTTTGGGATCTAAAGTAGTACTACTGCAGCAAGTATTCGTTACAGCATTCCAAGCTAAAAAATTAAAGTTATGTAGGAGTGTTGGGATTTAACATTACAAAAAGATGCTCCGGGAGCGTTTTTAGAGTGTTAATAATAGCTGGTATCAACAGCATAGGCCATGCCGCTTTATGACACTTGGATAAACATTCCAAGGCTTCATCTTGGTTGCACCAAATTTCTTTGATAACTGAACTTGTTGATTTCGCCCAGTTGAGCCCCTTGGTTGCACCAAATTTCTTCGTCTGAGTTATCACTTGTTAATTCAGTTTTTCTAAATCTGGTCTCTTCTGCTCCACTTTCTGGTTTTCAACTGAGTTTCTAAACTAATTTCTAAGGCTTCCATAAACCCATAATTCCAAAAGAGAGTGAAGGTAACAAAGCAGAGAGAGAAAATCAACGTCATACAGGGCCTGGCAAAACGTGCCACAGGTTTTGAGCTATGCGGGAATGAGAAGGAAATTCCAACAGTTAGAGAGATAAAGAGAGTCCCAGGGTGCAATGCATCAAATTTGAAAGTCCAACTTACACAAATGGTCCTCTATGCATTGGATTTCCACATGTACTTCCAATTAGTCAACATCTTAGCTCCTAGCTGAACTCTTAACTATTTTTTCACTTTTTAAGTCAATCATCTTAAATCCTAGTTGAACTTTAACCATTTTTCCCAATTTTTCTCCATATGAAGAAAAAATAAGTTGGATAAAATTTTACATCTAGTTATAGAACAGTGGAGTCTACCTTTGCATCAAACCTGAGTGCCAAGCACACTGCCATCTGGAAGATTAAGGGTCAAGTGCAAATCTGTCTTTGTAAATGAACTACAACATTTATGCACTTGACTCTTTAATCTGTATATATACAACCAACCTCATAACAACAAAAACTCAAAGAAAATTACCAGAGAAAACAAAAAAACAGTCGAATGAAAGAAGCCTGCTCAAAGCTGATTCACACATCCAAAATAGTGAGTGGTAAACAGTAAAGAAAAAGACAACAGGTTTCTGGCTTAGCATCAGGCATGCAGGTTAGTGTCCACTCACAGCTTCAATCAGCATCTGCACCTCAGATTCTGCAAGCTGAGACCCAAACTTTTGAAGTCCAGCTTTGAGTTCCTCAATTGAGACAATACCATCATTATCTGTGTCTATTTTCACAAACAATTCTTTGATATCTTCAACTTCGTCAATGGATAAATGATCTGCAATGACCTATTTGACAGCCCTCCTCAGTATTAGATAAATCTTGGTACAAATCAACTAACAAAAAAAAAGGACCATTGAACTGTGAACGAACCCTCAAGGCTTTCCTCTTGAATCTGTTCATAACAGAAAACTGTTTAAGCCTTGACTTGACAACATCTCCAAGGGGAACATTTGAAGCTTTTTTTGCATTTTGGAGCCAAGGATGCTCTGCAATCAGCAAATAAGACATCATTGAAGATACACTGTACTGGGTTACTGAATTTTATATTAATTTTTCACCCAAAAAAACAAGAATTTTATGTTAACATTGGTATTGGTCGATTACTACTGTCCGCCCCAGCCCCATGTCTTTCTTTTTGTTTTTCTATTTTACAGAAAGTAGATGCGGTTTCAACAACATTGTCCAGCAAATGGCTATCTATGTTCAGCTACAGCTATCCAGAATTTTTCATATCATATGTTGACATTGTAATAAAGATCAAGGCATCCTACAAGATGATTCAGTTTTATGAGCTAATAGCCAAATTTCCAAAGGGAAATTCCACATAATATACAATTACCAAGAGCTGCCATAAATTTTGGTTATGAACGTTTCCTCTATGGTCAGTCTTGAAGAAGGGAACAACAAAGTTTTGTTGCAGATAGGCAACCCCCACACACACACACAAAAAAAAAAAATGAAGAGTAGGATGGTGGAAGTTTCAGATGGCAATAAACAAGTAACCATGCATAAACAGCATACACATAATTTGGTGCAAGATCTGAAATGACGGTAGGTAGCAGCGCAGCTACCTTCTCAACTCAATAAAATTACACCAGACAACCTATTGAACCATGTTCAGATGAACATGAGATAAATAAATTGAAGCACATCTCTGTTAAGAGTTACCAAAAGACACATATGGGACTTATACAAAACAGCTAGCCAAACTACCTAGATGGTATATGTTGCAGGTGTCTGAAAATGTCTTAACTATTAATAAAAGTTGAGTCCTTCTATTTAGCAAACTAACTAGCACAGCAGGGCATACAATACCAAGCACTTGCTTTGCAGTTAACCGAAGCTTTGGATCAGGCTCCAACATCTGTCGAACTAGACTCTTTGCAGTCTCTGAAATACTTGGCCATGGATCCCGTTTAAAATCTATTAGCCCACGGATAATGGCCTGTGCCACCCCTTGCTCTGACTCTGAATATTAAAATCATAAAAATAATTATAAGAACAAGCACTTTGCTTAATCAGATGGCATACTAAATCTCAAACTCAAAGCTAGTACCACTGACTACAATTCCTGGTTCAAAAAATAGGAATTATCAATTTACCATGTTGCGAAGTAAGTTAATTTTAAAGGCTTCTACTCGGAAAGAACCTTACCAGCCCAAAACGGAGGAACCCCACACAATAGGATGTAGAGAATCACTCCTGCACTCCATATATCTATTTCAGGTCCATAGTTCCGCTTGAGAACTTCTGGAGCCATGTAGTATGGACTTCCAACAATTTCAGAGAATCTTTCACCTGCAGTGACCAACAGTATAAGCATTACATAAATATCAGCGGGGACAGCATGCACAGCAAAAGTTTAATCAATAGAGAATTCCTTGCAGCTTGACCTAAGTCTCTTGACCAATCCAACACAAACTGACTTGGCCCAAATTGCACCATGGTGGGCAAGTGAGTTGCTTGCAGATTTATGCATTCAAGCTGATAAGCAGGCTGGTCATTAGATTGAACCTACGCACCTTAAAAACTACCATCTTACGTAGAGTGTGATGTAGATCCGCCAATAATTGGGCTTTTTTCCCGATGAAAAGCCTAGGGTTGGAACCTCAATCCCATATTTAATAGGCCACTCTTAAAAGACCTAGGTTGGGGTACCAACAGTGACTACAGAATTTTCCATATTGAGTTTTTTCTTAGAGCATTTTATATATAACTCAATTAAACCATGGTTCATTTTGACAAAATAAGGTTCAGTTTGATCCCTTTTTTTCCTAAGCATCTTAGTTAACTCAATTAAACCATGATTTGTTTTGGCTCAATCTGGTTCAGTTTGATCTAATTTAAGTTGTCATGTGACTCATGTGACTACTTAATTAAGTCACATGACTTATGGGTTTCAGAATGTAATTAAGATCCTCACACTCTCCCACGTAATGACATGGAGAATGGTGTTATGTGTTTAGTTGAATTAGCCTCCCTAATTTATTTTGGACTCTGTAATTGGTCTAAGGCCCTCCCTAATTAAACACCCACAATTGGCAGTAAGAGACAGTTCAAACTTTTGAACTTAAGCTTGCTTGTGCAATTTTATGGCCGCAGCTGCTATTGTCTTCTTGTCTACTGTGAGAGAGTTTTTATGCAGTTCCAAGTCTAACCTGGTAGGATTGGTTGGAACAATCTATTCCTTGACGACAAGAGCCCATGAGGTTCTACAAAGCTTTCACTTTAACTAGGTTGAAGAACATGTTCTCCAACAAGGTTGTGCTTCAAGTCTCAGGCACTAAAGAGGCTGCTGCCACTGAAGACTGCAACTCTAAGATATATAAGGTGTCTTCTATGAATTTTCTACCAAGCCATTAGCTCACCTCATTTGGACCACATTTCCCTCTCCATTAACAATAACATTTAGTCAACTTATCATCCACATCAGACAATTAAAACTTTAGAAATCCACATTATTCTTCAATTTGACTTTTCCCCAAACCTTACAAATTCAAACCCAATTTCCCAGCACAACTAACTGTCAGTTTTCCTCAGAAGTTCGACCAACCCCCCCCCCCGGGTGATTATCATCGACATCAGACATTTAAAACCTTAGAAATTTACATTATTCTTCAATCCAACTTTTCCCCAAACCTTACAAATTCACACCCAAATTCCCAGCACAACTAACTGTCAGTTTTCCTCACAAATTCAACCAATCCACCACCTCTGTCTCAACCCCAATTCTTAAGACTTTGTGGGGCCCACATTACGGACACCCAACTGGGTCACGTGATAGTTCCTCTCAGTATCAACCTGTTAAAGAGCCATTAAAACAATGCCAAATTAAGCATATCCAAGGGCAAAGGTAGATAACCTATTTGACAGTTTGATTCATATACATATATATACGGCTAGGACATTCAAAACTCTTTCTCCCGCCTAGCAGTCTCTAACACCGACGGCCTTTCCAAGGAACAGCTCCCCAACGACATCGATGCAAGCTCCATGCATTCTGACTCTCTTGAGCCCTCTGTCCCTACACCCTCCAAATGTTGCAGTGACCTAGGTTCAAAGCCTGAACATACTCTTTGCCATACAACCGAGCCACCCACTCACTCTCTCTCCTCTCTTCCCTCTTCAAACTCTTCCTTCCACGGCCTTTCCAACGAACAGCTCCCCAACGACATTGATGCAAGCTCCATGTCTTCCAACCCTCCTGAGCCCTCTGTCCCTACATCCTCCGAATGTTGCAGTGACCTAGGTTCAAAGCGTGAACATACTCTTTGCCATACAACTGAGCCACCCACTCACTCTCTCTCCTCTTTTCCCTCTTCAAACTCTTCCTTGCACGCCCTTACCCCAGTCTCTCTTAGGCCCCCCCTCCCTTCCCAAGGAAGCCAATCTTAACACCCTTGAGCCTAGGAACTTTTTAGATCCCTCCGGTTGGGCCCATGGGCCTAATCATCTTAACCCCCCGTTCACCTCATAACCCTTCCCCCATTGGCTTGACTGTTGCTGAAAATGTTTCTAGCTCTCCTGTCTCCCCACCAGGGAATGATCTATATCGTGTCGGCTGTAGAAGAAGCAATCGCGCCATTAAGGGGCATAATCCATTCGGCGATGATTTCCTGGTTAAGCTTAGATCCTCTGGGAAGAAAAAGAAAAAGAAAACACCTAAAAAATAGGGTCTTTGTTTTTTCTACCTTTATGCAAATTTCCTCTTGTGCTTTGTTTTGTTAAGCTCAGTGCTAATGCTTGAGTTTGTGCTCGGTGTATGCACTTGAGTTTTTCTCTTTCTGTGCTTGTTGTCTGAGCGTTTGGTTTTTTGGTAATGAATTTATTTATTCTTCAAAAAAGAATTCCAATGGTTTCCTTTTATAATTAGCATAACTTTTTTGTCTACTCTGTGTAGTTCTCATCTCTCTTGTATCAACTTTATCTTCCCATATACTTGTTGCACCAAATCTGCCACGAGCAATTGCTTTTCACCAATTTCACTCTACCAAATGGGAGATCTACATTTTCTTTTATAAAGTGCCTCATAAGAAGTCGTTCCTATAGTAGATCGGTAGCTATTATTGTAAGCAAATTCAAGCAAACATAGATAATCCCTCCAACTTCCTTTAAAATCAATTACACAAGCCCTTAGCATATCCTCCAAGACCTAAATTGTCCTCTCAGTTTGCCCATCAGTTTGTGGATGGAAAGCTGTACTAGAGTTCAATTGAGTGCCCAAAGCTTTTTATAAACTTTTCCAGAACCTAGAAGTAAACCTTGGATCACAATCTGAAACTATGGATACAGTCACTCCATTCTACCTTACAATTTTCACCAATTTATCCATCGAATAGTTAATTTAGACAGGAAGGAAGTGTGTTGATTTGGTTAGCCAATCAACAATCACCCAAATGGCATCATATCCTTCGGAAGTTTTAGGCAAAACAGTTAAGAAATCCACAGTAATCTATTCCTATTCCTATTCAGGCACATCAAGTTTGTTGGAGTAAAATTGGTGAAAAGCAATTGCTCGGGCCAGATTTGGTGCAACAGACATATGAGAACATAATGTTGATATAAGGGAGGATGAGAACTGCGCAAAGCAGACAAAAAAGTTATGCTAATAATAGAAGGAAACCATTGGAATTTGAAATAGGTGACAAACTCTATTTGAAGGTAGCACCAATAAAGGTGTAATGAGATTTGGAAAGAGAGGGAAATTAAGTCTGTGATTTATAGGACCATTTGAGGTTTTGGAGCGAGTTGGAGTTGTAGCCTATAAACTTGCCTTGCCACCCTGTCCTACATTGTAATGTATTCCATGTATCAACGTTGAAGAAATATATCACCAATCAATCCCATATTTTGCATTATGAACTGTTGCAAGTGAAACAATATTTGACATATGAGAAAAAACCATTTAAGGTCCTTGATCGGCAAAAAAAGAAGCTACGGAACAAACCCATATCACTTATAAAGGTGTTATGGGGTAACCATTCGGGTCAAGAGGCATCATGGGAGCCAGAGACAGATATGCAAAGTCATTATCGTAAACTTTTTTATTGATAAGGTAAGCAAATTTCGAAGACAATTTATTTTAAGGTGGGGTAGATATGATGCCTTGCATCTCATTATACTATTATTTTAATGTTGTACTAGTATGTTCCAGATCCCCTAGATTATTTATATAATTAGTGATGTTTGAATCCCCGATCCATAACCAGGTCGATACACATATCCGTCCATTGGCCTTTTATATGGCGAAGTTAGACTAAACCGATGACAAAAAAGAATCAACGTAAATTTTTTAACCCAAAGGTACTAATATTCGCATCCCTGAGTGGGCCCTGCGTAAAAAATCAGAGTGGCCCACAAGCCGAGAAGGCAGGCCCACTGATTATTTAATACCATTTATGTATGTATATATGTGTATATATGTGCGTTCGATATTATAAATATAGTATAAATGCAAATATATATAACATATTGACAAGTGGAAGGAGGAGGTGGTGCATATTCTCTTTCCCCCTCCCACCTCTAACGTGAAGGATTGAATAAACGTGAAGTGTCATTTAAATTAACATACATATTCTATTTATTTTTAAAACAAGAAAACAGGAAGTGAAATAGATTAATTAACTTAGATGATTGTGTCTCACGCATATACCTTTCAAAATGCATCATAAACATAGATAATAAAAATAAAGCATGTTGATTGTAGCAAAACTCAGGGAACCAATAATTATAGTTTGTCATGGTTAGAGATAAACTGAAACATTCTGGAATTACAAAGATAGTTATTAAATCGTTAGCACCACATCAAAACATTCCTCCTAGAGTAGTTGTTAATACAAATATCAAAAACTCTGTTATTGCCAGTTTTGTTCATTCAATGTACTCTACAGATAGAGGAATACATAGAGTTGAACATACTAAAAAAAGAAATTGAAAGATTTCGTTGAAATTGTTCGTTTGGAAATTTCTTGAAAGCCTAATCATAGGTTCTTCTCTCCATCGGAACAATAGGGCTGTTATGCTCATTACTAAACTTGTTGAAGAGAAGAAATATAATCAAGGTATATCTTATTTTATCAAAGGTTGAATCGATCATCAAAAGAAGAATTAGACCAAAAATTAGGATACATTTTGGGAAAATGAAACTTTCATGGAAGAGAAGCAAATGAAACGCTTTCATAAAAATTCTCATAGAATTGAGAATGAAGTTTTCATTCTTCAACTAAACAAATAGGGCATGGTTACCGAAGTCTATTGTTGCATATAGGCTTTAAAAGCATCATGACATAACTGTCAAGGCGAATTAGGGACCTAAAAGATCGAACGGAACGATACATAGACAAGTAAATCCCATATGAGTTCCAAGATATTCCTTTCAATATATAATATATATATATATATATATATATATATATATATATATATCATTGATAAGATAAGAAAGAGAAGAGAAAGAAGAGAAATAAAAGAGAGGAGAGAGAGAGAATACGATGAAGTTTTTGCATGGAAACAGAAGAAAGAGAATAGAGAGAGAAGAGAGAAATTAAAAAGAGAGAGAAAAAAAGAGAAAAGAAGAGAGAACGGAGAAAGAACAGAGAGAGAAGAGAGAAATTGCGGAGAGGACAAGAAAAAGAAAAGAGAAAGAGGAAACAAGTAATAGAGAAGAAGAGACAGAGAGTACGAAAAAACAAAAGAGAGAGGAGGAGAGAGAAAGCAAAGAGAGGGGAAGCCTTGTTTTGTTCCCGCATATTTTGAAATAGTCGAGAATCATTCAGAATACAAGTGAGTATTATAACCCAACTTATGTTGCATGATTGTGGTGTCTGATGTGGGTATTAATGTGATGGAAGGTTTATAATTACAATCTTGATATTGTGTGTATGTTACTCCTTCATTTGGAGTGCATGTAAAAGGTTGCATCTTAGGTTTTTGTAAAAATGTCTAAGAGACATTGTTAAGCTTTGTTTGCCTTTCCAGAGCCCAAGCTGCAATAATATAAGTTTTGTAAATAAAATATATGTTTTGACCTAATAGGAAAAGAACGTGCTCTAATTGACACAGGATCAAGAGATGTGCCCAGAACAAGAACAAGTAAGTGGTATTGACTAACCCATGTATGTTGTAAGTGGATGGTTTCACTTATTAAACGGGTAATATCCACTTGTTAATATGAAACATATCTTATTTCTTTCACTTGTGTGATTTATGGAAATGTGCAATATGTTGCCTTCCAAATAGAATAGAAGTGCATGGAATTGAATGATAGCTGAAGTACCTAACTGAAATATTTGAATCAAAATGCTAGTAACATTCTTGAACTATTAAACTAGGAATAAGAAACAATGGTTATGCTTGTTAAATTCAAAATTTGCATGTTTCTTTATTTAAAGGATGGGATTGTATTGATTATTGTATGAATTGTGTCCAGCCTTGTTCACATAAGGTTAAGTGATAATTAAAAAGAAAGAGGTACACTGAAATGGAAGAGGTATTGTAATGCAAGGTTTAAACTGAACATAAAAGGAGAAAAGAAAAGGGAAGAAATAATAAGAATAAAGAAATAAATAAAACGTTAACGGCATCCGTAAGTCTTGGTACCTAGTGTACCCAAAGGGGAAGGCATGAAGCGAGACTGAAAAGTGAAAAGAGAGACTAGACCAATGATAGCCGCATGTGGAGAACACCTAGTCTTGTGCCAAGTGACTAAAAAAAGAATCTCTTAATGAGAACCTCTAAGACCAAGACTAAGAATGATGCCACTTGTGTGGTTTAGACTAAGGGTGTCACCTGTACAGGTAGAGCTTAGGTATGGGTTAATAAAGGAAAATGAAATGAAAACTAAAATGCATAATGTCATGATACTTTGGTGTGGTAAACGAATGCATGATGATTTATTTAGTTTGCTAACATGGTTAACTATATCACTTACTGGGCCCGCAAAGTTCATTATTGTAAATGTTGACAGGTCCCCAGATACATGACAAGGGCAAGCGTGTTGCTACCTAAGAACACAGTTAGAGCAGAGGATGGGAATTTCTTTTTGCAACTGATGTTTTGCTAAACTAAATTGAGGAATGTATATATTTATTTTGAGGTTGTATGTATTTAACTAGGTACTGGGTGAAAACTCGAACGTAACTAAAATAGGACTTTGGACCGTATACATATATGTATATGAGTCAAACTGTCAAACAGGTTATCTACCTTTGTCCTTGAATATGCTTGGTTTAGCATTGTTTTTAGTGCTCTTTAACAGGTTGAACTGAGAGGAACTATCACATGCCCCCGGTTGGCTGTTCGTAGCATGGGCCCCACGAAGTCTTACAAACTGGGTTCATGACAGAGGGGGTCTTTTTTTTGTGTGTGTGTGTGGGGGGGGGGGGAGCCATTATGCTACACTCAATCCTGTTACTTCCCAAACCAGCCATAGGAGCCCACGCATCCAGTCAACCCTAGATTCCACCCAAAACCCTAAAACCTGCTACTCTAAATTCCAGCCACTGTAACCATCAGATATCATTCATATGTTAGGTCCAGCTTCCCTCTACAGGCCATCGACTTTATCCTATTACAGCCCTGATCTCCCTTTGAAATCCTAAATTCTAGCAACCCGTAAAATTCCCCAAAAACCTAATTTGAGAACCTTCAATTCCAGCAACCAATTTCTGTTCAAACTTGGCTCAGAACCTAGCCCCCAGCCCCCTTGATCTCAATTCAATACTTCAGTTTTAGTTCTCATTAGAAATTCTAAATCCTCAATTTCCTCGTTTTACAAAACCCGAAACCTTGTTTGTCCAATTCAAGTGTGTTATGTTAGGCCCTGACTTAACGATACTCCCTCTATACAATAGCACAATTCACATTGCGGATATCCATGTATCATTTCATTCATACCATGTGCCAAATATATTCCTCAACTAATGCAACATCTGTCACAACAGGTTGAGAAATGCAATACATGTCTGTGTTGCAGGGTTCTGTTGGGAAAAATTCTATGAATCTAAACAGGTTGCTCCCCCCCCCCCGGCGGAACAGTTTACTTTGAATAAACAAATACATAAATAAGGACAGTGGGACGCCTCTCTGCTTGCAGGCACAGTCCCCACATGCAAGAGACCAAATGATGTAGATCACAACCCCATATGTGTCCATAAGAACAAGCCCCTAAATCAGCCAGAAAGGTTGTGGGAGCAACTGCTATGAGAGGCAGCTGGTCTGATGATGTGGCAACCTTGTGTTGGTTCAATGGAGCATCTAGTAAAGGCCCCAGCATGAAAAAGAGATGGGACTAAAGCAGAAATTAAAATAAAAAAGAAGCTTACAGTCATGTGAACACTCGGAGGCTGATATGACTGATATGGACAGAGCTAGGGTGAGGATTAGCTACTGGATGTTGGTGGAATATTATATTATAAACTAGTATTAGTTTAGTTTCTGTTTTCAGTTTTAGCAAGTTACTTGTTTCTAATTTTAGATTTAAGAGCAGGCTTACCTCTTATTTAGTAGTTTATGTTTCCTTAGGTTTCTATTTCTAAGACTATTTTATTTGTAAAGCTTAGGCCAATCAGTTCTACTAAAGAAGAGAAAAGGGGGGGGGGGGGGTTGGGGGTAGGAGGACTTGATTAATGGAATTTCAATTGCTTGCTTGCAAGTGTTTTGGTCTGAGGAAGATTTCAACAGCAGAGATAGCTTTAGGTGAGAGGCCCAAAGTTGAGATAATATCCCTCTCCCCTTTTCTTCCACATTCCACCCCCACCCCCTTCGTCTTTTACTTTCACATATTAATAAAAGGAGAGGAGGGAAAAGAAAAGTTCAATTCGTCAACTTTTTTCATCCTTCTTGTGTTGATCCTGGGTGCAATAGATCTCCTGCAAGTCTTTCTGTTTCAAGGTTGACTTTTGCATTCATGACTTGGCTTTCCTACTGAAAAAATTATAAAAATTTATATCCATATTCAAACAACAACATAATGAACTAAATAAGGACACAATTTCATGTCAATTTTAAAACTTTCATTCCAGCATAATGTTATCTGCATATGGAGAAAACTTCTGACCGGTTTTTCAATAAATAAAAATCCTAATGCTCATACGCCTTGACAGAGTATGGGGATGATGAACGCAAGAATCATAAACTTCCAGACGTTGCACTTTCCTAGCTCTTTCATATGAATTTCCCCTCGTTTTATATACTTCCAAATTTGTTTGACTGTATTTGTTTTGGTCCATTTTAGGAATTGGATTGGATATCACCATTTGTCTCCTAAGCAATGCCTGAAAATATATATAGTAAAGATAAGAGCACTTGTAGTTCCTAGGAAGCCTTTCTGATCGTCACTACATTAGGAGATCCCAATGACTACTCATTGACCAGAGGTTGGGAATCCGATGCCCCAAGTTTGCGTTGGTATGCCAATTAAACATCAAACAGTTCTAACAAAATGCGGATACATGCTAGTCGGAACTCTTACCTGGCTTGAAGAAGATGGACAAGCCGAAATCGATGGCCTTCAATGGCGAATTCTCCTTCTCGGTAGCGAAGAGGAAGTTTTCAGGCTTCAAGTCCCGGTGGATCACCCCATATTTGTGACAGAGCTGAACAACCTCTACTATAGTCCGAGTGACAGTAGCAGCAGCTCGCTCCGTATAGTGACCACGAGTCACGATCCGATCAAATAATTCCCCACCTTCACACAGCTCCATCACCAAATGGACAGCGTTGTCGTCCTCACGTGCCTCCTTCAAGCTCACGATACTCGAATTCTGGGGCAAATGCTTCATAATCGCCACCTCTCGTCTCACATCCTCGACATCCACCGCTGTCCGAAGCTTCCTCTTCGAAATAGATTTACAAGCCAAGAGCTCTCTCGTGTCGCGGTCGACGCAGAGGTAAGTCACGCCGAACTCACCTCGACCCAATTCTCTGTCCACAACGTACTTGTCTTCGATGGCTTCCTTGGCAGTATCAGGTAAGACACTAATGGTCTCTTTACCTCCGGCACCGGCAGCTCCATGTTTTTCCTTCCGACCATGATCGTGACCTGAGAAATTCGACTTCACATCCTCCCTGGCTACCGCAGCGGGAGATCTGCAACAGTTTCCCATTTAACTCCTCCAGATTTGAGAATAGGAGACGATCCAGCCAAAGCAGGACCGCAACGAACAAATAAAGAAAGCTGGATAGGGTTAGGGTTCTACACCATCATGACTCTGAAGTCTGAACTTCATAAAGAAGAAGAAGTCAAAGAGAAGAAGAGTAAAAAAGCTGGATAAGTACAGGAAGTTCAGAGAGTACAAACTCTCAGAAACAGAGTAAGTGAGTGTGATGTGTGGAATGCAGAATGAAAGCGATGAGAGAGAGAGATAATGAATTCTAATTGGTAAAGAGAGATTCTACAAAAATCTGCAATTATTTGTGATATTTGTAATGTGGTTCAGTTCATTTGCCTTCACAGCTTTTCATCAACGCTCTCTCTCTCTCTCTCAATTTCTGGAGTCTGGGCGCCGATCGTGGTAAAGCTTTATCTAGTGCCAACGGTAGGAATGCTTTTGGACTTTGACTTGTGGTGTCGTTGGGAAACAACTCCTGCTGGTTGTCTTTGAAATCTGGATTTGAAGTTCACTTTTTCTTTTGTTCTGAATCTGTTTCGTTGGTAAGAAGTAAGAACGGATTTTATTTTATTTTTTCGAATTGAAAGGTAAGAACAGAGAGAGAACAGTGAGCAGAAGAAAGGTAGGTGATCACCAGACACAGAGAATAATGTTTTATTCTTTCCCAAAAAACGATATTTAAGAACTTAAGATCCTAAGCCTAAGCTAAAGGGTGTTCTCACTTCTCCCAAAAGAAAGAAAAAAAAAACTAAGTAGTGTCTGACTTTTTCTGCAGTGAAATCAACCGGAGACCATTCTACCAGACCAGTATTCTTTTTGGTTTTTTTTTTCGTCCAAAACCAGACCAGTATTCATGAAAAGTATTTTAAACTTCTCAATTTGGTAGGTCCAAGTCCAACAAACGAGCTCATTAGTTTGTATTTGTGTTTATTCTTTGATGTTTCATTATCAAAAGAAATGATGAGGGAATTCAACCCTGAAGAAGAAAAAAATTGAGGATTACTTTCGCTGGATGGTTGGATTAGTAATGGATCTGCAACAGTATTAAATTTCCACTGCAAAATGCATTAAGTATTTACATTGACTTCCACAGTAGCAAAGCTTATATGTGAAATATCAAAGTGCTAGGGTACCTCTGGCCTACACTGGTAAGCTTGAGCAGCTAGCTAAAATTGGTAATCTTATTTAAATGAATCACTTTTTCTTATCATCAAATCAGTCCTGGGTTTATAGCCCAAAATATGAGAAAAGGGGGGTGGGGTAGGAAGGTAGAGGATCAGAAGTTTGAATTCAATACTTCTTTGGTCTTATTCTCTTTAAATAGAAGACTACTATCATTTTGCCAAAAATTCGTCTACAAATAAATTGCTTTGTTGAATAGTGTCATGGGCAGGAATAGACTAGTTGACTTTCTTACAAAAGGTTCAAACAAATTCAGGTGATGGCTAGCACCCACCCCCTTTTGTATCCATTGACTCTACTGGAAGAGTTCTTTGTCATGGCCCAAGGATTACGTCGTCACATGACTGGTTAGCATCATGGTACATTAAGTCGTCGAAATGTCGCGACATTTCGGGGAAAAATCGGTATGTCGGAATAGAGCAATACGAAATGAGGAGTTGATACAAAATTTGCCAAAAGTCAACGATAAATCGGTGAAATTTCATGATACATCGCCGATTACTTCTAAATGTCGCAAAAAATCGAGATATACAAGCTTTGTCGATTCCAGACTTCATCATCTATGAAGGCGATGGAAGGAGAGAACGGTAGATGCTATGCTTCAACCAGCGATGACACCTACTGCTTGCGTTAGCTGCTCCGGAATCGCCTCTGCAATCAAATCCTCTCTCGCAATCTTGCCCCAAGCTCTCCGCTCTCTCAGAAGTCAGATATGGATTTGCTTTCTGCATTTTTCATTTTCTTTTTCTTGCAGATGTCTTTGTTTGACCTCTCGAACTGATGCTCCGGCAGCCTAGAATCTTTTCCTCCAGGCCGCCGTCGTCTTCTTAGTGGTACTGTGGGAGATAGCAAAGGAGTGGGAGATGCTGGCCATTGCTCATCTTTTGCATTTTTCTCTTATCTTTTCTTCACTCTTGCAGAACCGTAGCACTATGAGTGAGTGGGTTATGTAGACTTTGTTTGCAGAACCATAATACTATCCCTGCAACCTCCGATAATCCTCTCACGGCTCCCTTCTATATCCGGCAGACCCCATAGATGTCATCGAAATGTCGCCGACATTTTGAGGTGTCGATGGTGTCGACAGCCACCGACACCCGAAGTATAGGCGACATTTCGATCATTGGTTAGCATATCCTTGCCTGACAAATACAACTGGGCATAATCATGGTCAATATTGGATCTAGCCCAAATACATTTAGTAAAGTCTTCAAAGATAACTTGGGCCAACCATGGTTCATGATTGGATCCAATGTGTGCTGATACTTTAGGCCTCAAGTCTAATGTAACTATGTGAGGCATCGGAGTGTGTAACCATACATAGAAGGAGGCAAATTTTACTATCATGTGTATGTTATAATGGATCATATGAGTGCATTGCACTAAGCATTAGAATGGAGCTGATAAAAATTTTGCTTTCTAAGTGGATCATACTCTTAAGCCACTAGGAGAGACTTATGTGGTTGAGGAGTCAATCCAACCATCAAATAAGAGGGTTCTCTTTTATTCTGATTTCCAATCTACCTTTTTCTTTTTTGGATGGTGTGAAATGCTCAGCTCCACCCAGTCAGATTTCACGGTTCTAGCTCATAGTAAAAACACCAGTTTCACATGAAACCTACCTCTAGCTACATGTCACGACTCTACGACTCACAAGGAGAGTCATCGACATAGGTTCTTATCAATCAAGCTTTATAGCTCCTTTTGTTTGAGGGGCTTTTTCACTGGGTATCAATGAGGAGTCCGGATCAAATTTAACCATATGGAATATTTTAATTCAAAAATTATAGTAGATTCAATGAAGGCCATTGGATTAGAGGGAGAAGATCCGGATTCATCAATGAGTTATCAAATTTAACCATATGAAATATTTTAATTCAAAAATTATAGCAGATTCAATGAATGCCATGGATTAGAATACTTATACATTACAATCTTTCATCATCATTAGACACTCATCGAGATATCCTCCAAGGATAAAATCCAAACCCTTTAATATCTAGGGAGGTCAATCTATTATTATTTCTTCAATATATTGAAGTCTTTCGATCCCATGCAAGTGAAGGTGTCAACTTGATCAAGTAAAGGTATCAACATGGTTTTACTGCCCCCCGCCTCCCACCCCACTCCCATAAAAAAAAAAAAAAAAGAGAAGAAAAAGTAAAGGCATCAACCTTCTAGATGATCCTTTTCAATTTTGTTTCTTTGAACTATCTCAAATCTTCTAAAAAATGGATTTATCATTGTTTCATTCAACTTGAAATTTAAGGTTTTGAGCCAATTACTTATCATTTTCATATTCAATGTAGCACCTTGATTTAATGCTGGGATATGCAGAAGGGAGTCACCCCAATCAATTTTCTTTCTCTCGATCAAAATTCAGGTACATATTTGTTCTTTATGTTTTTCCTTTTATTTGTCTGCATTCTTCCATCAAATGTTTTTTACTTGATTTTAGAAATTTTTGCCAAAATTACACAAAATACTCATTGAATATTTTATTTTTGATGAATAACCAAATAGTATGGGGTTTTTAATTTTTTTGTTTGACTAAAAAAATCATAAAATCAAATCAAGTAAGAATTATATTATTCCTATACTACAAAGGATTAGTCATGGGGTCATTATAGCCCACATGAAGTAAGATTGTTGCATTTCATGCAAAGAAGATGTTGGGTTTATGATGAAAATCACTTTATCTTTTGAGTTCAAATTTGAACTTAGTGTGTCTCACTTAGTGTTAAACATGGGTTAGATGTTTGGTATCATTAAGAAGGCCTTGGGAGAGGCAAATGGGTGAAAAAAAGAGAATTAAAATTGAGTCCCAATAGGGGTTTTGACTTTTGAGCAAAAATGAGATTCTTTTTTTGTCTATATCTTCTTGTGGTTTTGCAAGAAAGGGATTTTTTTTCTTCTCTTGTTTTCTTCTCTATTGTTGCTCCATTGAAGCTTGAGCTTGGATTGATAAGTTTAATCGAATAGTAGACATGGCCTTAAGATCCATCTCTACCTAATCATCATTTTTCATTTCCACTGATTTTTTATTTTTTTCCTTACAATGCTTTGTAACAACCATTTTAAATTAATAAATCTTTTATCTTCATTTTCTATAATTCAAAATTTGTCTTCCCATCAAATGGTTCATCAAATGGTTATATCCTAAATGTATAAACATTCATTGTCTCCAAAATAGATGCACAAAACCTATGTTCTGATACAAATTGTAAAAGACAAGACTCAATTCAAAGATTCGGGTAATAGAAATGAATCATCCAAATGAATAAAATAAACCAATAATCTTGTGCAAATATGTTGAAAAAAACCACAAAGTAAAAAAATAACAACAAACCACCACAATAATGAAATCATCTTAATCTGAAATGTTTGAGATTAGTTACATCCATAGAGAGGGAATCCACTGTTTTAATATCTAAAATAATATAAGTAATAAGGTCATTTCGAGAGATGATGAGTATCCCGAGTGGAACCCAATTCTGAATTATCTGCTGCATAGGTAAGGACTTGGAGAGTCCACGCATTTAATGGGACCCACAACGGAGATCTTGCATTCTAAAGGAAACCCCTCAAAACCTTATCGGGTCGAACAAACAAACTCATCTGATTTCCAATGGGTAATGGATCCACCACTTTGATTTTGTCAAGCGCGGGTGGGCATTGCATGAATCCGCGTGTACTTTTTTTGTTTATCCAAGAACGCAAGAAACCAACGACCTCGACCTCACGTGATTCGCCAACGTAACCTCTTCGCTGTAACCGCGTGGGCAGAAAGCGGTGGGTCCACTCGTGGGACTTTCTTCTCTTCAAAGATTGACCGATGACCCACAAAACAGAACCATCACGCCCCTAGAAAGAATAGATGAGAAAACCAACGGCTGCAGATGAGTGGGACCCAAAATTCCTTTATTTAAAAAAAAGGCGGCGGATGCAGCGTGAGAGAATGAGCTGACGATAGTTGTAAGCCTCTGGTGTGACAGCAATAAACCAAGTCGGTGAGAACAGCGCGAAATGTGAACCACAGAGCATACGGCCCCAAGACCCGGCGGCCCACTCGATTGGGCCAATCTACGGCCGTTTACATGTATGTCCAGTCAGACCAAAAGCCTTTCTAGAGATCACTGCGTGAGAGCCACGTGGGAAGAGGCAGTGCACGTGGGTCAGGAGGGACCAGCAGCGTAAAACGCGTCTATACTTTTTATTTTTTACTTTAGGAAAAGGAGAAAAAAATTTAAAGCGAACGGCCAGGATCTCTCGAGTTTAAAAAAGGAAAAAAAAAAAATTAATGGTGATGAATCCATGCAATTTTAAAGAAAGAACGAGTCATGGACGGCCTACGTACAGTTTCCAGATTTGGTACACACAAATCCACACACGCAAAATGCAGAAGAGAAGCTTGTCTTCCAATCCGAGAGACCTTCACAGTTCACATGGACCTGGGGTCTCCGTTGAAGACTTACTGGGCAAGTAATCTATTCTATAGAAGCAAGCACATTCTATTCTCCTGTGGAATGAAATAGAAAAAGACATCTGGAATATTAATTAGATCATATTAGATTTCTTTTAGATTTTCTTTTTCTCCTGAAAATCCACTTAGAATCCCTGATATCTGATAGGGCCTGATGATGGGGTGGAAGGGTTGAACAAAGCAGCTGGATTCTATATCGTAAGCCTGACGCCATGAGAACGCAATGGGAACAAATGGAAAAGTAAAAGGATAGAGAGGGCCGGGGAAGAGAGAGAGAGAGAGATTGGAAGTTCAAGAAATGTTTCGTTTCCGCGTAGACAGATGAGACACAGGGGAAGGAAAAAAATTATCATAATTTAGACTTTAGAGAGAACAATTCAAAGAAAGGTGATTCTCTCTCTCTCGTCTCTCTCAACTCTCCGTTTGCCACAACCTAACGAGGGAGAAGAGAAGAAGGGAGGCTAACTGCCAAGGTCTCTTTTCTCTCCTTTCACACCTTAATTCATTCCTATATAAATAGATTAACCCTCCCTAAATACCGTTCTTCTTCCCTTGTGCCTCCATCTTCCCACCCCTTTGTCTCTCTCTCTCTCTTTATGTCACCGCCTTGCGCTTCGGACGAGAAGGATTCATGCCCTACCAACCCCATCGTGTTTTGACATCACGACTTCAGCTTCACAGAAAAAAAAAACTTAACTAGTCAAACATCTGTTGATGAACCATGGAAGGAGTTCATCAGCATCCGCATCAGCATCAGCATCTGATAAGTGTTAATATGATGGATACAGGAGATCGATTCCCTCAATGGAGTCTTCAAGAGACAAAGGAGTTTCTGATGATCAGGGCCGAGCTGGATCAAAACTTCATGGAGACGAAACGGAATAAACTTCTCTGGGAAGTCATCTCCTCTAAGATGAAAGAAAGGGGTTATAATCGTAGCTCTGAGCAGTGCAAGTGCAAGTGGAAGAATCTCGTCACCCGTTATAAAGTATGTTAGTCGATCTAAACCCCTTTTTACTTCACTTTTACTTCATAATATATCACTTTATTTGATCACAATTTGACCTGGTCTTTTTCTTTTATGATGATTTTGAATCCAGGGATGTGAAACCATAGAGCCCGAATCGGTGCGTCTACAATTCCCATTCTACAATGAGTTGCAGGCTATCTTCACATCTCGGATGCAAAGGATGTTATGGCTGGAAGCTGAAGGTGCTGCTGCTGCCGCTGCGGCAGCTGCTTCCGGTGGAGGTGGCAGTAGTTCTAAAAAGAAAGGGGTGAGATTGTCATCCGACGACGAAGACGATAACGACGATAGCGATGACGATAAGGCTAGTAATACCAGGAAGAAGAGGAAGGGAAAGGCTATTAGCACTAGTGGTGGTGGTGGTGATAACACTAATAATCTGCAGGAGATATTAGATAACTTCATGAGACAACAGATACAAATGGAGATGCAATGGAGAGAAGCTGTAGAGGCAAGGGAGAACGAGAGGAGGTTGAAGGAGATGGAATGGAGACAAACCATGGAAGCTTTGGAGAAGGAGAGGCTGATGTTGGATAAAAGATGGAGGGAGCGAGAAGAACAGCGTCGGATGCGAGAGGAAATCCGAGCAGAGAAGAGAGATGCTCTCATCACAGCTCTGCTAAATAAGCTAAGGCGAGAGGAGGACTTGTAAAGTTGTTTTACTTGTTTATTAGTCGGAGGAAGAAGCTGCTAGCGGCAACTGTCTCTCATTTGTTCATTAATTGCTTCTTTGTTTTCGAGAGAGACTCTTCCTGAGGTTTGTCTTGGAACTCTCTCGTTTCTAGTGTTTCTGTATCTTTCTTTGTTTTTTGTTTTAATCTAGCTTTTGTAGTTTATTACAATCAAACAGTTCTCTATGCATCTTCTTCCCTCCTTCCTTTCCTTACTACTTACTACAACCTAAACGCGTAAACGTTAGGCTATATCTTTTTAACCAATATAAAATTAATAATAAAATCAAACAGATCTTGTTATATCATGCAGAGATGGCTCCAAACACCATTTTCTACTGTAGCTGGGTTCGTGATGAAGTAGATCTAGCCCAAGGAATGACGGGAAAAAGGTCAATCCTTTCCCAGCTACAAGTCTCTGACTATTTCATGCAGCGTGTGTGCATGGTGAAGCACAGACAAGTGCCAGATTTATTCTTTCTGACCTGAAAATGTTTTTCACATCATCACTCACATGTATCTGCAGATGCCCTTTGCAGCTCTTTTCTAAGTAGATGTCTTTATATGGCAATAAGCCTTTTTCATATACTGGCAAGACTGATAATGAGTAGATCAATCAGGGTTTTCATAAACCCTACAAATAAGATTTAGCATGCACTGGTATAGCATAATAACAGCTGGGAGAGATGCCAATGCATGATATAGAACAGTAGCAGGTTCTGGTATAGAATAAAGCAGGAGTTTTTTTTTTCTTCTTCTAAAAAGTTCATGACAGTTAGCAACCATTACTGTTTTTCACAGAATCTATTCAATTTGAGATTCGATCAACTTTTTTACTCCCCCCCCCCCCCCCCCCCCCCCAAAAAAAAAAAAAACAGAAGTACATTCCTGTACTGCAGAATGGAAATTGTTCGATGCAGAAGATGTTGTTCATTCCAAAATGTTGATCGAGACCCATTTTGTATTGGTGGACTCTTTATCTTTCCGGAGAGTCTCTTGGGTTTCTTTAGCATTAATTACTGGGTTTGTATGGCTAATTACATTAATGAGCTGTGGTAATCATCATTTGAACATTGAAATTAAATGGGAACTTGGTGATAATATTGGATGACTCTTGTAACAGGAAGGTGGGTTCTGGAAGATTTCCACTTCGATAAGACATGCTTCTGAATGTATATTGCACTCTTATTCAATTGTTTTTAGTGGGTGGTTGCAGATTTCGTACACTAGTTTTCTGCTAATGGCTCCAAATTGATTGTGGGCTTTGTGAGGGATTAGTTTATGGGAAGTGATCTTCCTAGGTGCATTTGCTGCCACCCCCTTATCCATTTCCCCCTACTCTTCTCATCAATGGAATATTGTTTGGTGGGAGACATTAAGAGTTGACAAAGTCCTTATTATCACAATTGTACGGATATCTCCTTGTTTCAATAGAAAAACTGCATGTGTGTGTGTCTCTCCTTGTTTCAATGGAAAAACTGTGTTTGTTTGTGTGTGTGTGTTGGGGGGGGGGGGGGGGGGGCTGTGTAATATGGATTAAAAATTCTTTGAGATTTGCAAGTGTGTTTCTGATACGGATTAATGAAAAGATCTTTGAGACTTGTAGCACACTACTCTCTACCCATGGATGGAAAACTTACTGTTAGCAAATCTAGCTACAGCATTTTGAAATTTAAACCAATATTTTTGTTTATTTATTCTTGTTTGGAAATTAAACGCATGTTTAAGATACACTGGCATGAACAGAAAATGTGAATTCATGATTTTCCAGCAGCTATATTTGTTACCATGACATGCATAGAAAAAGGTATGCCATTCTTAGTTCCTAGTTCATCTATGAAGTGCATGTGAACATTTCTGACCATATTAGTTTTCAAGAACTTCAGTGGTTGATTTGCCCTCTGGCTCATTCTACTATTAATTGCTAAATATTTCCCTCAAAACATGATAAGTTTTTTTTCCCTTCTTTTGGGGGGGGGGGGGGATAATATGATCACTGATAAGGACCCCAGAAATATATGAGCTAGAGGTGTCCAATAAGGATTGAGAGAGAAACTCATGATTTGAGGAAAGAAAATCTCATGGGTTTGCTTACAAAAGGGGGTTCTCAGCTCTAGTAGTGTACATATCCAACATGTTGGAGCTGAAATCCCGGAGTGGGGGTGGGGGGAAAGTTGAAACATATCCAATTCAAGTG
Source organism: Hakea prostrata (assembly GCF_041222555.1). Lineage (NCBI taxonomy): Eukaryota > Viridiplantae > Streptophyta > Magnoliopsida > Proteales > Proteaceae > Hakea > Hakea prostrata. The sequence goes on along the minus strand of NC_142600.1, from coordinate 20,533,454 downwards.
TTAGTTAAAGTTGAGGGATAACTATAAACCTAGCAATTGAAATATCAAATATTTTGGTTTCTGTTGTCTTTGTTAACCCAATACGTTTTTTGTTTTGGTGGTGGATTTTGATTATATGAAAACAATCTCATTGATTCCCTACTTTCTATGGTTTCAGATGTGAAGATCATGCACTGTAAAATGTTTCAGATGTGAAGATCATGCACTGTAAAATTTCCCTAGGCGCTTAAAAGATTGTATCAGCCTACTACTTTGTGCTTCTATGTACTTAATTAGTTTAACCACTTCTTGGTATGAACATATATAACATGAATTAATCCATTGATCAATGATCATTTTAACCAAACCCATTTACTAATTTAACCTTTGTCAAAGATAATATAATTATCTAGCATTATCAATTAAAGAAAATGTTTCTCAACTGGAAGAGCAATTTTACAGTCAATTCATCCAAGAGGTGCATGCATATTCAGCAAAGTTGTAAACCTTTCCTTCATTCCAGACCTTTGATGAAAATGGAATTCAATACAAACATAATGATATGGTCAGGTTTGGCTCCTCTTCTTAGAGGATATCTTCTAAGGAGTGCCCAGAGAGGCCTAATAGCTTGCCATCTGGAATATACTGATCCAAGGGCTATGATAGAATTCATATTTTTACCCATAAAAGACCCAAGTAGAACCTTGATCCGATTTGAGTTCCCACTACATTTCCCTTGTTGCTCTTTTGAAGAACTTCTGCATTGTGTGAAGAACATGTTGCATCAGCCTTTGAACGAAAAAAAATATTCTTCCATGGTTGTTTGATGATAGTATCCCATGGACGGATATGTTAAAACCATTCTTGAATCTCTACTACCTAACATGAATTTGCCATTAGTTTCTGAAACCAGGGAAGAAGAGATTTAGAGAGGAATTCGGGATTTCCTTTTATGTTGTATCACATTAGCTTCATTCGAGTTTGAAAAGGGGGACTTAATGGCATGGATTCACAGAGATGTTTCAACTGCAGGAGAGGTAGCGATGGAAGAGCTTCTCAGATCCTCAAAATATCTTTCTACCCTCCATCTGGCGTTCTTTTTCTTTTTTTCACTTCCATGGATTCCTGCAAATTCGTTTTCTATTATTAATTAAACTAAACGTATTACCCTCTCAAAGAATGGATTCTTTTTTTTTTGGGTAAACCACAATTCATTCAATAAAAGCAACAAGAGAAATGTCTGTTACAAAGCTTGGTAAACCAAGTAGTGGAAATAGGCCAGTCAAACCTCCCCGATAAGGATACAGTCTTCCGTGCCAAAGAGTCAGCTACGTTGTTAGTCTCTCTTGGGAAAAAAAAGAAATTTGCAACCTACAAATTTCCCAACCAAGTACTTAATATCCCAAATCACACTGTCCACGCAAAAAGGGGTTTGAATATTGTCTTCAATAGCATTGTATAGTTGCAAACAATCAATCTCAGCTTCAATCACCTCAAAACCCTCAGCCAAATATTGAAGTAATCCCTCTCTTAGTGCTAACGTTTCTCCTTCAAGCACCTCCGTGAAGCCAGATTGAATAAACACCGCCACTAGAGGCATTTCTCTAGAATCTCGAACAATCAACCCCAACCCCCCTTTTGATCCCACCTTAGCTGCCTCAGAATTTAGTTTAACCACAATATCCGAAGGCTTAATCCACCTCACTTCCTTCTTTTTTCCTCTCCCATCACCCAATATCGAAGGCTTAGCCAAGAGAAGTTGTAACTACAAAGATCCTCAAATTAATTGAGAGCCTTCTTGAACACTTGGGATGGCGTCAAATCCACTCCTTTGAAGATTAAGTCATTGCGAGAAAGCCACAAATTCTAGCAGATTAGTGCCGCTAAACCTGCTTGATGCCCCTTCTTTTGACCTGCGCTTTCCAATTTCAACCAATCTGACACAAGTTTCGTAAACTCAGGATTCAAGGATGGAGCGATATAGGAGAAATCTTACCCAAACCAAATAGCTCTTGCAAATGCACAATCCATAATTATATGATCTTCTGTTTCTTCAGATAAGCAGCATCTTGGACATGTTATATCCTTCACCATTTGTCTCTTCCCTAAGTTAACTCCCGTGCTCAATGCCTTAGAATATATAGGCACTCTGAATAAAATTACGCACCTTTGGGGGAGCAATACAGCTCCAGACATTTTTCCACATCTGGTCTGGAAACTGAGAGGTTTAATCAACCTTGATTCAAATGGTCTCTGATATTGGTAAGGAGGTGATAAGCACTTTTGGTAGTGAAGATCCCATTTCTAGCAGCATCTAGATAAGTCCATCTTTCAATTGAAAAAGACCCAACTGTATTTTCAAGATTTCTTTTGCAGCATCATCATAGAACGTTTGAAGAACTAACTGAGACTTCCATTTTTCTAGTCTCGTGATTAGTTAATTCCCCAACCTTAGTCAGATTTGAGCTTCCTTGAAATTCTTGATGTTGCACCCATGGTTCATTGTGTCGGCGATATATCGCCGACACAGAGCGATATGTCGCCATGTCGCTGAGGGGCGACACGACTCCCCCCAGCGACACGATATATACAAAATATCGGCGACATATCGCCCTGTGTCGGCGATATATCGCCGACAAGTCAATATATCACCGAAAAATTGGCGATATATCGCTACATTTGCCATATAACAGCCTTTCGTTTGTTTTTCTCCGATTTTTAGTTCGCTTTTTGCCAAAGTGACATAGGGCCTCTAAAAGCTCCGAGGGCGCTGCCCCCACACCCCCGCCCGCTCACCGGGGAGCGGGACCCCGTGTCCGTCAGCAACAATATGTGAAGCATGAGCCATACTCAACATAATTGTATAATGAATTGTAAACTTTTAGTACATCTCTTTACTAATTGTGTATTTGTGTTCTCTTTGCATATTTACATTAGTTTATATGAATTTTCCAAACTTCCAGTTTTGCTTGCATATAGCCGGACATGTGCTAACTATAAACTTTAGGTTAGGTGATGTTTTAGGTCAAAATAACACTCCCAAAGTGTTTATTGACCTCAAATTAGGTTATACGTCAAATTTCAGGTCAAAATGACCTGAAATACCCTTCGAAACAGGGGTTCAATTTTTCATCGAACCCTTGCCAAAAGTCGACCGACTTTTGGCGACATGTCGCCCGAGTCGCCGTGTTGCCAGGGTCCGACAAGGCGACACGGGCCGACATGTCGGACCTTGGTTGCACCTTGAAATTCCATGTAAAACTAAACCAAGAGTCTTCCCAAATGTGAATATGCTCACTTGAACCAACCTTCCACATTAACCATTTTTTAAAAATTCTCTCCCAACTAAAATGCCTCTCCAAGTCCATGATGGCTATGAACCCAAAGAAACTTCTAAGAAGTCATAGTGAGGGAAATAAAGAGCTTTAAAAAGTTTTGACTAGTACTCCTCTGGATTGGACCAAATCCTCCAAGCTAACCTTCCTGACATAGCTCTATTATGGAGAGACGGGTCTCTGAACCCCAATCCCCCTTCATCCTTTGCTCTACACATCTGATCCCATTAAACCCAACACATCGTTGCTTTATCCACCTTCCCCCTACCCCCAATAGAATTGAGTGGTTGCCTTTTTTAATTTGCTTCTAGCAACTTGAAATGCAATGCGGCATAATTTTGCATAGATAGAACCATTGATTTAATCATCACCTCCTTTCCTGCCTTAAATAATAATGTCTTCCTCCATCCTTAAAGTTTATTATGCACCCTTTCATTGATTTCCTTGAATAATTCCACCTTTGAAATCCTGAATTCTGTAGGTAGACTTTGATACATTTTAGGACCAGCAGAGAGGGGAATCCTCAGAATGTTTGCAAACCATCTTTTGAACATCTTGGGAGTGTTAGGAGAGAAAGCGACTCTAGACTTCTGAAAGTTAATACATTGACCACTTGCCTTGCATTATAACTCTAAGCATGATTTAAGATTATGCACCTCTTTCAACCGTACCTCCATGAAAATAATACTATCATTTGCAAACAATAAATGAGTAATAGGATTAGTTCTATTTCTTATCTTCATGCCACAAATAATTCCCGCATCTCTAGCCTCCATCAACGTGGCACTTAGGACCTGAGAGCACAAGACAAACAAAGCAGGAGAGAAAGGATCTCCTTGCCTTATGCCTCTAGTGGGAGTAATTGGTTCTTGAGGGACTCCATTCACTAGAATCTGATATGAGACAAAAGTGAGACATGACATAATCATACCAATCCACTTTTTCAAAAACCCAAAAGCCACTAATGCTTTCTCAATAAACTTCCATTCCATCCGATCATAAGCGTTTTTGTATGTCCAATTTAATAGCGCCATAAATAACTTCTTCCCCTTCTTGTGAGAAATATAATGAAATGCTTCATGATCTACCAAAACGTTTTCAGAAATAAATCTACCTGGAATGAATGCAGACTGTACTGGGGAAATGAGAGTCTCCAAGTAAGGTTTAAGCCTATTTTCTACAATCTACCAATCACGTTGCTAGAGACATTACAAAGGCTAAAAGAATGGATTGATGACAATAGCAAAGAAGTAATGGACATAAGAAGACAAGACAATCACCAGTTTTCTTTGGGAGATGTTATTCTATACTCTCATTCCTCATGGAGATCTCAACCATGGAAGTTGGAAAGTCAGTTAGAGCTTTGCTAGAGATTGTAATAATAGCGCGGCGAATAATCTCACAAACCACTTGCAAGAAACACACAGGTTTTTACTCAGTTCAGTCAGTGACCTACATCAAGGACGAGTCCAAAGGACTCAAAAGCACAATGCACAACTAAAACAATATCAAAGATAGTACAAGAACACTTAGGAACCCCTCACCAACACTAAGAACTCAAACACAAAGATCTAACATCAATATAGATCAAACAACTCAAAAGGCACCTGTGAATGACACGGTCTCAACAAGGCAAGAATACTCACGCATCATATTGTTAAAACTGAAGCCAAGAACACCTTTGCCGAGAGCATTATGGGTTTGGAGAAACCCCAAGAATCAGAGGAGAACCACAACCAAGTGCTTGATATGTATAAAACAAAGAACGAATGGATATCTTCTTGTCTAAAACCTTAAGAAACTACAAACCAATGAATTCACATAAATGTCATATATGATTAAGGTCTGAAACTTGTCCAGCACATCTCACTTTGGTGATCGATCGTGTAATGATACTACACCAAACTTCATCGATTTTCATTTTAAGATATTTTAATTAAACAATATTTTGTACACACCTCAATCATAAGTTTCGCTCAATTTTCTTTAAAACAACCTTTATTTTCTTTTTTTGAACGTAAGAACTTAAAAAGTAACATGATATACTTTCCATTTTATGGATGGTAATCCCTTGTTATACCAAAAAAAAAAAAAAAGATTAATTTTGCTTCTAATTGTTAAGTTTCTTGTTAAACATATATTAATTTTAATTTAAAGATTAATTGAGAGTCTGAGACATGCACGTATACGTAAATTTAAACAACAAATTTATGGGATTGTAATGCTGTTTTTTTTTAGGTGCAAATTCTAGAAAGAAAAAGAAAGTGATGATGAAATAATATTAAAATAATCCATTCATATATCTAATTCTAAATTAACAAAAATACCATGCAAAAATTATTAATTATGAGAAATTGTGGTCAAAAGTAATCTTATTATCGGATAAGATTATGATTGTTGTTGTCATTGTTTGATTCATAGATGATGGATTTTATAATTAAGACCTATCAATAATGACAATGATATATGCACTCGCCATTTTTTGCCCTTTCCAAAAAAAAAAAGAGAGAATGTGTAACAAGAGGTCAAACAACTAAGAGATTTAGTTCACCAACCCATTTCCAAATAACTAACATAATATATAATAAAAGGTTACAAGTGACTTAATTACTGAAAAGTATATAAACTATGAGGACGCCACAAAAGAAATTGAAAGATCACTGCATAAGTGAATAAAGAATCTCTGTATCTACCTGTTCGATCAGCGTCGCACACCTGACTGTGGTGGGTGAGTCTCGCAGCGGAAATTTTTTACATCCACAAGAATTCGATATCGGAACCTTGCTTAAGTGAACCAAGCTGCTTACCACTTGGACCAACCCCCGTTTGTATTAAACGCTTTCTCTAAAAAAGAAGCTAATAGTCGGATTCAAAAATTGGTAATTAATAATCGGAAATTGGAAGTTGGAACAAAAAAATGATTATCACCAATCAATAAATCGGACAGCTTATCGAATCGGATTATCGTCGGATATTCGATAAAATTTCAGATTCAAATTCGGATGGCTTCTCTACATTTCTGCCAGATTCGGATAGCGGATAGTTGTTTTGCTAATCGAATTCAGATCTCAATACTGATGTATCTGATTCGAATCTGATCCATTTACGGTCTAGTTACCATCAAATGTCTAATCACACAATCACATTTCTAGTAGAAAGAGATTCATCTTCTTGTACGCAATTAAAAGAATACTTAATCCACAAGATAACCAAGAGTTTGAAAGCTCATAAAGCTCACCTAATGATGTAACAAAGATCTAGAGGAAACCAAGAAATGAGGAGGGAATCTAGCATAACTATCTTTTATACAAATTCTTATAAGGATAAGTTTCCTTTACAACTTTATATATCAATCAAATCTTTATTGAATATTTTTCTTGTCCCTCTTTTCGGGTGGGAATATCATTTTGTAGTTGTAAAAAAATGACATAGCTAGTGCCTTAAGCCATAAGATGACCCTTAACTAATCTTTTAAACACAATTAAAAATGAATCAATTTCTTTATGGATGGCACTTAATTAATCTCTATTAAATAACTCTGTACCCCCTTAAAATTAGTGATACATGATTAAGTATAAGCTTCTCAATACATGCTTTGATGGTGAGAAGTAGAGAAAGCATCTGATTCATATCAGGTAGGATGGCGCATCTTAGATTCTTAGTTTTTATTACCAAAAGCATTTGATATATTTTACAAAAAAACAAGAGATTCTTAAGGTCTAAGGTATATTAGAACAACTTGCAAGGAATATTAACTTTTAAAAATGTAAGAGTTAATAATTTTATCTTTTTATATTTTCAGATCATAGTTTTTTCGGTCAAGGTGTACCAATCACCAAAGTTAGATGTAAAATAAAGAATGAAACCAGTTCCAATATAAATTTTCATTTTTAAAGAATGAGAGAAAAAAAATATCTTAAGGGTCTGTTTGGTAACATGAGTCTGGAGATTTCAAATCTGTGGAGTCATAATTTATAAAATTAAATGTTTAGTTGTGGAATGAAATCTGTGGATTCATCCTAAAAAACTATTTAATCGACGTGATTTTTTTTTTTCCGATAATAAAACAACGGAGTCAAGGACTCAAAGAGAAACTAAAAGGAAGCAGCATCACAATTCGCCTGAAGGATCTCCTCCAACCCGTGGGGAACATCCTGAAAGAACATCCAAGAGCACTCTAAATCGAGTGGAAACTTAGACATCCAATCAGCAGCCTTATTAGCAACACGTCCAACATATACGCATCGCGTACTCACCATCTCATGCAGCAAAACACCAATTCGACGTGATTTTTATGAATGTGTAAATGTATAGCTTTTTTGAAATATCTGGATTTCACCCCTTACCCATAAATCTACAGATTTTACAACCAAACAGGTATAATTCTCAGATTCATGAATCTAGAGATTTTAAATCTTTGGATTCATATAACCAAACAAGCCCTTATTAAATACAAATCGAAATACAATCAGCTTGATTAGGTTAAAAAAAAAAAATTGTGTTGTTTGATTGTTTGTAATTTTCTTGTGTTTGAGATTTTTATGTTCTTAAAACATTTTTTAATGAAACATATTTTAAAAAATATTTATTAATTTTTGTAAGCAACATCATGTACTTCCTTAAACAATATCTTTGGACGCTGTGACTTGTATGCTGCGCATTTAATGCGCAGCATATGCAGCGAACGTCGAGATCGAAATCTCGACTGAAATTTCGATCTTAACCGTTGGCTTCACCGTGCTGGGCATTAAATGCGTAGCACTGAAGCACAACCCACCTTTGAAGGGCTTCCTAGCCAGGGCAGAATGCTACAATAATTTTCTATGGAAAACCATTTGAAGAAGATCATCTCTATATATTCTATGTTTATAATCCAGAAGATGACAATAGATAGAACATTAGGTAATGCTTTTCAATAGAGATTTATTTAGTTTGGTGGAGATTGGCATTCTTCTGGACTTTTCAAATGTTCATGTGGGTGCTTAATGCCAAGAACACCATTTAATCACGCAAAATATATAGGTATGCTGTAAATTAACTTTACAACCTAAAAAAAGGTGAAATTGGTATATAAATTAAAGCCAGCACTCAAATAAATTGTTTCAAGTTTGTAATTGTCTTCTTTCAATAATGACAAATTCGAAACATAATAAGAAGAAAAGATTCTACTTTGTATGATTTGGTACCCGTCTCTTTCCATCCACTCCATGTTGTCTCATTCTCAATATATATTTTAAAATGAGGGAACAACTCCATTGTGTTTATGTATAGTTTTTTTGACATATTTGTTCGAAAAAAGAAAAATGCATGAAAATTGCAAACTGAATTAATTCATTAATAAAATTATTTGGGTCGAAACTCCAATGATGGCTAAGTTGGCAGAGAAGATCAACACTTTCACATAGGAGGTCAGAGTTTGAATTCTTACGGGCCAATGGCAAAGCCTTGCTGCTATTATTTAGATAAATCTCCCTAAGAATATATTCAAGATACACTTAAACTAGTCTAATTAATGAACCTCATGTCCAATTGAATCTTACAAAAGTGTCCTACTATCATTTATTTATTTATTTTCTTTTACTTGATGAGATTAGGGGTGTCAATTTATAGCCCGAATCGTTAAAATCGAACCGCACTGGCCCGTTATAGCCTGAACCGAACTTTAATGGGCTGTAATTGGGCTGAGGGTTGTGGAGCCCGCACCAACCCGAAACCGAACCGCAACCCGTTATAACATGTTTTGTAATTTTACATTAAATAGTATTTGAATCATTGTATTACCATTAGGTAGTCGGTATAGACAATTAAAAAAATTAAGCATGAATTCAAAGATCAAATAGTCATTTTACTACTTAATATCTAGGTTCTTGATTTCTATAGAATGGGTGGATATTTTTTTAATGGAAAATGACCAATAGCATGCAACTTTGCTTTTCATTTAATTTTCGCTTTTGTTGTAGGATGCTCAATTGTTTCTTCTTGTTGTTTTTCTTACACACCATAAACCGTTAGTTAACCCGAACCTAAACCGTTAGCCCAAACTGGTTAGTTAGTCGAACCTAAGCCGCACCAATCGAAACCGGTCCGAAACAGTTATTTTGCTAATGGGCCGTGTTTGGACTAGTGTTTTTCAGCCTGAAACCACCCCAAACCGCACCGTTGACACCCCTAGATGAGAACAACAAACCTTTCTATATTATAAGTAGGCAAACAGTATATAAACATGCAAATCTCCTGGACCACAACAGCAACTAAGGCAACTGTTGTACTTCACAGAGGATATAAGACTTCAACAACTTATACAAGTAGGGCAAGAGACAACTACCAAAATATACTTTAGACAACTTCTGAACCAGAGACAACAAAATGAAAGCCAAGTAATAAGGCCAGTGATCTCCATCCGATCAGGAAGGCAAAAACCATTAAAGCAACCTGCAGTTTGTCCATGTTGCACAGTAATCTTCTCTTCTTCTGCTACTTGCACTCTTTGCCTAACACCTTTTGTGAATTGTGACATTTTAATAACCATAACGAGCTATTAAGACATCTATTTTTTAGGTAAAGAAGAGCAATTAAGACATGCTAAATGAAAGGACACCAAACAAGTACATCACATCATTCTTGACCTGACCTTTCAAAATGTCGCAGAGGATAGGGTGCTTTGTGCAAAGAGAATTAATAACAAAACCGTCCAATGCAATATTAGAATATATTGGATCAATGATAGTGTTTTTTTTCAATCATCAAAACTGTCACGAGAACTAGTCCTATAACCCTAGAGGTGTTGGGTTGAACGTCTTGTATTCTACGGGTTCATGTAATTATGGTTTTGATTGTATTTGTAATTAAAACAAGATTTAGGTCAATTACTAATACTGGAATAAAATTATAATTACATTAGGATTAGAGTTTTAGGTTTCTCTATAAATAGTCTCTTTAAGATAACCTATAAGCATCAATCTTTGTAGGAGATTGAGAAATCAATCCCTGTAGAGGATTGGAGAACCCATCTTGATGATAAGGATTAATGGTAAGCAAAGGGTAATACTTTGTAGGTGTAAGAGTTGTATGTGGTTTATTAGAAATATTGAAACTTATTTTCTCTCTGGTGGACGTAGACAGGATTTTGCCGAACCACGTTAAATTTCTCTTGTATGCTTTGCTTGTATTCTTCTCTGTTCATAGTTGTACATCCATTATCCTTAACAAAAGGATAGGAGGGGCCGGGGAGGGTGGGAAAAAAATATGAAAGGTGAGCTTTAAATCTAAGACTCATTTGATATTATTGAGTCTAGATAAGAAATTGTCTTAACTCTATACGAAAAGCACATCCACAAATTAATCATGATATTTACGATGTATTAATTTATAATTTTATTTAATCTGATTATCAAAAGATTTTGTTACTCAAAAACAAAGACCGAAAACTATTGATTTATATACTATATAATATATAATGATAGAAAAATCCTCTTTACTATTGGTGCATCTTTAGGATGCATGCAATAGTTGACTGTTTTTTTTTTCCGATTCAATCAAATAGTTGAGTTGAAACCATATCTTTGTGTTGGATATGTCAGCACAATCGTCAGAAAATGAGTCATTTTAATAAAAAAAAATTCTTCTCGGACTTTTTTTCATCTCAAATCCCTTCAATTTTACATAGGTTAGTTAAAATGATTGAGTTTAGATTTTTTATTTACAAGAGAAATGAATTTCCATCTTAAATGTATATAGTGAAAAAAATGTGAAAAGAGTACGACTCTCTACCGTCCGATTAAGAATCTCTAAATCCAAATGATTGCCAATCAAATGGAATCTTAGTGTAATTCCTCTAAGATCCAAAGGAATTATAATAGACATTAATCCATTTAGCAGCTGTTTATTTATTTTAATATTTTAGATTTAGATTTAGATTTAGATTTAGATTTAGATTTAGATTTACATTAAGATTAAGATTAGTGCCTAATGCAGCTGTCCAGTCACACTAGTGGTATGGTTAGTGGTTACGAACCGCCACGGGGAATGGCTCTTGGTGCTTCATCGACGTTAAAAAGATTCTAATCTAACGCGAGTCTTAGTGTGTGTACATTTCTAAACGGTAGGATCGGATCTATACGATACAACACCGGTCTTCATTTTATCCATTTATCCTCTATAAACGCGTATTCATTTTGACCAAATTCCGAAAAGCTTTCAAAGCTACTTCTCCTTCTTCGAACACATTCTGAAACCGTCGTAGCTGTAGAGAAGACCGAGTTGAGCTAGACGGCCAAGATACTGCCACGTCACACGTGGAAGAAACTCTTCTCGTCACCCGGTCAACCAAATCAGTCTTTTTAGATGCTTCACCCACACGTGTCGTTCAAGCTTGACTGCGACCGTTAAATTTTTGCGATAGACGGGTGAGGGTGAGTCTCATTTGGATTGAATTTGGGTTGAATTTGAGTTTCATTTAGAGGGAAAGGGGTTGGACTTGGAAGAGAGAGAAGAAGAAGAGGGGAGCGGTAGCTTCGTTGCCTTTTTGACCCAACTCAACGGAGCAACGGAAGGTACCCAACTCAAGATAAAGAGTTCTTGGATTCTTGTCTGTTTTCTTGCTTCATCCATCTTCTCCTCCTTCAAATATATAAGAGAGGAGGGCTTCAGAGGGATGAAAGTGTGAGAGGCTCCTCTGCAAACATAGATCGAGGTCTTCCGTCAACTACATAGTCTCTGTGCCAAGGTATGCTGATCTTCTTGATTGTTGGTCCTCCTTCGGGTCTAACTTGCAGAGATTTCTCAAGTGAAAACACCTTAATTATATTCATCTCTTTGACTATCTTTGGCTTTCTTTTGAGATAATTTGGTCACTAGGGATTGATTTTTGAATGATGCCAAAGGGTTTGATATTTTTCTCTCGACTAAATTGACTATTTCGTATACAACCTTAAATTCTTTCAAACCCTAAAACGAATTTTCTTCTCTGCTTCATAGTATTAGTACATATTTGATAATGGGTCATCGATGGTATCCTATACTTTTAACAATGGGAAAGCATTCTTTCGGTCCTGATCAAACCCCCCTCCCTAAAAGGGATCCTTTTTTCTTTCAAATTCTTAACAGCTACTGCTACCACAGTCGGTTTCTTTTCTTTTCTTTTCTGTTTCTTTCTTTCTTTCTTTTGGATGAATCTATTTTACGGGTGTGAAAATTTTGCTCCTGTAGTTCCTGCTGAGAGAAGGTAAACGGAGAAGAACAACAATTTCCATGTGCAGTGGTTCTAAGAGGAAAGCCAATATGCCTGCGTTTTTCATGGAAGGAGAAGAATCTCAGAGGCAAAAGGATGGATTTCTTTCTGTTAGCTCGATCTCTGTTTTGCTCGAAGCATCGGCTTTAGATGATCTGATTACTTTCAGAAGTGCAGTGGAAGAAGAAGGTTGCAATGTGGACGAGACCAGCTTCTGGTACGGAAGGTGTATTGGATCAAAGAAGATGGGGTTTGAGGAAAGAACTCCACTCATGATCGCTGCCATGTACGCAAGTACTGAGATTTTGGCATATATCATTGAAACAGGCCGTGTTGATGTCAATCGGGCTTGTGGTTCCGATGGTGCAACTGCCCTCCACTGTGCTGTTGCTGGTGGTTCTGCTGCATCGCCTGAAGTTGTCAAGCAATTGCTAGATGTATCTGCGGATGCTAATTCCGTTGATGCAAATGGGAATCGCCCCCGTGACTTAATTCCTCCAGTTTTGAAGTGCTCCCATTATTCAAGGAGGAAGGTGTTGGAGATGATGTTGGAAGGAAGTAGCAATATTGAGGAGGGATGGGTTTCTACCGATGAGACTGATAAACAGAAAGAAGAGCAGCAACAACAGTTGCTGCAGACGCTACAGGCTCCAAAAGATAAAGATCAGCCCGAGAAGAAAGAGTACCCAATTGACCTATCCCTCCCAGACATAAAGAATGGGATGTACGGGACCGATGAGTTTAGGATGTACACCTTTAAGGTGAAGCCCTGTTCGAGGGCTTATTCCCATGACTGGACTGAGTGCCCATTTGTTCATCCAGGGGAGAACGCAAGGCGCCGTGACCCAAGGAAGTATCACTACAGCTGTGTCCCATGTCCGGAATTCCGCAAGGGATCTTGCAGGCACGGGGATGCCTGTGAATATGCACATGGCGTGTTTGAGTGTTGGCTCCATCCAGCACAGTACCGGACCAGGCTGTGCAATGATGAAACTAACTGCAATCGAAGGGTGTGCTTCTTTGCTCACAAGCGTGAGGAGCTACGTCCCTTGTATGCCTCAACGGGGTCAGCTGTGCCATCACCCAGGTCATCTGGCGCTTGCTTCTCTTCCATGGACATGAGCTCAATGAGCCCTCTGGCGCTTGGTTGTCCATCTGGCATGATGCATCCTACTACCACGCCACCAATGTCACCATCTGCAACTTGTTCCTCTCCCAACGGGGGTGCACTGTGGCAGAACCAACCTGGTCTTGTGCCGCCAATCCTACAGCTCCCTGGGAGCCGGTTGAAGACTACATCGAGTGCGAGAGATTCGGATTTGGAGCTAGAATTGCTTGCTTTTGATAATCAGCATTCACGACAGCGGAAACAATTGATGGACGACATGTCTACCCTGTCTTCTCAATCCAGCTGGAACAATTCCATGGCAGCTGCAGCTTCCTTTGCTGCATCACCTGGTAGAGGAACCATGGAGTACAGTCGGCTTGGTGTGGTGAATCCTGCTAATCTTGGTGATGTTTTTGGATCTCTTGATCCTTCAATGTTGTCTCAATTACATGGGTTGTCGCTGCAAGCTGCTAGTTCTCCTCCATTGCAAGCGCCATTGCAATCTCCATCTGGAGTCCAGATGCGCCAGAACATGAACCAGCAGCTTCGATCTAGCTATTCAACCAATGTGCCTTCCTCTCCAGTGAGGATGGCTTCATCGTTTGGGTTTGACCCATCAGCAACAGCAGCAGCAGCAGCCACAGCTGCTGGTGTAATGAATTTGAGATCAGCTGCCTTTGCAAACCGGAGCCAGAGTTTCAGTCCAGCTAGTCGCCATGCTGGGTTTTCCAGTGCTCCAAGTCCAATTTCAACATTTTCTGATTGGGGTTCACCAGGTGGGAAGTTGGACTGGGGTGTTCAAGGAGAGGAACTGGACAAGCTGAGGAAATCAGCATCATTTGGGTTCAGAAACGGTAACCGCAATAACAGTGCAGACTCAATGGAGCCAGACTTCTCTTGGGTGGAGCCCCTGATGAAAGATCCCCAGTCTGTGGGGGCGGAGACATTTGATTTGGAGCAGGAGCAGGAGCAGGAGCAGGAGCAGGAGCAGGAGCAGTATCATCGCAACAACGGGGTCAGTTCAGAGACAACATCTCCCTGGGTGGAGCAACTTTACATGGATCAGGAGCAGATGGTGGTTTATTGAAGCCTGCCGCTAGTGACACTTGATAACCTTCGTCTGCTCCTTTTTGTTATGATTATTTCTATTAACATTCTTTACATGTGATTAGCGCGGGGAACACAGAAAAATTGGTGCAGGAAGAACAGTGAGCACTGCGTCAGAATTAAACTGGTATAATCTTAGTTCTAGGTTTAAAGAAGGTGTTTCTGTTGGAACTTGGGTTTACCCCAAGAAAGGGATTCTTTACATTCGTGGTTCTCTTTTATTTTTTCCTCCGGTTCTGGGATTGTCATACTCTGAAAGGTGTGTTTTTTGGTTTTCTGGTGGGGGGTGGTTGTGGAAGCAAGGGTAATCATTCTTTTGTAGGTTTTGCTGAGAAGACCAACAGAAAGAGATGCGTAGCAGATGAAAGTTGAAGAGGGTGTATAAAACATGGAAGAAATTGGTTGTGAGAGTTGGTTTTAGTCAACTCCGTCACTGACACTGTTCATAATATCATTTGAATGACTGTAATTTTTTATTATTTTTTTTAACTGTACGTTGTTGCATATGAATGTCACTACTTAATCGAATTATAACTTTGTTGCATATGAATGTCACTACTTATTCGGATTATGAAGTCTGCTTATCTTGTGTGATCTTTGGCTGTGTTGATATGAGAGCTGGTGGGGAAAGAAGAGAGATACACGGGTTTCAAAGAGAAAAATAGGAACGAGCCCAGTGGTTGAGAACAGCCGTGATTATCCTGGTGCCCTTCTGGGGGAGGAAACAAGCCAAAATGCCTTAAAATTAAGCCAGATTTGATTCGAAAGGGTCCTTCCCCTCCCAGATTCCTTGATTCTGATGAGGATGTTGGGGTTTCATACTCTGATCACTTTTGCATTTATTCTTAATTGAGCTCATTTGACTTGCCAAATAACGGTTGGAATCTGATTCAAAATCATGCTCACCAGAATCTAATAGTTGCTTTCCATAAATGCCCTCTCATAATCGAGGTCAGGGTCCTTTAGGTTGGTAACTTAGCATCAAGGGTGGGGACTATTACATATATATATATATATATATATATATATATATATACACCATAAAGAATATTGAACTCCTTACCTCTTCACCACGAGAAGTCGATTATTCTAAATCAACTACGCAACTGAACAACCCTTCAATGGTAATTATTAATTATTTTAACATTTTCATCCCTTCAATATAATTGGCCTTTCAGTGGAAATATCTCTAATAGTGATGCATGAGTCTATAACCATTGATTTGTACCACCACCAACGATGTGGTTTCTTTCTTCTTTCTCTCTCTCTCTCTCTCTGTTTTAAGATGACCAAACGTTTTGGTTTAATTGGTATTAAGAAGGTATGAAGAAGACCCACCCCTTCAAACCTTGTTCAATAGGTAGAACTCTTTTTTTCCGTCTTGCAATTAACATAACTGCAGGTGTGTGTCCTACTCCTACTGTTGATGACCTTAATTATAAATTTTATTTTTATGAAAGACCTTGATTATTATTTATTAATTAAACCAGACGGTTAGTAGTCATTTTTAGTCATTAAAAATGAGGTGGATGGTTGGTGTATCCAATCCAATCCATTCAATGTTTTTATGGTGAGAACAATTTCCAAAGCTTTTATGGTGTACGGTACCTTTGTTTTGTCATTTGGTAGTTGGTAGTTGGTAGTTTGGATTGGTTTGAAGCAGTTTTTGGTTTTTAAAGCTTCACATCTAACCGAGATACTGTATGATCTTTTTAGGTTTTTTGGGGTAAAGAGTTACTGTAGGATCTCAAATCTATAAAATTTAACCCATCTAATTTGTATGGCAGACTAAGAAACCTTCTCCCAAAATCTATATTAAAAAGAAAAAGAAAAAAAATATATAATAAGAAAGACAATGGACAAGCTTTCTTAGGGTCTTTTGACTCTTTCATTTTTCCCTATTTAAAAGAAATTAATATTTTGGTAAAAAAAATGAGATTATTTGATAACTATTGTTCAAAATTAGTTATAAAACAAAAAAATAAGTTTTATCAAAATAAAAAGTTGTTTGAAAAGGTTAATGAAAATTGATTCCAAAAAGGCTTTTTTCAAACCTAACGGTCTCTTCTCTTCAAGTCCCGATCAGCTCTCTATTAGAGGAGAACACTGCGCTCCCTTCACTACATGGGGCCTATTGAGATTTTTATTCTTGTTCTTTTTTTAATATTTGCAGGTGGGCCTACCACCCCTTTACTATGTGGTTTAAAACCGTTAGTGCAACATATTGTTCTCCCTTGATTTCTTCTCCTCTTTTTCTCCATCTTGAAAACCCCCTTTGTTTTGATTTGTAAATTATCCAAAGAAAACAAAACAAAGAGAGAACGACGAGAATGAATTTCAGTCTTAGCCATAGAAGAGGGAATAGAAAGGGAGAGACAAGAGTAGACTTGCACTTTGATTCCAAGAAATTAAAAAGAAACAAAAAGAGGAGAGATTGTGAGATAAAGGTGAGAATAGACTAGTAGGGTTTGGAAGAAATATGTGTCAAATGCAAGGTTTAAAGTATCCCATGATACTAGCCGATACGTATCCATATTTGACCTAGCCTATACGTATTCATATTTGACCCAACCGATACGATATATCTTGATTCGTCTCTCCATTGAATTGCACTCAAATACATTAGTCAAAGCAATAAATAGACGATATTGGACAATACGTCTCTTAAAATTATTTGACGGATACAATACTCGATACCGATACTTTAAACCTAGGTTAAATATTTTATTTCTAAAAATATTGAATCTTTCCCATCATAGCCTCAACTTGTAATGACTAGGGCAGCTGAATATTAAAATTAGCCTAAAAAGAGGGATTTTGATTGAGTTCAATGCCATAAATGCGTTGAACCATCATCGGACCGAGATTCTAATCAAGATCTCGATCCGACAGCCCATATTGTGTCATTTAATACACTAAACCTAAGCAAAATCCCAAAAAGAGCCACGCATTCTCCCCCAAAATACAGGTTGTGTATTATGAATCATGAAAATACCAAATATACATAGAACTGAATATCTCGATTTAAATATGAGAACGAAAATAAATACCAAAAAAAACAAGGTGTTTTCATATGATATATCCATAACATTCCTAGCATATTACAACTCTATTTTGGTATAAGGGACATTACAGATTCTCCAAGATCAAGCTCGTAGCTCGTCTTCTGGGTACTTCACCTCAAACAAGTATATAGATTTAAAGTTCAAATTTGACACTCACTCACACCAATGGAAGTTGGCTCCCAATTATTGGGTAGAAGATACATTTGTTGAGGACCTGAGGTAATGTACTCACAAACTACGATGGAATGAGAAGAAACAGAAGCAGAGGAGCAGCTCGATTCAATTTCTTCATGAGCAGAGCAGTCATGGAGCTCATATATGATCTCATTCAAAAGTTGGTCAACTATGTGTAGACCAAACTCGGTTCCTATCTCTGCCACCTCCTCTTGCTTTGGTATCTTTCTTGAAATCTTACTTGAATGCACCACCTCGTCTTTTGCCAATTTGCAGATCCATCTCCATAGTTCCACATCGATCCCTCTTGACCCTCCAGGCTTCACTTCTTTCTCTGTCGTGGACGTTTATGTAGGACAAGGCAGAAATTAAGATGAATGAGTAAAAAGAAGATCATTTCGAGACTCTCATAAGAACTTTGAACGTTAATCTGAATTATGCGAAGGTGCATTGGATGGAGGAAACAAACCTGGTAAAGGAGTTCTGGTATCAATTAAGAAATCACCCACATCAAGAACAGAGACTGGGCTCGAGTTTTCTGAGTCAGATTCGGATTCGAATTTCATGAGAGGCGGCAAGCGGTGCTGCTTCTTTGGAGCTGTGAGTAATTCCTTGTATTGTTTATGCTTTGGTGGACTTGTCGTCTTCGCTAAGTTGGGAAACTTTCTGTAAACGTCAATATTATTGCCAGGAGAAGCCAAACACGGATCCGAGATTCTCCTCCTCTGTTTCCTGTCATCATTCTTTTTGTCTTGTTTCTTGTTCTGCTTATTCTTATTATTCCTCGCCAGAACTGTCTCTGTTTTGCTTTCCTTTTCATTCGTCTCCACCTTCCTCTGCTTCAAATGTTCGGAACCCATATCGGATTTCTTCCCCCCCTTGGATCCCAAATCCTTGAATTTTTCTGAAACGTTCTCAAAGCTAAGCAGAAAGAAATCAGCAGTCTCAAGCAGTATGAAAGTGGGAGGGTCACGAAACGACACAGACTTCCCGACCATACGATGCTTCCGTTTGTCGAATTTAGATGAGAATTCCGCTGCATTCAACGACCTGCTACGGCCGATAGAATTTGGGGGCTTTCCTGGTGGAATACAGTTGAGCTCCGGCGTTGATTCGAGACCCATTAATCTGGCAACGATCCCTGCTGGTGGTGGTGGTGGTGGTGGTGGAGGAGGAGGAGCTTCGATCTTGTCAACCTCTGAAGAATCTTGATGTTGAAGAAGCTCCTCCTCCTCCTCGCACTGGGAGGACTCTTTGATCTGGTCACACGGGTGGGTAGGGAGACTACCTCCGCAGAGGAGACGGCGTAAGATACACCGGGACTTGGTCTTCCGAATTCGGGAAGTAGCTTGCAGATTTCCATCAGAGGGAGAGGTGGGAGAAGAGTCCGAAGAAGAAAAACAGAACGAGAACTTCATGGATGGAGCGTAGAAACGAGACGATTCAGGAAACAGTGTTGTTTCTGAGAATTGTGAAGGAGAGATGTGAATTTGAACTGAAAAGCAGAGTAATGGAAAGCAGCACAGCACAGAAAGAGAGGAATCAAAGAACCGTAGGAAAAGCCAAAAGGGAAAATTTGAATGTTAAGCGAGGGAATAAATGGCAGGGGTTAAATTGCTTCGGTGCTGCACATTAAATGCAAGTATTATGTTCGTACGGTTGAGATCGAAACTAGAAACTAAGATCGAGTCTCATTTCGATCTCGACTGTACACATCACAGTTAACAACTTAATGTGCAGCAGCAGATAAAGCTTAGAAATGGTCGAGTGAGCGGGCTCCATGTTTAAAAGTTGATGTTAATGTTGGACGTGGGAAAAAAGCCCCACTTAACGGTACCCATTAATTAGATTACTTGGTACGGTCAGAATAAGAATCTCCCTCCCTTGAGTAGACGATTCTGTTTTCATGGTCTATAATGGAGCTCCTCTACTTTGCAAGTTTTCTCTAAAGGGAAGGCGAGGCTACAAGCCCACAACTAACAAAATTGGCCCAAACATAATTGTAGTAGTAGTTTTCAAAGAGCATTTGAAAGGGGCATTTGACTTTGGGTTTGTCCTTGTTAACCGTATGTCTTCAAAGATTTAAACGACTGGCGCCTCGGTTAGAGTCTTAGACACTCTAAAAATATATTATATGATCTAGAAATAAACTTAAACAACACAACATTAAACAAAACAAAAAGCTTAGAAATTTCAACTATTAGACGCCTACTCTTGTATCTAAGGATGTTCTAAGTCCCTGAAGGGCATTAACCGTTACTACTAGACAATCTCAATTCACTTGCAAATTAGACATAACCCAGGATCTCGCCAACATCTAGCAATCCCGATTGGCTTCAAGCTTCAAGCACATTATCAAAATAGGGATTGCAAGTGTAGAATATCTGCAATTATGGGGTCAACAGACAAAGGTCTTGGTCTTAATTTGAGGGTTTTGAAGTAGATTGATGAGCTCTTGACAGTCTGATTCCACCACAATGTGTTAAAGGTTTTCACTTAGGCCATATAAGAGAGATGATCAAAGTGCTAGAGCTTTCCTTTGAAATGCCGATGATCCAATTACAGGCTCTGAGACCACATAGATGATGTTTACCATATGGTCTCTAATGATTAAGCCCAAACCTAACAATTGCTTTTCTTTTGAATAGGCCGTGTCACAATTAATTTTGAAAGTACCTGGGCTCGATGGTGTCCAACTGGCCTCCAAAGTATTTGATATTTTGACCTTGGTGGGCAGGGCTTAACTTTTTCTGTGGGCTTCTTTGATGACCAAAATTCCATATGGGCTTCAAAGGCTCGCTGGGCTACATCAACAAGGGTCCAAAGTCTTCTTTTAAACACCAAATCATTTATTGCTAGTCACAAGTACCAACAAACAAATAATTTACTAAAAAAAAAAAATACAACAAATAAGAAATATTTCTTGCCTCTTCATTAATGAGCAAAGGTTGAGAAATTTCTTGTCTTCATATTTGTGTCACCCAGAGAGCTTAGACAGCTTGGTATACCATTTTGCAAAGCATAGGTTCGGATCATTTGGAGCTCAACTTAGAGAGAAGAAACAATAGAATGAAGGCATGAAAATAAAATTATTATAAAAAAATAAATTAATAAAGGTAAAATTAGTAGTTCAAATATTTATTTGTTAAGAACTTCAGAGATTTATAGAAACCAATTGCTGAATTTTTACTTACGGGCAGCAGCAAGCCAAGATTTGGCTACATCGTAAAAAAGAAAAAAATCCCACAGTTCTAAGAAAAATTGTAGGGTATATATATGTAGGTATAAAATTTTATCTTTACATCTAAGGTTTAAAATTTTTAAATTTACAAAATTAAGTACCTAACTCTATTCGACTCAATCTTCAATTTCCCAAATCCTATGTGCACCCGAATCAATCTACCTGACTTCACCACTCACATTTGGTCAAGGCAGTGAAGTTCAGCCTAGAAAATTCTCAAGCCGTGCAATGGAGAGATTTTTGAAAATCGGTAGCACGAAAGGGAAATTCGAAACAGATCCATGAAGAAGAGAAGATCCGTGAGAGAGAGATTGTTTTTAGCACACACAAAGAGAGAGAGAGTTGGTTTTAGCACAAAGAGAGAGATAGAGAAAAATCGTTTTCATACCTCCACTCGCGAGTTTTCTGTCCACAGCCGAATCAAGAGGAAAAACCTTAATTAGGGGACTCGACAAATCAAAGACTAAAAAGTTTATGAACGAAAAAAAGCTTGAGATGGGGATTTGAGGTGGGCGAAGAAGTATTCTCAGCCTTTGACGAAATAGCGAACGTTGCCTCGATTTCTCAATTGCATGCTCGCAGCTTTGCCGTGGTAGAGTCGTCGGCTCAGGAGAAGGAAGTAAGGGTTTTCTTGTGTAAATTTCTATAATAGCAAACCTTTGAACGTGAAAAAAGAAAATCATATTTACGTTCATATTCCAGGATTTTCCCTTCTAGCCGTTGTATTCTTTTCTCTACGCGTGGCAAAAGTTTGAACCATGGGTGCAGGCTGCTCTAGTGCAGCAAATAAAAATCCCCAATTGCTCGGCACTGCCGCCGCTGTCCTCTCTGCATTGGATTTGTCTGGTGTTTATAATCTAATCTAGGCTTGTCAAGTTTATTCAAACTCTTTGCTGAAGCTTGGTGTTTAAACCCAACCCAGGCTGCAAGCTCTTGGTGTTTTTAAGGAGAGTTTTGGCCTTTAAAATCCAGTTCTCTGAACCGACTACTGGAATCGGTCTTCTGTCATCGTCCCTACAAGTTGCAGCATTTAAGATCATATCAACAGTGAAGTGAAGCAAGCCTTCAGGAGAATCAGGACAATTCATCTTCCCTTTTCTTGCCCTTAGAATTTTTTGGTTTTCCCTTCAATCCTGACCTGCTGAATGATTGAGCCAAGAACCTCCTTCTGTTTAAACCTTAGAAATTAGCCCCTCTTTTCTGAACAAACCTGTTCAACCTAAATTCCGGAACATATAGATCCATGTTACAGACTCATCTATCTATTAGAACCCTGACTTCCTTCTAAAACCCTAAACCCTGCAACTTAAATTTCCCCAGCCATTCTAGTCACAAAAACTCGTCAATAGTTTGAGGACATCTCCATCACAATCCCTAGACTAGACCCAAAACCCAGCCTCCAACTCCCGTACTGAACTGTCCAAAATTTTAGGAATTGAGGCTCAGCCATCCAAATTGGCCCAATTTTGGATTGAACCCTTCTCTGAAATCTGAACTTCTCGCGCACTATAAATCTATAACCAGGTTTCATCCCAATCTGAAACCTAAAAATCCTACTTCCAGATTTCCGCCTTTCTTGAAACACTAACATCCTAACAGTCCAATTTCGAGAAGGTTAAATTCTAAAAAACTCCGGCAATTCTCTTATCCGGCTCCGGCAACTTCTTCTCAGCCGAATAGGTAATTTTTTTTTCTGCGAGTCTGCAACTCCAATAGTCATTTTTTTTAATGCAATATCCAGTTTCAGTCATCCTGCTGTAGTTTGTTAATTGCTATTCTCCAGTTGTATTTGTTTTACTCCTGCTATAATTTGGTTGTGGTATAGTGTAGACTCCTGCTGATATGAATTACTGATTCTTTTTAAATTTATTAATATCTTGAACTGAACAGTTGATGATAATATGCTACTTTATATAAATTATGAATTACTGGGTCCCCCCCCCCCCCTGTAAATCTAATACTACTTAATTACTTACAATTTATTCAGGAGTTAGGACCTAGTGAATTACTATATATTGTTTTTGGTCTGTTGGATGACTTAAGGTAGCCTAATGTTAGTTTTTTCATATATATATATATATATATATATATATATATATGTATATTTATGATGAATAAGAGTGTACTGGACGTACACTAAAAATATAACTTCAAATGCCTTAACCGCCTTGAAGCTGAGGCACTTCATTGCCTCACCGCCCAACTGGCCAAATTTGCCTCAGTTGCCATGACAACTATGGAAGTTACTGAAGTTGTCAAAACTTAACACTGTATGGCAGAATATGCAAACAGTATCAAATCTGGGAATTATCAGAGGAACAGAATAACCACCAGGTATAAAAAAAATTTACATCTCACCTATTGTTTGACATAGAAGATAAAAGTCTATTTTGCCTAACCAGTATGTGAAGTTCACCAGGTTCGCTTCTGAATTCACATCATCTCTGCTGAATCCACAACAGCTCACTGCTGAAAATCCAAAACTCTGTAACTTTTTCAAATTGTTTGGTGGTGGGCAGGGAGGAGCTTTCCTGGTTTTACATATACAATCTGAAAATTGTCAGTATATATATTTTTTTTGGAAGAATTTTTTTCTAACAAATTGGATCCCTTTTCTTTTTCTTGATTTAGTTTTTGCTGAACATCTCCACATCCTAACTTTTTTTGCCTGAATCCAGTTCTCCTTTCAATGTTCATACTCTCTTAATTTAACTAGAAAGCCCAGAACTCTGTCACTCGCTTTGCAACCTTAAAAGACTCGAGCATTGTTCTTTGCTGAATGCAAGGTAGAGAATCCTCTCACAATCACTCACCTAACTGCCAAGTGTGGTTCCATTAAGTTTTCGTCTGAATCTGCCCTATCCTATCCCATGAATCGGTACTCAGATAATCACAAGAGCTGTACCATCAGTGGTGGGATTGTTGTTAGGAAACAAAAAATGGGGTTTCAGAACCCCACTTGTTGCTCTCCCCCACTTCTAAACAGGCCTATCAAGTAAGATAGAATCTTACCGAAAGAAAAAAAATAAAAATAAATAATGGTTAGATGTAAAAGGATTTGCAGAGTGCCCTTCCAAACTCCTCTACTGTCCATGGAGAACCTACTGCTTCCATCCCATGTGCTGGGCATTCCGTATTTATTTACTAATTTCTTCAACAAGCTTAGCCATTACTAAGCCCCCTAATAATGGAGCAGGCAATAATTACCAAAGGATTTATTAATCTTATTTTTGTTACTTGCATATCTTTTTTTTTTTTTTTTTGGGTAAACACTTGCATATCTTTCTTCATTATGCAAATTGTGATTCCATTAGAAGAATGTAATCATCATTTTGTGGATGGAACAACAACAACAACAAGCTTTTTCCAACTAAATGGGGTTAGTTACATGGATCCTTGCCTTTCAATCAGCTCCATTTGAGGCCATACTAGATACAAGGCCTAAGTAAATCATAGCTTTTCTCACATTTTCTCTTAAGGTTATTTTAGGTTTGCCCCTAGTTCTTCTAATTGCTTCAATCTAAATTGCATCATTTTGTGGATGTAAAGATTCAAAATTTTGAGTTAATATAAGGATTTATTTTATCTATCAATTTTATGGCATTTTTTTTCCAGGGTAGAGGGGGGGACATTTAGTATAGAGTATATAACTGCTTAATTGACTTGGCTATGCTTCCTTTCTATAAATTGATATTATTTGCCCTAATTGGATTATGCACCTATTATGTACTGAATATCAAGTACATAAACTTATCAGTTTCAACTTTGAGCCAAACTTTTTAAAAGTATTACTGAATTTCAAGTCAAATTGGTTAATACTCAAAACATACCATATGCATTTGGTTGTCAATAATGGCCTGGGCTTTGTAGGTAGCAGCGAGCTGAGAATGCCTGGAAAGTAAAAGCTCTTTTATCTTCTCAACTCTTTCCCGTCCACACTCAAATCACTGCTTAATCATGGCGGGTGGAAAGATCAGGAAGGAAAAACCTGCGCGAGTTGCAATTTTCCAGGGAGGCATTCCTTTCCACAAATCAAAAGGACAGCATATCCTCAAGAACCCTCTGCTTGTCGACTCTATAGTTCAGAAAGCAGGAATCAAGAGCACGGATGTTATCCTTGAAATTGGTCCTGGTACAGGTAACCTTACAAAGAAATTACTTGAGGCTGGTAAGTCAGTGATCGCCGTTGAATTGGATCCTCGCATGGTTCTTGAGTTGCAGCGTCGCTTTCAGGGGACTCATTCCAATCGATTGAAGGTATCAATTCAGGTCTCATAAATATATT
Organism: Hakea prostrata; assembly: GCF_041222555.1. Classification (NCBI taxonomy): domain Eukaryota; kingdom Viridiplantae; phylum Streptophyta; class Magnoliopsida; order Proteales; family Proteaceae; genus Hakea; species Hakea prostrata. The sequence goes on along the minus strand of NC_142600.1, from coordinate 20,507,931 downwards.
TTTAGGCTACATTCCTTTTTATCTGTTCACTGGATTTTTTCTTTGTTTCTGGAAAAAGAGGGGAGGGGGTTGTTTGGAGTTGACAAGGATTGCAGCCCTCATTCCATGATCATGTATTCACTTTTTGTTGAATGATTTCTCCATAAAGATGTCATTCTGATGAATTGTTTCTCCATACATGTGTTCTGAAGAGTTGTTTTCATGTTATTTATTTCCTCATCCTCTAATTGCCTCTTGTAGATTTGTTTAACCTCCATTAGCAGGCATTTGAGGTTTGCTGATACCTGGTCCATGACCCACAAACTGTCTCTTTAAGGATGGGCAATGTAATTTCCACTCAAAGAATGCCACTAGAGATTATCAGCAGGCTCTTAGTTTGTTTCTTGTATATTGCTTACTTATCACTATCTTGTTTGGTTTTGTCATGATTGTTCGTTTTTCGTCAAAATATTCATTTTTTGAAGTCCCATCTAACTGAAAAAATATTGAATGGGGGCTTTGTTCACCTTTGGACACAAACAGTATTCCGTTCTCAGGGGTGTCATGGAGACTAAGAAAATACCATAGAGGCAACCAAATTTTCTCTTCACAACATGGTGTATTTAATTTTTGCTCGTCTGTTTGTGACAAAGTGAAATTACGTTTATAGGGGTGTCGTCCTCATATCTCCCTGAACGTACTTTTCTCTGTTGCTTGTTCTACAATACTAGTGTACCTGTTTGTCTACTGCTTAACTAATCAAAGTTTACCATTCTTTGCGAAACCTTGGTTTCTACTTTCTGCAGGTGATCCAAGGAGATGTGCTCAAGTGTGATCTTCCTTACTTTGATATCTGTGTGGCAAACATACCTTACCAAATTTCTTCTCCCCTCACTTTCAAATTGTTGTCACATCGTCCAGCCTTCAGGTGTGCCGTCATCATGTTTCAAAGGGAATTCGCCATGAGACTTGTTGCTCAGCCAGGAGATACTCTTTATTGCCGCCTTTCAGTGAACACTCAACTCCTGGCCCGTGTTTCCCATCTCCTTAAAGTGGGTAAAAACAACTTCCGTCCTCCGCCTAAAGTGGATTCTTCTGTTGTCAGAATTGAGCCAAGGAAACCACTTCCCCCAGTGAATTTCAAGGAGTGGGATGGATTAGTCAGGCTTTGTTTCAACCGAAAGAATAAAACTCTGGGTTCCATTTCTAGGCAGAAATCTGTCCTCTCTTTGCTCGAAAAGAACTACAAGACTTTACAGTCGCTACAGCTCTCACATAAAGGGTCTTCAGAGGATCCAGATATGGCTGTGGACGTCTCTACTATGGCATAGGCTAATGAGGACCTCAATATGGACATGGAGGATGGAAGAGATGATGATGATGATGACATGGAGATGGATGATGGGGATGCAGTCGTGGAGGGGTGTGATTTCAAAGAAAAGGTGCTGGGTGTGTTGAAACAAGGAGATTTTGAGGAGAAGAGGTCTTCCAAGCTCACGCAAGTGGATTTCCTGTATTTGCTTTCCCTGTTTAACGAGGCAGGCATTCACTTCTCTTGAATCATCTGGGTTTGCCTTTGGCGCTGGGGTAAGGGATCTCAATTTTGGGGGATTGTTTATGTATCTGTTCTTTTCGAGATGAGAGGACTTGTTGCTGTTTCCTGTTATCTAGTTCTGCTACTTTCTGCCAGAAAAAAAAAGGGTAATCAAATTTTGCTATTGAATTTGATGCCTTGTTGAGGCTTTCTTTTTATCTCCTTGGGATCTTTTCCATTTTCCCTGGGGAGTGAAAAAGAAAACACATGGTTCGCGAAGATGAGATCACAGCCATACAATCTGAATTGGAGCTAGCAGGGGGCAATGAGACGACACTCAGCTTTGGTGGAGGACAAGACAAAGCCCATTTGAAGAGTCAAGAGTAGTGTCGGTCATGGATGATTGATTGTTAGCAGGATCGAGGGATCAATAATCCTGAAAATGTTCATGAACAAGTTGTTACTTGGCGTAATGGTAATTAATCCTATTCTTTTTTCTTTTTTCTTTTGAGGTAAGGTGCGTAACACTATTTAACTAGTTTCCTCTCTATTTACGAAAGTAAAATTTTCTTGTTTTGGGGGTGAAAATTCATGAAAGTTATGAGTAATGAGTCCGGCGAAATGATGAAAGGAATCTCATTGTGCGTGGAAAAGTTGTTACTCTTGGAGCAATACCTGCTGGCTTTGTGCTGAAACAAAACTCTTGTGACTGTCACTCACTGATTGTGTGGGCAACAAACAAAAATATCCTCCGACACAGCCCAACAAAAGAGGCAACGCAAAAGAGGCACTCCTCTAGCAATGCCGGATACTTGCTGAAAAAGTTGTCTTATATATAATAAGGTGAGAGAAAAAAAAAAATTTGTAGAAAAGTTTTAAAAGTGAGAATTACTTTATTGTTTTTTTATAAGTTTATACAAATTTTACCAATTTATTAGAATTTTGAAAAGAAATAGAGTGAGAAGATTAGCATGTAGACAAATTTTCTTAATTGTCAATTCTAATTCTAGTGAATCAAACAAACTACACTGAAATTTTATAGAAAAATTTATTTTTTAAATTTTATTTCTATTTTTCAAATTCAGTAAATAAATTGTGTCCAACCAACTGTTCCATTATGAAGACATTACAGGTAAGGTTTAAAGTAGGTCATGTGATTCAAGACACGTATCGTCTTGTCTCAAGTATTGTATTGTATTATGTAATATATTGTATCATCTGCATCTAACATGGATACATACCGATACTTTATACTTTGCCCGTGGCCATATCTTTTGTTTTGGTAGAAGTGGCCATATCCAATTTGGGATCTCTGTGGAGTGTTGACAGCCTTAAAAAAAGGAAAGTGACTAGAGGGGGTGTGTCGTACTAGTGCTACTGCCTACCTTATCTCTCTCTCTCTCTGTCTGGTCTTTATCTGTCTAAGCCAGCGCAAGCAACGGTTAGCTTTGATAATGTAAAGAAGGGTGGATAGCTACCAATTAAAGACAAAGTGGATCTGGTGGATGGACGATGCCTGTTGTGCAGTGTTGCCTTGGCTTGGCTCCAAGATTGATTGGTAAAAGTGTACGACAGATTTAAAAGGGATTTAATAGAATGGGGTAGGGCGGTGCATGGTTGATTGCTTGTCCCCCCAAACCCTAAAACCAATAAAGCCCAAAAAGCGCATATGGGTCTCTCTCCAAACAAACACATCACCAAACCAATCAAGGCTCCCCAAAAAAAAGGTTTCTCAGTCACAGCCGACATAAGTGGACCAAGGTGGTCTGTATCAAACAAGTAAGCTATGAGAGAAGATTATAGGGTTCTGAATCTGAATTGACAATACAAATCAAAAAAAAAAAAAATACAATTTAGGAGTGGACCACATATGACATTATGGGTTGAAGCTGCTGCTGGCTCTGGGCCTCTGGCCTCTGAGATGTGGAAAAGAAAACTAGTAACAGCATCAAGCAAAGCACCAACAAAGCAAGCAAGTCTAAATAGAAATTAAAATACTTCAATTCCTTCCTTCCTTTCTTTCTATTTCTAGCCTATCATTACATGAAGAAGAACTAATTCATCATACATAAGCTTATGCTGAAAAACAATTCAAGAAATCTGCTTGTTTCAGCAGAGATAGATAATAAACCCCATTACAGATGCTTCCATACAAACTAAACTGAAAAATACCTATATTTGCTTTATATCTAGGGGCCATGCACCATCTTCTTTGTCAACAGAACAAGCACGTCGCCTCTCCTTGACATCATCGCCAGGCTATCTCAGCTTGAAATTAGAATAATTATTATAAATACCATCATTAATCAGTTAACCCTCCCTCCTTCCTTCCACCAACATGTTTCAGCTTATAATGCTTTCACGTACGATGATCAGGATTCTACTCGGACTTCTTCTTTGAAGATTTAAACAGTTGAGGGTCGGTCTGGTAGTATATAACATCCCCTGTATCGCTAACAAAATGGTCTTCTCTCATACTAGTTAACAAATTCCCCATCAAGTGAAATGGTATAGGCCCAGATTTCTTTGGCTCCCGGTAGTATTTCCCAAGAACATGCCTAGCTGCTTCAGTCTGCATGCATTGTCACCACAGAAAACAAAAATTAATTTCACATCACTGCATGCTTTGATGCTTCTTTCTCATAATTAAATTAATGGGATACTACTCACTGCTTCTTTTAGATGATAATGTGGTATTTGTGGGAAGAGATGATGTATCACATGGGTTCCAATGTCATGGTGGATGTTGTTAACCAATCCATAATCACGGTCCACAGTGGTTAACCCTCCCCTTAAGTAACTCCATTCCTGTCCAGTGCAGAAGAACAAGTAGAAATATTAAATTGAGAAAGTTAATTTAGAGTCCCACAACTGCAGCAGGTTGCATTTAATTTGTATATTCAATGAATTTGAAGAATTGAAAATTCATCCAGTCCAACCTTTCCGCGGTACCAAGGAAGCTTTTGCTCATGCCCATGGTGATGCAAGTAGGTCACAAAATCCAGCCACATCACAAAAATCTAGATTTCAAAAGCAAAATAAAATAATCAACATTTTATAAGAAAACAAAACAGAGAGTGGATTGAAAATTAATGGTTGAAATTTCAGCAAATTAGGGTAACACTTGTACCCAGTAGGGAATCCCATAGAGCTTAAGCATTTGAAATGGTCCAAAAACAAAGCACAACCCAACTAGCAATGTCGCCATTGCCAACCAACACATTGTAGAGGTGAGCACATCCTTCCTTTCGCTGGGAGTGAAGAGGCTACAGTTTGGGTCGAAATGGGATCCTTCCTTTCCAGGACTTCTGTACCACTATTAACCAGCCCACCAAGAGAGAAAAGCTAGCATCAGAATTTCTGTATTTAGGGGGGGGGGAAAAAAAACGCTCTCGGGGTTGTTGCATTCAATGCCAAACAAGACACAATACTCACCAGATAGATTGGGTATGCCAACAATGGGTAAGGCAGAGTAAATCTCAGCTTTTTGGTGGAGTCATCCAACCCTTTGTAGATCCCCTCGGTCAACTGTAGAATCGATGGACAAGTTGAGAAAATAAATATGATTGAGAAACTAATGAGAAAGCAACCAAGAAACAAACAAAGGGAACAACTAACTGGATGCCACGATTCATCATTCTCGACATGCCCATGATTCTGATGATGTGTCCGGTGGCTAATTCTCCTGCAGCATTCATCAAAATTTAGATTGAGATCCATTATTCCTACAAGTATAGGAAAAAGACAAGACAGGGTACTCTTTAACAACACATACCATCCATGGTAAGGGACGAGGATTGAGGAATGGAGAATATGCCCAACCACATTATTTAGCCGAGGATTGTTGGAAAAGCTTCCATGGCCGCTGCACCAGCAACATAATCATAAAAAGTAAAAAATAAAAACACAAAACTATGTCAACAAGGTGGAAATCAAGAGCAGGGGATTCCAATCCATTCCAAACAAGAAACAAAAATGAAATGAAATAAAAGAAAAGGGTGGAACTACCAGTCATGGCCAAGAACAAATATAGCCCAGAACATGGTCCCCTGGGCAATCCAGTAGAGAGGCCATACAACCCAGTTGTTCAAGTAAGTTGCAGTAGCAACCAAGGCAAAGACCACAACCACATCTCTGAAGACGTAGCCCATAGAGCGCCATGGATTCTTAACCCAGCAATGTTTGGGAATGGCGGCACGGACGTCGGCTATTCGGAACGGAGGTGGAGCACCTGGATCGAAATCGATATCGTCTTCGTTGTTTTTGGCAATCTCCTCATGATTAACCACATTGAGACCATTGGTGACCATATTCATGGCTCCTTTGTCCGCTTCATCAATGGATGGGACTGCCATTGGAGTACTCACTCACCTCGGTTCCCCAATCTCTACCTCTGGAAGCACCTGAAACACAGATCGGAACGCGATTGAGATCTGTTGGTCGAACAAGAGCTCCGCCCTCTCATTCGGAAACTCTAAATGAGGTTGTTAAAGAAGCACCCTTTCTTAGGTCTTAAAGGGTTACGAAAGGCATCTTATACCACATTCTGATTTCTGAGAGAACCCAACTCACCATTAAATACCCAGAACCCAAGGTGGAGAAAACCTATAGCTTTACTCCACTGGGAAGGGAAGGAGTGAGTAAGAGAGAGACTGGGAGGTCCTCAGGTTTCAAACATATTTAGGAAGTAGGGCAGAGGAAAGAGAGAGAGAGAGAGGCGTTAAGGGCTCTCTCTTCTCTTTTCTTTTTCTGGGTATGAAGGAAAGAAGCATAAACAATTAACTGCGAACGATCCGGTTCTTAAAATATCAGAGTTGAACAAAACAATAAATCCTTATTTCAAAAAAGAAATTTAAAAAAACAAAACCCATCAATTCCTCAACTTCAAAATGTTTGTTTTAAGACAGACTCAAAATACATTCATATGTTATGTCTTTATTTTGTTATTTTAATTTTTTTTATTATGAGTTATACATATGTAAGTATTAATAATTTATAAGAAAAAAATATGACTCTGCCATGACTAGGCCGATCTTGTGAACTAATCTTGTTTTAAAGCCAGAGTGTTGTAATTGATAAACAAAACTACCGTTAACAAAAAAAAAGTTAGTAGGTACTAATCATGAAAAAGTTGGAACATAATTTTTATGGTAAATTAAACATCGACAATATTGGTGAATAGATTTGAATGCTGCACCGCATTTAATGCGCAACATTTACTGCCAACTTCTAGGTTTTGATTTCAACCGTTGACAGCACAGTGCTGCATATTAAATACGCGGCATTGTAGTTGAACCTCCAAAGTTAGAGATGCTAATGTCTCTCTTAACTCCCACAAACAAGTCATGTGCCATTATTGTTGAAACTTTCTATCCTATCCTATCATATCCTATTCTATCATCCTACGCTATAAAACCCATCAAGTAGCAAAATCAAAATACAAATGCAATGTATGCCCATTGGTGGATTTGGTGTTTTACATATTTTGCATGCATATGCTATACTTCATTTTCAGTGCAGGTGATAAATAGGTTTGTTTTCATCTATGGTTTATTTGTAACTCATGTATCCCTTGGTTGTATACAACTTCAAAAGTAGGAAATAATTACCACAGATTTTAAACTCTAGGCAAATATTGTTTATCATTGAATTACGAACTTTCACCAGCAATAAAAGAGGTATTAAAACAAATTTTAAGTTAAATTATGCGCAACAACTTCTGCCAATGGTGGAGATTCAAATCTCGACTGTCCCCCGTCTGCTCGCAAATGGTTGAAAGCAAGACGAACAGTCGATATTGAAATCTCAATGATGTCTCTTAATTTTCAAAGTTGGAGACTATGATGTCTCTTAATTTTCAAAGTTGGAGACTATGATGTCTCTTAATTTCCACAAACAAGTCATGTTCCATTATTGTTAATGGTTGAAACTTTCGATCCTATCACACTCTGTACCTACCATCGTACGCTATAAAATCCATCAAGTAGCAAAATCAAAACACACATGCATTGTATTCCTATTGGTGGATTTGGTGTTTTACATATTTTGCATGCATATGATATACTTCATTTTGAGTGCATGTGAAAAATAGGGTTGTTTTCATCTACAGTTTGTTTGTTTGTAACTCATCTATCCATGGTTTGGTGGATAACTTTGTACACTATATCCTTGTCTATATGCCTCAGAGTTTTAATGTAATTGCAGATCTCTTAAGTTAAGTGGTTAGTGGAATTATGTTCACTCTCCCCACCTCCCACAGGCTTTGAATAAGATTGTTGTTTATCGAAGAAAAAAAAAAAAAACTCACATATCCTTGGTTATATACAACCTTTACCACAATTTAAACTAAAAATGGCAAATATTGTTTATCATTGAATTAGGAGACCTTCACCTGCAATGAAAGAGGCACTAAAACAACTTTAGAGTTAGTTAAATAAACTGATTTAATCCCAATATAGATTGTAAAAAATTCCAAGCAAAAACACAGTTTAATGGGACAAAGTTAGGGTTGAATAATATAATTTGGTTTAATCTCAAAACAAACTAGAAACTTTTCGGATAAAACTCATTTTAACGGTATAAAACCAGGGTTAAATAATTCAACCTGATTTGATCCCTAAAAAAAAAAAAATAATAATAAAATAAAATAAAAAAAAAAATTCAATGCAAAAACTCACTTTAATGGGACAAAATCAAGGTTGAATGATATAACTTGATTTTATCTCAATATAAATTAGAGTTCGAATTTCATTTGAGAGAGAATTCTTCCACAGTCAAATTAGTGAGTGGGAGATGTATATTAATATTATTTGAATTTAAATTACAACTTGTTTACAATCAAACTCTGCAACTTTTGTTGACACTTTAACTATATCTCAAACTCTTTTTGATCGGTTGGAGATAAGATCAATCGATGATAGAGTTATATGCGGCTAGAATTTTGAAGAGGTTTTAAAAGCTTAGCTAAGTTGCCTATACTTAGCTCTTGGATGTTCTTTTAGGATGTTCCCCACGGGTTGGAGGAGATCCTTCAGGAGGCGGATTGTGATGCTGCTTCCTTGTAGTTTCTCTTTGAGTCCTTGACTCCGTTGTTTTATTATCGAAAAAAAAAATTATCTCTTATTAATGAATAATTGATTATGATAATAAGTTATGAATTATAAATAATAATCGTTTAGTTACTAATAAATATAATAGATTAAATAATGAATACTATGTTTGATATGTTAAGTATGCAGCTTGTATTATATGTGTGTTTTTTTAAAGAACATATATATTTGAAGAAATGCAATACTTTATAGAAAAGACAATAATGTACAGAAAAGGAAAAAAATAACATTTAAAAAATCGATTAAATCTAATATCATGTGGATCCTAATTTATGTTTTTTTGGTAATAAGATTCTAACTCCTAAGAATTTTAAATAGAAAGACAGAGGGAAGGGAAACAAGAGAAATAAATAACTAAATGAGACAAAAACATTGCAAGGTCAAGAGGTTTCTTTTCGGGTACAAGTTTCTTCGTTTTGGAATAGGGGCTTTTTATATATGAGGGGTCAGTCGAACCCACGACTTCTCTACTAAAAAGCATGAATCTTACCATTCAACCAATCTTGCATTGGCGATTCTTCTATTTTTCGGTAATCAATCTAAAACAACTAGATGAGTGGATTAAACACATATCACAGAACTAGAAGAATATATTAAAATTCTTTCCAAACCATGTAAATAGAAGATCCAAGCTCCACTTTTCTCAACCCCTCTCAATTGGAGAAGTCACAAGGAATGGATCTAAGCATCTATACCAGCTGTTCATAAAATTTTCAACTCATATAGAAATAGGAAAAAAGTCCCACTCTACTCTCAAAGAAAAGCAAATATCTAACTCTTAATCTTTCTATATGAGTTTCCCAAGAACAAAAACAAAAAAATGTTTTCATATTTAATTTTTTTTGGGTAGGAAGATCTTTCTATATGTTATTACCAACCAAAAAACAGAGGATCTTTTTATATGTATTACCACTGGTTCTCTAAGTTTAGAGACCATGTTTCCCCACGCATATGGCTCATGTTATTTAAATATTTATGAATTTTAATAATAATAAAAAAAAAGTAAATGCTAATGGATTTAAATAAAATAAAAAGTTAGTACAGTGCATGTCTCCACTCCAAATTAACAAATGATTTTAACATATGCTTATACATTGGTAATAGAAGTTGTTAAGAGGAAAAGATCAGATTTATTAATGTAAATGAAAAAAATATATATATCTGACACCACGCTTTTGAAGGATCTTGAAGTTCACAAGCCTTATGGGTTCTAGTATATATTTTTCAAAATATTCTCCATGTAGCTTTTCATGTGTAAATAAACAATGGATTGATCCCATTTATTATAAAATAATAACAAGTATTAAATAATAAGAAATATCTATCATTGTAAAAAAAATTTGGCATATTATCACTATCAAATTCTTCATTAAGCATCTTTAGATCTGAAACATATAATAAATATTGTATCCGTTATTGTAAGTTTTCAGTGATAACAGTGTAGTTGACAGCTGGTTCGGAAGGCCGTGTCGGTTTCAAGAAGGATATTTTGGTCTACTCCCCAACTTCAGGAATTATGTATGCCCAAGATTAGGTGTCTTTTTGTATTGTTGAATGAAAGACATTTTACCCCCCAAAATGAAAAACATGTAAGGTACTTAAAATTAAAAGTGATCTTCATTGTTTACTAGAAAAAAATGGAATATATTTGTCCCTAGAAAATGCAAGATAGATTTTGATCTTCTAAATTAAATAGAAGTAATTCTAATCCAACAAGGAACTCCAAACGTCACTGTTCAGAATACACAATTCATCACAGATGGAGATCTATCAGCCATCTCCTTTCGGAATATGTATTCATAACAGCCCAGAAAAAAATAAATGGACAAGAGATGAGCAATGGGTATCCCTGCAAAACAAATTTGCAGAAGATCCTGATGATCAAGAAGGTTTTTACGCTTTAAACAAATCCGCAAATTTCTCGCGTGTTCCTTGGACTTTCCTTTATCAAATCAGATTTTGCATGCATGTCCCACTCACGAATTTGAATGTGGAAGAATTATCTCTCAATTGAGTATAACCTTACCACTAGCTCTGTAAATAAAAAACAATGAAACAGATATACAGTATAAGAGGTTTAAACAGAGTACCTGAACTGCCAATCTTCCAAATCTCCTCTCAGTTTAGCATAAAAGTGATTGTCAAATGATGATCAGTTCAAAATGGCAACCAATTTATAGATTGCATTTCCATCCCAGTAAACATGCATTGTACGTAATCAGTTCAAATTGTGAAACTCAATTTTCTTGAATTAATTATTGTTTGAGAAAATGATAAATAGTTTCTTGATGGATTTATAATCTCTTCAGTTGTTGTCATTCCATTCGTTTTAGTAATTCCGTTTTGGTTTAGGAGGCCAATCTCATCAAACTTAATTGGAAAAAGACTATTTTTGAGTTGATGGTTACAGAAATGTATGGCCACATTGGATGATCATTATTTCACCAGAAAAAGAAGAAATTTAAAAAATGATGATCCTTCTCATTAATCCCAGTGCAGATAAAGGGTCAGTATCAAGCTGCTAATGCGAGAAAGCAACGATAGGAATAGTTCATCCATGTTCACAAAATGAAAAAAATGAAAAAGAAAAAAAAATAAAACTAAAAAAATAAAATCATCCATTTATGATCTCAATGCTAGCAACCTCTGTTGCGTGTGATCTCTTCTTATGAAGAACCGTCTGATTCAAGTGTGGCTCTTGAGTGTTGTGGCTCTTGAGTGTTGTTGTTGCAGAATCTTGTCCGGCAGCACAAGCAAACAACCTACAAATAAACGTGCTCGACCGGGTTGGTCGAGGAACGTCTCTGACAAGCAAGTTAGCAAGGATCAACTCAAAAGAATGAATAGGAATGATGTATTCATTATTGCTTACCTTTCTCAATGAATAGGAATGATGTATTCACTATTGCTTACCTTTCTCTCAACTTTCAATCTGTTTATATAGGCTCTAAGATGTTAACCTATTCTTTAGTGATTGAGTTCCACTCAATCTCTTGCTGATGCCTAAGTCCCTGCTCGAACTCTTGAGTCCTGCTCAGGGTCTTGCTGATGAGTTCATTCCAGACTCTTATCCAAAGAGTCTTTTGACCTCATCTGTTCGGTGGTTTGTTGCAAATAGAACTCTCGTTCTTTGATGACCGATCTTCGTAATTTATCCGTTATGGTCAGACCGCTAGACAATTATATTTGACCGGTTCATCGAATTATGCATTGGTCGGACCAAACCGTGGTCGGTCCAACTTTAGATATTTTGATCATTAACAAATGTTAAATTGGAATTTTACTTTAGAAAGTTCACTTGTATTATCGGTTAAGACTTCTACAAAAAAAAAAAGGGTAAATATCACTTACCTCCCCTCTTACTTGGACAAATAGCACTTACACCCCCTCTTAATTGGATAATATCACTTACCTCCCTTTTTACCTAGCAAATATATCAAACACCTCCCCTCTATTAACTTTCTCGGTTAAATTTAACTTTTACCGTTAAATATTTTTCTAAAACCCCAAACTACCCTTGGCTAAAAATATATATTTTTTTATTTTAAACCCTAAAATACCGTAATCACCTTAACAGTAGTTAAACTACTAAATTGCCCTCAATTAAAATAATTATTAAAAACCAAAATACCATACTTAAAACCTAAATTATCTTTAATTTTTAAAAACCCAACATACCCTTTAAAAAAAAAATTTATCAAACAATTAAAAAAACACGTACTACTATCAAGTAAAATAAAAAATGCAATTAAAAAAAAAAGTATGTTGATAAATTTAAACACGTACTACTATCTTGTAGGGGTGTCAACGGTGCGGTTTGGAACGGTTTCGGGCCGGGAAAAACCCCCAGCCCAAACCAGCCCATTTAAAAGATAACGGTTTCGGTGCGGTTTCGGTTTGGTGCGGTTTGGGATCGGGTTGACTAACGGTTTGGAAATGAAACGGTGAAAATGAAATTTGAAACCCTGATGCCTGATTTCACAAAAGCGAAAATGTTAAAGACTGAAAGTCTGAAACTGAAACAACGTTAACGATTAAGATTAAGACTTAAGAGTTAAGAGTTATCAATTAAGACTTTTAAATTTTAAAATAATAAAACTAAATGAAATTTGAAAATTAAAAAGTTAACGATTAATATTAAGACTTAAGAGTTATCAATTAAGACTTTTAAATTTTAAAATAATAAAACTAAATGAAATTTGAAAATTAAAAAGTTAACGATTAAGATTAAGACTTAAGAGTTAAGAGTTATCAATTAAGACTTTTAAATTTTAAAATAATAAAACTAAATGAAATTTGAAAATTAAAAACTTAAAGCTTAAAACTTAAGCAAGTCTCAACTACTCAAACTCAAGTCTCAACGTCTCAAACACCGAAATTCATGGATCATTAATTACATTTAAACAATTCCAAACAAAATTTAATTACATTTAATATTTTAATTTTATTTATGTAAAGACTAACGGGCTGACGGGCCGCACACGGGCTGGGCCGGGCCAGCCCGAAACCGTTCGGGCTGAGGACCCTCAGCCCAATTACGGCCCATTAAGGATCGGTTCGGGCTATAACAGTCTGGTTCGGTCCGGTTTTAACGGTTTGGGTTGAAAATTGACACCCCTACTATCTTGGGTTTTTTTTTTTTTGAGAAAAGAAGGGTATTTTTGAGTTTTAATATTTAAAGATAATTTGGGTTTTAACTATGGTGTTTTGGTTTATAAGAATTATTTTAATTGAGGTTAATTTAGAATTTTAACTGTTAGGGTGATTACGGTAATTTAGGATTTAAAATATATATATATATATATATATATATATATAGCCAAGGGTAGTTTGAGTTTTAGAAAAATATTTAATGGTAAAAGTTAAATTTAACCGAGAAAGTTAACAGAGGAGAAGTGTTTGATATATTTGCTAAGTAAGAGGGAAGGTAAATGATATTATTCAACTAAGAGGGGGTGTAAGTGCTATTTGTCCAACTAAGAGAGGAGGTAACTGATATTTACCAAAAAAAAAATAAATTATCAGTTAAGACTTAGCGTAGGAAAATAGTTGTTGAGTTACATGTACCAGGTCCAAAGCCCAGACTTGTACAAAGTCCCTAATGCGTTCCCTGAAAATCTATATTGTGCCAACTAATCACTCTGTGCTGCTTCTATTTTACTCTAGGATCACAATACAAAGCCAAAAAATAAAAATAAATAAATAAATAAAATTTCCCATCAGTTCACCATAGTTACATTGATCTGTTGCCCTTTAACCATTTTATTTTCTTTTGGTTAGATTTTTTTTTTTTCACAGATAACTGAAAACTTAAGCGTTAAACTTTACTTTATACAAATTTGAATGATACAACATACATGGCTACAGAAGATTAATGGTAGGGTAAACTCATCTGTGTCCTCGAGATTGATTCGAGTTCTTTCCGCTGACCCCGGATATCTGTCTTAAGCTGGTTAGAGCATCTTGAGCATGCCTCTTTGCATTGCCATTCCCATACTTGAAGGCTTCCACCAGGGCCCGAACAAGTGCCTGATTGAGAGAGTGTCTCTGGGAGTGACTGTCCACTCTCAAGGCTCTCTCTACCATCCAAAGTGTTCTTTCTTGAAGTTCACCGCGTCGGACCTCCGTGAACAAAGTGATCACAGCATCGATGACGCCTAGCTGCTCAAGTTCATCAACTGCCCTCTGTAGACCGTGTGAATTATCTGGAACCAGGGTGGAAAGAGCTTCCACTGCTGCAATCTGACTGTTGGTATCTTCATCTGCCAAAGTATCTAACAGAGGCTTGATGCAATTTCCCTTGAGCAAGCAAAACTGACTGTCCTCTTCACATAGGACACTATGAATTGGACAGTCTACAGGGACCTTAGGTCTCCTCCTGAAAATTGATGCAAAACATAAATAAAACCCATTGGGAGGTGGAGGTTCCAAATCACTGGCCGCCACAAGCATCCTTCTAGACTGAGACAAGTACTTCAACCCAAGGGCAGCTCTCTGCTTCACTCTTGGCAGTGAAGGATAGCCAAGCTGCTCACGGAATATGGTCAAAAGTCGATACTCTCGAACCATATTTAGGATTGCTGGATCATGGCTTCTTGCAAAATGCAACAGAAGGCCAAGAAATCCCTCCATCATACTTGATGCAGGCCGAGAGGTCCTCCCACCAGAGTTATGAAGCTGCTCTTTGAGAGCAGTGACTGTCCATCTCACGAGACTGGGTCCCAAGACTGTTCTAACCTCATCATCTGAGAGGGGTAAGTTAGCAAGTACACATGCTACCTCTGATCTCTCTGCATCACTGCACTGGTTGTCTAAAAGCTTGTCTTTGAGAAACTGAAGCTTGTTGGAACGTCTCATCTCATTAGCTAGAACTAGGCCCACCTTTTCGGAGAGTATTCTTGTTAGCCTGAAAGCATAAATCCTATGGCCAGCTTCTGGGTGCCCAAGAAATGATACAATAACTGAAATGCCATCGACTGATTTTATATGAGAAGCCACAGACTCTGCAATAAGAAGTTCTAGTTTGTAAGTGTACTAGAGGAGAGTACTATGAAAAATGATTCTTGAATTGCTTATTTTATGGGTAAAGAATATTATCTCAGTATTTAGTAGCTGCATAGAATATCAGGAAGTACTAACAATAATGCTTCTCTACTATCTGGTCCCCATCCCACACTAAAACCTTCACTACCACCTCTGCTTGGAACCTCCTTAGGTCCACCTCCCCCCGTCCCTTGGGCTCCTCTAGTTTGGTTCAAAAGCCACATCCCCCACCACTCTCTCACCCTCTGGAGATCCCTTAACCTAGCCCTCCCTACACAATCTTTCCTCATTAGTCGCCACATCCCTGCCAATCCTAGCTGTATCCTCTATTGGAACGATGTAGAGGACATTGACCACCTTTTCTTCTTATGCGCCTTTTCCAGTCCTATCTGGAGTTTAGCCCTTGCTTCTATTTGGCCTAGATTGAGACGTTCTTATGGTTTTGCTCAAGATTAGAATTGGATCTTGAGAACTTTTTCTGGCTCCATGATTTGCGATCATGTGGGTAAGCTCGTCTTTGCTGCAACTATTCATTATTTATGGTGGGAGCACAACATGAGAAGATGGACTTCCAAATCCCGATCCCGACTCTTGATTTGGAATGCCATCTATTTTGATGTTTATTCTAGGCTCACTACTATCCTCCACCCCCCTGTTTCTGACTCTCCAAGGAATAGGTTGATTGTTAGTTCCTGGAGTCTTAGATCCTCTTTCTAGTCTCCCTTTTGACTGGTTGCTTGCCCCCCCTCCCCGGCTCTTTTCCCCTCTTTGTATTTCTCTCTAGTTTCGGTTCTTTAATATAATTATTTATTCATCCAAAAAAAAAAAAAAAAAAGCAAACAAACAAACAATAATGCTTTGTATCAGCTATGGACACATCATAAGTAGGTAGATCTGGCTGGTTCATTGGGACCTAAGTGTTGTACCCACACTTGGGAGGTAGTTCCTCTAATCACTTAAGCTTTTAAGTAGGAAGCTTCAACAGTTATGATGGTCAAGTTATTGCAACTGTATGCATAAAACACTAGTTAATTCTGGGCTTTGATATTGGTCCCTATTCATGTGGTTAAGAAAGTCTTCATTTATTTGAAGTATTTGTTGAAAATTTTGAGAATTGGTTTTTCGATGATAAGAGAATCGAGATAAGGGGACATCACCAAGGCTAAATAAGAATTGTCTCCACTAGAACTGCCCCAGAGTCCCTCTTATCCTCAACCACCAACTGACTCTCACCCACTAAACAACATAATGAGGTACAATCGAGAGAATTTAGTAATTTTTTGTTTTTGTTTTTCTGGGCTAACATTTAGGCTGAAGATTGCTACCGCTGTATATGTGATGCCAAATTATTAGGAACTGTAGGAGAATATAAAATTAGACATCTTTCTAAGAGATTCTTGGGGATCCAAGAATTAAGAGAGCTAGATAGCAGCAACAAGACAAACAATTAAGTTTTTGCCTCCCATATGAAAATTTATACATTGCCAAACTGGAATGGATTTTACCATACAGATTACAAGTTATCAAAAAATTAACAAGAAAATTCCATCATTTCAGTGTCACTAGTCACAGTTTCTAATCATTATAACTGTAGTCAATGACAGTTAAAGCATCTGGTTAAAACTATTGAGAATGAAACAGAAAGGGGAAAAAAAAGCATAAGAACAGAATTCTGGTGAATTCTAAAGCTATTTTTCTTAATGAGAGGGGAGGGGCAGAGGTTGTGTTGGGGGTGTTGGCGGTGGTGTTTGCCAGATTCCAAGTTCAAAGGCTAAAAAACATTAAAAGGCAATTCAAATACATTGAGAAAACAGCATTGCCAAGTTCACTATTCTTGGTTCCCCCAATCAGACTATTCATATGTACAGCACTCTTCTTAATCAACTGTCTGTGAAAAAGTAATTAAATAGTTAATAAAGAACCAAGAACCATACCTGAAGCTTGAGGAGAGGATGCAATTCCATTAAGGATTTGAAGAATTGCAACTTGACATTTCGGGGATCCAACAGAAAGAAGCTCCAGAAGACTAGAGACAATGGTTTCTGACTGCATTGAATCCCCTTCTTTGTCAGCAGATGCCAATTCCCAGTGCCCTGGTTGTGAGACTACATTTGCTAATGTCATTGCCGCCAATTCTTTCAAATCTGCTGGGGCAACGCTGAAAAGAATATCTGTAAGAGCAGGAAATACAGCAGAATCAACGAGGATGGTAGCATTATCATCCAAGGTTGACAAATTATACAATGCACTCAAGCTTGGTGCTCTTTCCTCTGGCTTAGATAGCATCCCAACAAGAATCTTAGCACCTTGCCTTGCAATTTGTTCTTTACCACTATTTGTCAAAGTCATCCTCCCCACCAATGATGCCATCTCCATTCTAACATCATCCGCACCTATGTCATAAAAATGCAGGCTCTGTAAAGGATTTTGGAGGACAATGTAGTGAATGCAAACTTTGAAGAGCTAAAAAGGATGCAACCTATGGCAACAAGATACTTCCAACGCAAGCATCACTGACTTTCTACTTCTAGCATACTTCACAGTCTGAATTACCAAAATTTCTTGACAGTTTTACAAAGTTTTAGTCAAAATTCCAATGAAATAATCAAAACTAACAAGGTACTCCAACAATCTCAGCCTTATCCCAACTGAATGGAGTCGGCTAAACGGATTCTTGCATAACAGAGTTGGGAAGACTGAATGAAAGTAAGCAAAATTTATTAAAAAAAAAGAAAGAGGGAAGGAGAAAAATGAAGAAGAAGAAAGTATAAAAAGACACGAGGATGAGAGTTGTGAGATCAGAAAATGAAAACAAAAGTAAGAGGAAATAAGCATAGACCAGGAAGTCAGGAAATCTTCAGCTAGATGGAGTTGGCAACATGGATCCTTGCCCTCCAATTGGCTCTATCTGATTTCACACTTATCACAACACCCAAACTATGCATACCATTCCTCAGAACCTCCCATTTGGTCATTTTACGCCTGGCTGTAGCTCCTTTAGCTACTTCAATTGGAGTCAGATTACTACTCCCTAATGGGGAATCCACAGGTCACCATTGGACAAGGCTATACCACCTCAAGCAACATTCTCACAGTTGATTTATATAAAATGACATGGTGATATGTCTGATATAAAACCCCACATTTGCTTGAAATGGTTGAACTGATGTACAACAACAAGAAGCCTTGTCCCAACTAAATGGGGTCATCAAATGGTTGCCCTGGTCTAATGCTTGCCAATTTTATAGTTCTTCATTCTTATTGTACATTTCTATTATTTTTATTGAATTTTGTAGCTTTAAACAAAATTATGCATAGAATAGACTACATAAGGAAAAGGACATGGTAGCTACAGCTTCCACCAAGCAACCTAAGGTCATACTACCACTTTGAAATTTTATTATTGTTATTATCTTTAGTTCCAACTTGATGAATAAAACATTCTTAAACAGGAAATTACAAGAGGTTCCATCATTTGGCCACTGAATTGGCATTTTGCAATTACAAGAGGTTCCATCATTTAACCCCATTGTAATTGATGGGCCTATAACTGTCCTAAGAAAAATTTTGCACTGAGTTTTCATGGCATGTTTCAACAAAACAACCCCCATACGCACCTCATCACTTATCTGCCAAGGTCAAATTCAATACGTAATATCTTTATCCTCTGGGCTTCATAATGTGGACTCGATCACAAACCATGGAAAGAACCAGCAGGAGAGCATATAGCAATAGATAGGATCAGCAGTATAAGTATGAAGATTATCAATTGCAGAACTCAATTTATCTTTTAACTTCAAAATCATATGCTGGACTTTGGCAGCCACCTCTTTCATTGATGCTTGCTATATATACAGCAGTCAAAATCTCCTTCCTTGCATAGAGAACAGAATCCTCACAAAAATAATAACCAAATAAATGGGAAGCAATCCTAGAATGAAATCCAAGTTCTAGGGACATTACAAAGTAGAAAAAACTACTACTAACATGAAGAAAATCACAGCGAAGCCAAAACTAGTAAAGAGATCCCCACCACAGACTAATCAATATGTAGTCTTGGGCCTATATCTGACCCATAAAAACCATTTACGCTTGGGCTTGTGCTGTCTGTGGCCAGGATGTGTTGCTTCTCAATGAGCTGACCATATGGTGGCATGTCCATCTTCTCTTCCACATTTGTAAGATGACTGTCCTGTTTAAGACCATAACAAAACTCTGGAACCTTATATGCTCAACTTCTAAATTAGACATATACTTGAATCTCATGGCCATAGAATTTCCTCTGATGCCTGATAGTGTCTTCAACTTTCACTATTTCAAAATCTAACAGAATGTCAAGCTCCTTCAGTTCTATAAAGTGGCCCAAAGTTGTGGCAATAATTGCAGTTTCACCTCACTCCCACCAATCTT
This sequence comes from Hakea prostrata, assembly GCF_041222555.1. Classification (NCBI taxonomy): domain Eukaryota; kingdom Viridiplantae; phylum Streptophyta; class Magnoliopsida; order Proteales; family Proteaceae; genus Hakea; species Hakea prostrata. The sequence continues at coordinate 20,488,356 of NC_142600.1, read as the reverse complement.
ATGATTCATTTATTTGTAATAGTAGGAGCCCATATCATGTCTATAGAACTGTGGGACCATCCAAAGCAACACTATAAGGTGTCATAGCATCATAGAAGAAAATTCAACCGAAATTTCGACAATTTCGGTTGAAATGTCTGCATTTTTCAAAAACGAAACGAAATTCCAATTATTTTGGAAAAATGTCAAATTTCGACCATTTTAGAGGTTTTGACCGAAATTTAAACCATTTTAACATTCTAACTTGTTTTTCCTTAGTTTTTGTTGATTTCTATCCCATTTTCACCTAATTTCCATGACTTATTTGCCTTTAAACACCTCTCTTGCTCATTTTTTTGCCTCCAAACACCTCCTAAGCCACAACAGCTATAAAGAAAACTCTGGCAACAATAGAATGTGAAGCATGAGCCATACCCAACAGTTCCAAACTTCCCATTTTTTTATTTTTGTTTTGTTCATGCCTTAAATGATCTTGTATTGTCTTGAAAGTAATATATGTTTAGCCTAGGACTATGATCTATGATTGTGTTTTGTTAAACTTATCTTTTAATTATTTGCTACCATATTTACATTTTCTAAAATTATGTATTTTTCTTATTGTATATATGATATATAGGCTTTAACTTAATATATGTGAGACACCATCACTTGATCTAGTCAATCATTTTATTTTGTTGACTTGTTGTATATGTAACCATTCTATCAAACAATTCATGTATGTGGATGATTTTATGCCTGTATGCAATATTGTTTGCATTTGTCGGAACCAATCATTTGTTAGTATACTTGAATGATAAATTTTCAATGGGTTTTTTTTTTCTTTGGCAAATAACTAGTTACATTGTGTTTATTATGCTTGAAATAGGTAGTATGCAAGAATCAAAATCATTTTGAGTCCATATGAGGCCCGAAATTGAAATTCCAATTTTCAGAAAAAATTGTCCAGTTTCGACCGAAATTTCCTTATTGTCAATTCTTGTCACTCCACTTTTAGTCCTATTTTTGCTCCCGCACATACTTCTGTTTCACATAGTGACATAGTCATATACCAGCATCCTTGTTCCTAACATAATTTTCTGTCTAAGGTTCTTTTTCTTTTTTACTTTTTTTATTTTTTTTGGTTGGGGTGGGGGTGGGGTGTGAATTTTTGTCTCAAGGTTATCTAGCTGGACAAATAGCAAAAGAGGATTGGAATGAGCAAAAGGGTCTTATTGATGCCTCACCATAGGATAATCAATACTATAACTAGAACTTATGTTTGGATGTGTTTTGACACCTGTAATTTTACAGGCAGCAGAAAAAGGTCTATCAGTCAATGTTATGTAAGACTATTCCTTTCTGATTTATACTTTCTAGGACTTTCCTCTTGTCTTTCCATTTAAAAAATAAAAAAAAAACAAAAAAATCTCCCAGCTATGTCAAGATGGGAAGGGGGAAGCTTTCTAGCACTTGGGTCACAATCTCGAGCCCAACATTCATAGGGAGCAGATTTACTTAGATTGCTAGAATTGTGCATGAAACAACAACTTATATGTGCAAACGTATTTTCTAATACATAAATATCCAAAAACTAGCAGAAAACTTACCATGACATAGTCGAGTAAGTAAAGGCTGAAATCTTCCTGCCTCTACTAAATGCTGAACATTTTCCTCCACCTTTTCCATCCTCTTTATGATCTCCTCGGCTAGATTAGATATTGCAGGATATTCTAGATTTCCAGCCATGCTCAAGAGAAGAACCAATGCTCCTTTTTCCGATGCCATCTTTGCACAGTAAGCTTCGTCAATGGAGAACTCAAGTAATAACTTCACAGCATACTCTCTCTCTTTCTCTGAGCTCCCAATAAGACTATGTATAGCCAACCTAGTGGCACCTTCTTGAAGCATTTTTTCCTAAACACCATGCATACTTTATCAGAAGTTCTCAATGAAAAACAGTAATCTTACAAAACTAACATGATTTAATAATTCAGGAGGAATTAAAGATGACTACAAAGTTAACTGCAGAGTAAACCATAGAAACCATATCCCTTTCATTAAAATTGTGCAACGGATTTCCATGAAACACCCAAATATAATTTATTATAAGCACAATATCTTAGGAAATGTTATCATGGTTCTAGCACTGACCAAATTATGGATACAGGGAGAGAAGCAGCCTATAAATTTTGTCTCAACTTATGGGCAGCAAAGAGCCTGACCAACACAACAGAAAATTAATGTTTCATAAAAATAAAAAATAAATAAATAAATAAAATAATGATATATGTATTTATATATTTTACATGTTAGCTGAAGATGAACAATAAGAATCCCTCAGTATAGTAACAAGATAAAGTTTTGAGTGACAAGACTTGAGAGGGGCGTATATGTGAAGTTAGATCTAAAATGTAGGATTCAGAATCAAAAGGTTTTAACTACATTCAACAAATTTAACTCAAAAATTAATATTCTTCCTCACTTGTGGCCCCAATCTTTTGACCATGTTCTTGTCCTTTTACTTCATTCAGCTTGCACCATCTTTTACCTTCACACTGGGAATCAGCTGGTCCTAATGAACTACAGATCATCCCAATCAACCGTACCCTCATTCTCTACCCCTACCTTCTTTTAATAATATCAGTCCTAGGGAGGGCATGATGCAGAATCAAATGTTGCACCATCATTTGTCATGTGTTAACTATTTGACCATCTCAATCACTTGAACAGTATATTCAATAGTATGGTGAGGTGCTGGAATTAGCCACATGTTAACTTTGATACAGAATATGTGGGTTGTTAAAGGCCTGGTTACGGGAGTTCAGTAATGATAAGGAAGATTAGAAGAAGCAGTTCTAAGGACATGAGAGCTTCATATCCAAGCCTTGATCAGCATTTCACAGGCCCACCTAACATCCCAACAGGCATCAACTGCATTCAACAGCCAGTAATCTGAAACTAACAGATACTGAAGCACGAAAGCATAATAAGTTGTCCGCTGTAAGCCTTCAAAGCAGAGTGGAATCAGGCTTGAAATCCTAGAAGTGAACTAGTTGAATTCAAAATAGGCTAATAGTTCAAGCCAAATAGTAAACAAACTGGGTACTTAATTGACCAATAAAAGACTTAAAACAACTCCTTACTGACTTCAGAGCCTCCAGCTGAGTTTTTGGAATCCTATACTAACTGGGACTCGACAGAAGGAAAGAAAATCAACTCATAACAGGACTGGACTTATAGAGGCCTGAACTGGGCTACATACATATAACCAAAATAGGAAAAGAAGCCAACATAATATCGACTAAATAAGCTCCATAGTAAAGTAAGAATATGTTTCCTAAAGAAACTAAAAATTATCTGAAATTTCAGAAACAACTACTACTTCTTCTTCTTCTGTTGCCACTACTGCTAGTGCCCAAGTAGGCAAGTATTGCATCATGCCCTCTTGGAAAGGAGGATAAGAGAGAATATACTCAAGTTATGAATGCTGATACTAGTGTCTCAAGTAAATAATAACTTCAAGTAAGTGCTTTATTGGGTCAAATATTTCTACTATTTCTTGTTCCACTTAAAAATATCATGTCATTGTCTAATATGGATAGTTTAGGTCGGGGATCCATATCAAATAACTTAGAAATTCCAAAAAGCAAAGCGGCATATTTAAATATTAGAATTTTATTATGAAACAATTATAAATGATGCACAATTATGATGAAAACAGGGATGGATAGGACAGCCATACCTTGCTCTCTTCATCCTTGGCCATGCTAAACAAAACCATAAGAGCTTTACTTCTCAAATTTGATCCAATACTCTTGGAAGCATTCTTCAGCAACTTTACAATGAGAACAACTACCCCTGCATTCCTTACTCTGTATCTGCTTGATGGATGTTCCTCACATATCAAACATATGTTATCCAAGATTCGTTCAATGCATTCTGGCGTAGGAACCAAATCCTCACTAAGATACTGCACAGCAGACTTAATCTGACTATCAATATTCCGGTTAAGCCACTCGTCGATTGCCCCAGCGAGGCTAATGTTCGGTTTCTGTTCCAAGGACTTGAGCACCTGTCCAGTTACTGGGCAAGTCGGATCGCGACCGTCCTCTATACACCGCTCAAACCAGTACTCAATCGCAGAGCGCTCATAAGTCTGAGAAGATTCCAGCACAACAGGGTCCTTCATGACCTCCTTGGTCAAGGGACAAATGAAGTTCTTGAAAGGTGAAATCTGGGTGTCCTCTTCAATCTCAAAATCCAAGCATCGAGCTGCGTTGCTAGGTTCAACAGTCCAACTATCAAAAGTTTTCTCAAGTGACATCAGAATTCGCCTCTCCTGAACAGAATTGGAGTGTGCGAATTCCTTCTTCAACATCCCTATTTGCTCTGCCAGTTCGGCGCGGTTCTCAGAGTCAGTCCCCAGCGCTCGAGCCAAGTCCATGATCATGGCGCTCCGAACTGCTTTAGTGGTTGGCCTACCTTGGCCCTCTCTCTGTAGAGTACAATAGATCCTCTCTTCATTCTGTGTCACCTACATCAAACCAAAGCCCCAGAAAAAGAAATCTTAAAACTGCTGAATCAGAAGAAGAACAATAAGAAATGCAGGAGATTGAGAACTGAACTTACTCTAAACTGGGGCTGCTTCATATCCCTGGAGAGATCCGCGGTCTTCTTGCGAAGATCCGGATTGTCTTGAAGAGTCGAATCCAGCAATGCCAGCCATCCACCTATGGCCACAGAGCAATCTTGCAGAGCTGCACAAAGTGTTCGGCAACTGATCAAAACATAGATTTTGCTTTTGTTACGATAAACCGATAACGTCTCTTCCGCTTTACTCAGGTCTCCGGCGATGCCTTTCAGAGCTGTTTGTACGGACGGAGACCAATTATCAGGCGATAACCTGAGGAACTGGTTAATCGCTAACTGAAGCCGCTTGGCGTAAGACGAAAAGCGCCGAGCGTTCTCCCAGGAGTAACTTTCGTCGGGGAGACAGATTTCGGAGAGAGAATGGTGGATTGATTCAAGCGCGGCAGCCGGAATACCAGCATTGGAAGTCATTTTATGGCAGATGGGAGTGAATGAGATGAAGATTGAAGACGACGACAAGGCATGTGGGTCAGAATCCGGCAATCGGAGACATATTGATTTGTGCTCCGTTGGAGAGGTAATCTCTCAATTCCACACTCCAAGGGTGGATGACTAGTTGCAGTCTTGCTTGCAGAGAGCTAAACTACCAATCGAGTGGTTTCTCTCCCTCTCTCTCTCTCGAGTCTCAGTACTGTGGGGTTTGATTTAAACCGCGTTTGAGCTTTCGAGTTTCGAGGAAGGAGAGAAGAACCGGAAGGGCACAAGGGGTCAACCGCCAATCAACCATTCAAGAATCAAGAGTTGGAATCAGCTTGTTTCTTTGTCTTTTTCATTCCAAACAATCTAATCAATGGGCTTTGCCAGGCTTTCGGGGCACGGAACAAGCAGATTCATGTATTTATTTGAACCATTCAGCGTTTGAATCGATTCCATGCACATCAACCCAAGTGATCCTACTTCCTACCCTTGAAGGCATGAACAGTTGAAGACGACTTTGAACTTTGAAGACAGCGTTTCGTTGTCATCATGCAAATGCAATGTGCTTCTACAAGGCAAGTGAAACCAATCCCTACAGGTGATTTAATTGGTTGACGCATATTATTATTATTATTATTATTATTATTATTATTATTATTTTTGGTAATCGGTTGACGCATATTATTTACTGGTTACAGCAGGGTGAGCTGAGAAATTAGCTTTTTTCTTTATCCTATGAACTAGAATTCTCTCTGGTTTTGCAATCCAATAAACACTGAAGAGGGGAGGGGACTAACAAGTCTAAACATAAGAATTTATGTCATTCAAAGGAAACTTAGTCTCAGTTGTATGTGTCGTTCTTTGCAATGTTTATTGAGTATGGTTCATGCTTTACATTGTGTTGCCAACACACGGGTCCCGCTCTCCAATGAGCAGGTGAGGTCCGGTCCAGAAAGGGAAAGAAAATTTTCAGGGAAGGAAATTCTTTCTATCTGAGGTTTATCTTTCTTTTGAGGGAAGGAAATTTTTCAGGGAATTGCGTTTGTTGTGTTGTTCAGTAGCATCACTGAGAAGTTATGTTTTTGTAAAGCTATTAAAGTATCACAATGTTGGAAAGGTGATTCATCCCTTATCAAATCCAAAAGTAATCTTCTTGCTTTATCCTGTGTGACTGCAGAGGACATTGTGTCTATCTATTGTGCTTCGTGACAAGTGAGAAATCTGGGAGAAGTGGGTTGTTCATCTAGAAGGTAGAGCAAAAGTTTCAGGGGTTCTGGAATGTTTTTGGAAGTGAGATAGGGGAGGAGCTACATTTTGCAGTGAAAAAAATTAATTCACTCTGTAGGGCAACTTATCTACTTATTACAGGAAGTCCAACTCACTCCTTTGATGAGATGACTACTAAGTAAAAAATTGATGGTCTTCAGTTGGATTCTGAGTTTGAGAAGAGGAGCTTATGACTTAGAAGGGTAATAAAAAGGAAACTATAGGAATGACTGAACAAGGGAGTGATTGAATTCGTTTTGGGTTCCTGTTACAATTATGGAGATTGGAAGATCAGTTGCACTTTTTGTAATTTGTAGTGATGCTTTCCTCATCAAAGTATGCTATAATCAAGGATACTGCATGTCCTGAAAACTATTGATTGTGAAATTCCATCTCCCAGTGGTTATTATTTGTAGTCCTCATCATTTGGGTAGAGTAGCTATGTGACTCTTATTCATCATGCATGCTCACAGTGGCCATTGTCTTTTTGCCTATCCACACTTTCCCTTCTTCCTGCCCCTTTTCTCTTCCATTACAAGTAATAGATGGTAAGATATACAGAACATAAGGAGACAAATAAAATTGTAGATAAGAGTAGGGAGGTACAAAGGGGACAATTTTAGGCAAGAAGAGCATAGAAATTATTAGAAATAGAGACAGAGGAACAGAATGCTCTGGTGCCACCTAGAATAATGCTTCTTGGCTCTAAGAGAACTCCAAAGAAAATTTTCTATTTTATATATGGTTGATCTATCCATCAAACCAGTACATTCCACTTGGCTTTTTCATCAACTATGTGATGGTGATGGTGGAGCTGCTTGACCAATGTGGTGAAGCATCTGACAAGAACCTACTGACCAACTTTCCACACTTCAAGATACCTCTGATATTTGTCAAGAGTACCTGCTACTACTCGTAATATTGTTTTCTTTTCTGTTTATTCTATAATGAAAACCCCATCTGAATATTTTTCTCATGCAGGATTAGTTTCTACTCCAGGTTTTAGCGAGAACACTGATGCAATATCAGCAAGAATCAACACGCATGGAAAAATGAAAGTCTTGTTTGGCACGTCTTGTTTGGCACGCCGGTGCTAACTTGATTCAAGCTTGTCTGTGAGAAATTGACCATTCATTTCCCTCTGAATGAAGAACACATATCTATCAGTTACATCTAAAGATTGAAGTAAAATTTAAAAGATAGTAATTTTTTTTATCTTAATTTAATATTAACCTTTGGATGTGATTGATAGACATGTGTCTTCTACTCAAAGAGAAATAGATGGTCCATTTATGAAATACCCAATTTCTATCATTATTTTCTAACAGCTTTTGATTTTGACATTTTTTTTGTGGAAAAATAAATTTATTTAAAGAAAAATCTTGAGTTTTTTTACAACCTACTACATCGAAGAAGAGAGACCACTTAATAAAATGGGGGTGGGGAGAAAGAAAAGAAAGTAGACTAGAATATGCTGCAGAGGAGGCTAATTTGTCAGCCACAGAATTACCCTCCCTAAGGTTGTGGAGAAAAAAAAAATAGAATTAAATTCAGATGATAGTCTCAGCACATCATGTAAAATATGTTTGATCTTCCAAGAACTGGTATTCTTCTTCCTGTTTATCAGTTGGATAATGGCTAAATTATCACTTTTAATGATAACCTGTTTGATGTATTTGGCTATGGCCAGTTGAAGAGCCCTTCTAACTGCTGCTGCTGTTGCCTTAGAAATATTTCCTCCTGCACAAGCAAAGAAAAAAATTCCTTCTCCAAGATAATTCCGAGCAACTCCTCCGAATCATCGTGATTTGAAACACATTCCTTCTTATTCTTCTTTCTTTTTTTTTTTTTTTTTTTTTTTCAGCTGCACCATCAACATTTATCTTAATTCTTGGTCAAACCAAGAATTAGTCCTCGCACGGATTTCCATCCCCAAGATGAGTTTTGAGAATCTGTAGCTTGCAGAAAGCTTCAACTTTTGAAGTATTTGTTCTTGATCATTTTGTACCAAAGTGAGTCTTTTTCAATAATCAGTTCCCAGGCTTTCTTGGCTAGCAAGGATGATTCATAGCTTCTAGATTTTTAAAATTGAGTCTCCCATATCTCTTTGGTTGGCATATATTATTCCATACATGATTCTTTCTGTCCATCAGACCAAAAGAACTTTCTATTTGCAAATCAATTTTTGTAAAGAACATCTTAGGGAGCAAGAAGCAGGACATAAAGTGACTTTGCATTGCTTGAGTCATAGATTGGATTAGAACAGATTTGCTAGCATAGCTTAAAAGCTTTGTTTTCCAGCCTGAAGTTTAGAATTGACTCTATCAATCAATCCTTTACAATGTTTCTGCTTGATTTTACCACTGAATAAAGGAATCCCCAATATAAATATTCAGTTCATTAGTAGGGTTGATGTTGAAATGTTAGCAAACAGTCTTTTAGTTTGACTAGAAGTGCTTCTACTGTAATGGGCTCTAGTCTTTTGATGATTTAAAAGTTGCCCATAAAAGAACAATATTTGTCAATGATTTTCTTAAATTGATCAACTTCTTTCAAAGTAGATTGACCAAAAAGAATAACGTTATCTTTCAAATGCAAGATGAGATAAACTCTCTTCCCCTCTACAAAATTTTTTGATACCTTTAATCATTCTCTTTAATCTAGTCTCTTCAATATGATTGGATAATATCTCACCACAGAAGACATATATAAGAAGATAAAGGGTCTCCTCTAACCTTGATAGTTCTTGGAGAAGAAGATATTTACAAATATATGGAGAATTAAGTATATCCCAATGTTGATTAGTGATTCTTCCTCTAATGAGGTCAAAATAAGCTTCATCTATATGAAGGTTGGAGGTGGAGTAAATTCCTTTGAATGGAGAAATGAAATCCTCTTCAATCTCTCTCTAATAATTGAGGTTACAACCTTGATAGTTTAAATGCTTAATCTTTTTCCTTGCTCTCCTCTTAAGAGTTGACATATGAAAGAAGTGGGTGTTTCTATCACCATATAGGTTCCATTGAATTCTATAATTTTGTTGCCACAACAGATCAATTTGATTAAGAGTTAATCTCAAGAGTGCTTGGAGTTGGTTTTCTGTGATTTCCTAATTTAAGTCTCGAAGATATTTTGAATATTTCAAATAAAATCCATGTCCTATTTGCTCCGGGACTCTCTTTTATATAAGTCTCCATCTTAAGAATTGTTACATCTTTTTAAGAATTGTTAGACGTAATTGAGTTTAGAGGGTCGTGCTTCAATAAATGGCAACAATGGCTGCCTATAGTCAGATAAAGAAAAAAGAAACAAAACGAGTGATCTCGATCTTGACCACAACTTTTGATCCTCACCATTCGTAACACTAAAGCCAAACATCAATTAATAACAAATATATGAGAAGGGAATCCACTAAACAGCCATGCTTCTTTCACAATGTCAAAGTAGGCTGACTGGTTCAAGAGTTTCGAACTTTTCAAATCTAAAGAGCTTTTTTAATTTACTTTCACGGGGATAAGGTGTAATAAGATAACATGGTTAGAATTTGTCAAAAAGATTAGCTAAACAAAGTCCTTAGGAAAAAAAATTAAACCATTTAGTATTGACCATGAATCTGTCAACTAAGCCTTCCACCCTCTTATTTCTTTTTTCTTTATTACATCGAGTAGATTTATTTCTATGACATAAAACTTATTTTTTATTCTATAATTTATTCTAGATAATTTTTTTTTCTTTATTTAATTGAACTTCCTGAATAAAAGTTATAAATAATTTTTCATTTTTACAAAATTACAATTTATAGCAAGATATCATTTTTGTCGTCCTTTTGGTGTGCACGCTGTTTTCCCACATCACAATTATTGTGAAAAGGAATTTACAAGTGGACGGCTTGGCAACCGTACAACAGTACCAAGACTGGGATCTCCAGCCGTTGGATTCTTCCGTGGGGGGGGGAGCGGGACCCATCCATCCTCTGCTGCCAGATTCTATCTTTAACCTTTGGTGGGTGACGTTATAAACTTGAGAAAGCATTTCGCTTTCGCGTTTTCTTCCCTCGAGAGTCCAGAGTCAGACGCGCGCCCTATTAACACGGTAACATTTCTGAGCCGAGCCGAGCCTTAATTAATCAAGGTCTTTTGTTTCTTGCATCGGACAAAAAAGACATGTCGTCCTCTGCTCAGGAGCAACATTATCATCATCAGCGCCTACCCTCCAACGGAGCCACCACAGCTCCACCTCCGACGCCGACCACACAAAACGACATCCGCCTCCCCACTCCTAACGCCGCCGACGACACTCTCTCCCGTGTACTTCACCGCCTCCCACCTACTCTCTCTCTCCCACCTCGCCTGGCTCCTCCCGCCACCTCTCCTCCTGTAATCTGTCTTTCTCCTCCATTACAAGATAACCCCAACCTCCCCACTGATCTCCTCTCCGCTTCTTCCAAACAAGGTTTCTTCCAAGTCACCAACCACCCCATCCCTTCCAAACTCGCGCTCTCTGCCGAGCTCGAATCTCTCTCCCTCATATTCGACCTTCCCAGCGACAAAAAACAAAACCTTTTTCAAAAGAACTGGCCTCTCGGCTTCGACGAAGACGACGAAGATGATGGAGGTGGAGATGGAAACAGTGTTTCACTCTGCTTGTCCGCACGTTGTCCCAGCGAGTCAAACGAGCTGAACCTATCGTCTCTGACCGAGTTCGCTCAGGCCCTGGAGAAAGTTGGTTTGGAGATCGTGGAGAAGCTATCCACAGCCCTGGGGTTTGCGAATCCTTTCCGATTGCGGGAGGAAGAAAATGAAGGCGCTGCTGCTTCTGCTTCTTGTCCATGGAGATCGTTGGTGTGGCTTTCGTCAGGTGTTGCAGCTAACAAACCGGTTTTCAATGGTCGATTCTATCCTTATGTAGTGTCCTTGCAGTACCAGATCAGATGCAGGAAGCATTCATTGCTTTCAGATTCCGGTTGGGTTTCCGTTTCTCCTCAGGTTGATTCCATCCTCGTCACCGTCGGAGATATCGCTCAGGTAATTCGATTCACCCGGTTTGACTCAGTTGTTTTTCAATTTTCCCGTAATGGACGGACTACCCGTAACCAACCAGAAGTATAGGATCGGCGGCTTCCAACTTTATTGCCGCTCAAATTCATTGGTTGTGGTGGCCGTCGGGACTGGGGAGACAGTTCTCGAATTCGCCGTGGAAGCTGCCACGTCGGACCACTCTTTTACTTTGTCCCTACGGCGTTCAACCAATACTGCATCACCACATCAGCGACACTAGCTCAGCACAGTTTTTGTCGTTATTCCACGTCATCTCCCGGACAAAACTTCAACTCATACGCAGTTTTTCCTGGGACGGGACGGTTGGTTGGTTGGTTTGTGCCTCGGTGGGCCCATCGCTTAATCTGGTTTCTAAACCCACTTATGGGTTTGTTTGGCTTGTTTAATTTGTCCTTTTGTATTGTTTGTTTATTAGAATTCACTTGATCACATTAGGTGACGGTTTGTGTCTCTGTTTTAAATGGATGACGAAGGTATGGAGCAACGGGAAATTGAAGAAAGTGAGAGGGACTGCGGTGGCGAGCTTAGGGCAAGAAGATGATTCGCGGAGCGTTTCAGTGTCATTGTTAATCACTCTCCCTCTTGAGCAAACTCTCTTCCCACTGATTCCTTTTGAAGGAAAAGTGGATGGCGGCGACGACGACGACGATATTAACACCACCACCACCACCACCATCCATACAACTTCCAGCAGCGGTAATAGCGATGAAAAAGAGGAGTTGCAGAGCAGTAAGAATGGTGTGAAAGGAAAGAAGATAGCAGCACGGGCGTTCAAATCTTTTCCTTTAGAAGATTACGCTTGGAGAGCTTATCACGAGAGGCTGCTATTCAAAGACCCTCTCGACAGATATCGCATCTAGAATTTTTATTTTACTATATATGTAGCTTTCCTTTCCTACATAATAATATTTCAGGAATCCAAATTAAATTTCAAACTTCATCTAGCGATGATCATTTATCATTTTCATTTCTGTTCCCATTGATTTGGGGATTCCTTTTCATTGATATTTTTCTTGCTCAATAGAGACTTATTGATCAGAGCGTGTGAAAGGCTCAGTGTAACAGTGTTCCCACTTCCCATCACTAAAAAACTAAAAATGCACCTGCCACTGATCCGAGTTTGGTCCATTAGTAAACCATGGGTTTTCCTCAAAACCCAAATTGAATAGCATACAATAAGTAGGATACAAAATAATATTCCTTTTTTTTTTTTTTGATAAATGGATTCAAAATAATATTCAGAAAGAAAATTGTGCATACATTTCACTATCCTACCTCATTTTTTAAGAGAAAAAAATAAAGACTTGAGTGATTGGAACAATTCATCATAGCTATTTATAATAATACCAAACTCTAGTCCACTTCTATGATTGACCGATTTGGCCCATTTCAATTCGATTGTTCTATACGTTGACCATGTATTGAGACCCCTATCACCTATTGAGGTTTGACCAAAGTAATTAATCCAAGCCTACATATTCTCTAGGATAAACATAACATGGTCAAGACATCATTGCATTGTTCATTCTTGATTCTCATATAATCCCTCGTTTTTACTAAATTACCTAGACCAACTAGTTGACAATCAAGAATCAATAGCCTTTCGATGCAATAAACCACCTCAGGTATATATAAAGCATGTTTGTCCATCCTAGGCTCTGGAAATGCAATAAAATTTTCTCTTATGTGGAATGAGAGAGTTGTAATCGACAACTACAAATGGCGATAAAGGACGCTACGAGTTCACATCCTTTACAATTTTCACCCTTGCAATTCTTTGTAATTCAAAACTAAGATTGTAACACATGACAGTCAATTATTCAATAGTTAGAATTAGAATCCAATTAAGAACTGAATCTAGTAAATCCTTAAAGATTGTTAGGGTTTAAGGTTTGAACACAAGGTTGCTTAAAGCATTACACTCTAAGTATCTAGTTTGGAATACTTAGATCGTTACTTCCAATTATTATTTATAAAACAACACTAGGTTCTACGGTTAATTGGACTCTCCCAAAAGGCCCATTACACCGTTGAATCATAACTAATCTGATGGCATATATTAGAATTAATATACGTTGGGTATAACTCAAATACATTAACCATATTTGAGTATGACTCAGATACCTCAACAATCTCCTCCTATGTTCTACATATGACTCTAGCATTAATCTTAGAAATGTAATTAATGTTCTAACTCAATACAGAATCATTCATAATTTTCCAAAATAGAATAGTATCTCGTCCAATTAAATCCAAAAGAATACTTTGAATAAAAAAACATAATTTTTAGAACAAATTTAAACCCAATCTAATTAAAAGTTCTTCTTGGAAATGAATTATCTATTCTCACAAAGAACAATACAACTGTTCCTTGCACCTTTGAACGATTTATTCATAAAGTGAATTATTCTTGTTGAGATCCATCCTGACAGTTTTGATGGATTTTACTTGTCAAATAAATCTTTCCACCAAGCCCTAAGATTGGATGTGCTCCTCCATTTTCGCCATCTATTGCAAATTTACCAAAATATGAATTTCATAATTTATATTCAATTTTTTTGCTTAACTATTCTAGTTCAACCAAAAAGAGCAAATGACCCCTCATTTTCTCACCAACACTCATGGTCTATGATTCCTGAGGTAGTTTGAAGGGTATGTGGCAAACGAGAGTTGCTCCAAAGATTAAATTTTTTATATGGAGGATGCTAGTAGCAAGTTTAGCAATAAGGGTTGCCATGAAACAACGTAATTTTAAGGTTGATCCGATGTGTTGTCGATGTGGGCAAGAGGAAGAGACCATTACACATTTATTTTTTTGAATGCCAATTTGCAAGGAGTACATGGTTTGTAGGCATGCTTGGTTATAAATTACCAGAGGATGGACCATTTGATTTTGTTTACTAGTTCCAACAGCTTCTCTCATTTCAAGGTGGCTCAACAAAGGAAAAATGTTTCATGGTGGGTTTGGGCTTTTATACCTGTTGGGGTTTATGGGCTGCCAAAAATGATTTAATTTTTCAAAGAAGCATATGCACTCCTATTCAAGTGGGGACTCAAGCCTATAAAACTGCTACTGAGTATATGAAGGCCCATTCATCTACTATAATCTCCCAAAGGGCCCAAAGCTCTATTGTTGAGAATGTCCCCCATCTAGGCCTTATATGAAGCTAAATGCATATGCCTCTTTTATTGTTGAAAATGGAAACACAGGGTTGGGCTTCATTCTTAGAGATTGTGGTGGCACACCCATGTTTGCTGTATTAGAACTTGAAGTAGCCTCTTCGGCTCTAATGGCTAAAGCCCTTGCTATGCGATCATGCCTACTCTATGCTTTAGCTGAAGGAGTGGACTATGTGCAAGTGGAATCGGATGCTTTAGACTTGGTTATGTCCATTAATCATAGAAGGCACTCTGTGGCCCACAACATTCAGCCCAATTTAGATGATATTTGCTACCTTGGTGGTTGTTTTTTTAAATGTAAGTTTTTCTTTTTTTTTTTGGTAAATAAATGTAAGTTTTTCATGTTTTTAAGAGGTGCAACCATGTTGCTGACCAATTAGCAAGGAGGGCCCAGTCAATTATGGTTATGACTGAATGGCCTATATACGATCCTTGGATTCAGGCGCTTTGTTCTCCTGTTTCCTCGACTTAGCGTTATAAATATGACTTCAAAAAAAAAAAAAAAAACATCTAGTTCAACCAAAACAACTTAGTATAGCTCACATGGTGACTGAAAAATCATTTGCAATCAAATCAAGTTTCTATACAAGAATAAGATCTAAATGGTTTATTTTACAATAAATCATTCCATGTTTCTACTTGGAATGTTAGAGTTATCATGTCCAACATAGTTATTGGTTATACCATCAAATTTAGAATGATAAACATTTCTATAGAAGACATATCATTAGATGTGGAATGATATAAAGAAAAAAATAACATCATCGAAACATATCAATAATTTCCATATTCATTGTTTGGAATAATAAGGTAATCAAGTTTAATACAGGACTCAGCTTGCCGTTATTCCAAATATAAAGGTCCCCCCCCTCCTATCAATGTGGAATTGCTCTTAATTCATCATCTAACTTTGCCATCGGAGGCAAACCACCGCATCTAACCTTTCTCGGACTCACGTCCCGGAAGGAGGGGGGGGGGGGAACGCCACAATAAGTAATCAAGTTTAATACAAAGGTTGTTATATCATCAATGTGGAATAATTTCAGAAACCTCTATATTTCACAATCTTGCCAAATTATTTGAGAAATATAAATTATTATGAATGTTAACTATGACTAGATGAAATTTGAACAATTTAATATAAAATAAAATTGGATTAAGACTTACCTATCTATATGGTCTTTAACTCCATCTCCCCCACAATTTTAAATGTTCAATTTGTATTTCAATCCCTTTGTAAGGGCATTTATCATGTTTTGTCTTGGTCACACATCAACTAAAGTAATCACTTATTGTTCTATTAAATAATTCAGCACAATCTGCATTAGCCTAATTTGTCTCCTTTTACTATTAAAGAGTGAGGTATTAGTTATCATTGTTGTTGCTTAATTATCACAAAACAAATTTAAAGAGGTTATCTTTAAGTTAGATAAATGAATATCTAGAATCATATCTTTTATTCGCTCTCTACCTTATCTCTTCCTGAAGCTAGAGAACATAATTTTGATTCCATACAAGATAGAATTCAAAAGTTATACAACTCTATCTCTTGATTTCCTTTCAATAGCCACTTCAGCTAATATAAAAATAATCACTAGCTACTAGATTTGTGTTTCTATATCCAAGCAACAAGATGCAACAAAATTATCTTTCCAGAAATGAAAGATATTCAATTTAGACAAGGGTCTAGACCTTGTATAGATTGAAGTGCCCTTAAAGTATCTCATCAACCTTGTGAAGGAATCCCAATGCTCTTTATTAGGATTACTGATGAATCAACTCAAGCATGCCTACTGTATAGGCTATGTCTGCAACTTATTATATACAAGAGACTACTAATCAGTGTAAAATTATCTGACTGATTCATAGCTTTACTGTCACAAGGTACAAGCTTTTTTTCATAATCATATGGTGTCTTTATCAATTTGCATCCACTATAGTCTCATTTAGAAATTTAAAGATTTATAATATAGCTAAATTGACTCAATATAATTCATTGCCCAATAAAACTTACTTTTACGCCAAGAATTGTGTCTACAACATCAAGATACATCATGTCGAATTCTTTATCTCTAAGGTTTCTTTAATGTTAGTCACTATAGAGTGATCAGAACCAAGAATCAACAAGTCGTCTATATATAAGTAAATAATCATGACCTTATTTGATTCAAACTTATAACAAAGACATTTATCAAAGTTACTAGTTTGAAACCCAAAGCTTTTTATTTTTTTGTCAAATTTTTTAATGTCATGATGTAGGTGCTTATTTAAGATCATAAATAACAATGTTATCTTCCGATCAGCCAATCTATGTGTCTTCAATCACTCCTAAGAGCAGAAATAACAATGTTATCTTCCGATGAGTTGAGTTGAAGTGTCTGAATTGTGATGGAAAGCTTGTTGTATAGAGTTTTATGCGCCCAACGCTGCATTGAATAAATGCACAGAAGGAAGGAAGATTGCTATGGGTGGCAAAAGGCCTCGATCAGCCAAGCGATCTTCAATCTTGCTACAGCAAAATTTATCCTTTCCTTGAAGCCAGTACAGAAATTTGTATTCTTGGTGCTTTCAAAAAGAATTCATTTGAGTGGAAACAACATTCCTACAACTTGACTGTCCATATGGAAATATAATGCACCAAATTCATTGAGAGTGAAATGAAATGTAATAACTATCACAAAGCATGTTTTGACATGTTCTATTTCCAGTTCTGAAAGGGAATTTGTATTCGTCTTTGAACTGCGAGAGCTAATCCAATTTGAGAACAAGATACATTCCGAGTCTAGTCCTTCAAGTCTACTGGTTTCAACCATCTGCAAAAAAATGACCCAACAATCCTGTATAGAACAATAATAAAGCTAGTTAAGTCTCCTACCCACTGATTGGGAGCCATGCGTGAATTTGTGATACCTCCAATTTTGTTTCAGATACGGCTTATATCACGGCCAAACACAAATGTGGTGGCCCAATTGACTGCAACATAGAATCTGTTTCTCCAGCTTATTACCCGTGTTAAATATGCAGATCGCCATATAAACCAACTAACAAACCCTGTTAGAGACAACCCTTTTGACTCCTGACAAAGAAAATATGTAGCGGTCAGCAAGCCCAAAACCAAACATAGTAACGCAGAGCCGCAGATCCTCATCATGATAAGAAACTAACCTTGTTTTGTCTGAGATCCACAAGAGCCTTGAAACTCCCAACAGTAGCCATACTACCCAAGTGTTTATAAACAAATGGGGCCTCCAATTCGATTTCCATTACACAGTTAGCATGCCCTCCACCAGCTTTACCAATCTTGTTCAAAAGGTTCCCAAGATATTTCCCCTGCCGCTCTGCAACCTGGTTTAGGCATCTCATTAGGATCAACTACAGTGCAATGCTTGCTCTAAACTTAGCATACATGGAATTCAATTTATGTCTGGCAACTAGAACAAAGACTCCAGACTATATAATGTAAGGTACGTTGAATTTGGCAGTACAATGTGACATTTGTGTCCCTCGAAAAAATTTCTTGTGAAGGGTTCAGATTCTGTACTAAGAAGAATACAAGGCATTGTCTCCATAGGGTACCAGATTATTTGGAGCAGTTGTTTTCATGTCTCCACAATTATCCATGGCGAACAAAATGGTGATCATGAAAGTAAGCATTGCCAGGGCACAATCTTAAGGCATCACAGAAGCCATCTCAACCTTGGCCGGGAGTGGCTAATCCTACCTGCCCTTCTTAGCTTTGGGTGCCTGAATTTTCACAAATCAATCTCACCCTAGTATCATTTTCTATGCAATAAACTAGACCAATGAGTGACCTGAAAGATCTTGGTTTCCACCACCAACCTGAGCAAGAGCCGGAAGCACTGTTTTGCCTGTGCTTTCAAGAAAACCACAACAATCACCAATTGCAAAAACATCCTGCACGGAAGGAACACGTAACCATTCATCCACACCGATCCTGCTAACATCAATGGAAACAATGAGAGATGAACTCCCCACATACAATTGTATAAAGATTCTGCAGAACGAAACCTTTAGAGAGTTGATGTTAGGAAGATAATAATTCTAATCATAAGCTCTGCTCTAGGGAGTCATAACTGCACCTTCCACCAGGAGATTTTGGAAGTTGCAGAGATCTTGTGAAAGGAGAGGGACCAACACCTGTGGACCACACCAACAACCCATAAGGAACCTCTGTTCCATCATTAAGAATAACCTTCTGCAGCTGAACATCTTTTACAATTCCACGGACAAGACGTACACCTGACTGAGAATATGAAAATTCAAAAGTCACCAGCTCTTGCAAAGTAAATGGAAATAGATTGTAGTGCAACTAAACATGATATGACTGGTAGCATAAAATAATTTGTAACTTTTTGGGAAGACCAGCTCTAGAAATTACAGACAAGTGAACTCTTATGTGTTGGCCTATGAAATGTTAAATATAGAGGAACCAAAGCCAAAAAACACCATGGACCAAAAATTAATAACGATACACCATGAACTAATAAATCCAAAAAGTGAACCATTCAACCATCAACACTCAGAAGACTTAAGATCAATATGTGATCCTCATCAAAAAAGTCAGATCAGCACTGGGCTTTCTGCAATGCTCTGCATCCAACTCCAAGGAAACTTCAAAATCCTACATTCATGCAGTTATATCTGAATCAACAGATCTCAAAAGCCTTAGTCAGAGAAAAATCAACAAAAGGAGAGCTGAATCTCATTTTGACTAAACAAATCTGAAGCAAGAACTCAAGAAGAAAACAAGAAAAATTGCCCTGAAGATTGGGCTAAAGCTAAGAACAGGAAGTGTTTGCTAGATAACAACTTTTCATCCAGGAAAGAAGTACATAGACACAAAAACAGAGGATTATTTTTTTCTGTCTTAATTTATGGAGGGTGGAAAGTTTGACATTATAACATTATTTTCATGCTGAATGCATGAAAAATCAAATAAAATAAACAAACTGAACTAGCCCTTTCAACAATTGCAATCTATTGGAAAAACATATAAACAAAAGGAACTGCACTCGTAATCATCAAAAGGATATTCAAAACATCACATTCTTATCAATTCTAATGAGGACACATTTACTAAAGGTCTGGAATTGCTTTAAACACCCTCAATTTTCTGGGTTTTCCAATTAAAACACTTCAAATAGTTTGCTCGAAACTGTATTTCATAAAACATAAAGCACAATAACAAATTGTGTATATCAAAGAAAAATATAGATCAGTATCAGCAATAAATTTATATAAAATAGTTGATAATTCTTTGCATTCTGAAGTAAATGGGCACACCTTAGTCAATTGCCTAGTGGCGTACTGCCTGAGGCGATCATCGAAGGAAGATAATATCTCATTAGCCTGTACGACAAGGACAAACATTTCATTTTGATAGCTATAAATGTACCTGAACATAGCGACAATTCAATATTGGAGTCATTAGTACATTAATAATTTTTTTGATCACAGGGTATTTGCCCAATCAAAGAAGAAAATTGAATAATGATATTATGATTGTGCACCACATATTCACAAACCTCAATAAGGGTTACATGTATGTAATCTTCCACATGTGCATATCTTTTGTGAACATCTTTGATGATGAAATCACTAAGTTCTCCACTGAACTCAACCCCAGTTGGACCACCTCCAATGACAACACAGTGTAACAGTCTACGTTTTTCCTCCTCTGAGATTCCTGCATTAAAACATGGTTTACTAAGTCAATTTTTCCCCTTAAGATGCATGGCAAAAAAAATGTCCATGGTGAAGTCGTACCAGGCACATCAGATAACATTAGGTTCAGCAATAGCTTCCTACGGATCTCCTGAGCATCATGAACTTCACGAAGAAAAATAGCATGTTCCTTCACACCATGGATTCCAAAAGTAGAAGCCTCAGCTCCTGCTGCAATAACTAACTTATCATACGAGATGCTAAATTTCCAAGGCTTCAGGGTATTCTCTCCATCCGTTAGGGTCTCACAGTGCACCTTCAATTTCACAAAGAAATTTTCTTTTATAATCCCCCATTTCAAATTTATCTCGGTTCAGTTAATATCCCGTGGACAAGATATCAATCGAAGTGATAGAAGGCTTTCAAGAAAAGCGAGCAAGATTAATTAGACGACAGAGTTCAGTATCATATCAAATCCACCACCCAATGTCTAGTGAATAAGCTGTTCCAGAACCTTTTTACAAGCTGAAAAAAACCAAACAATTGCAAGGGAAAGAAGAAACAATCCTTTCTATTTCAACACAGAACAAGGAAACAGGAAATGGACAAGGAAATAGTTAAATGATTTTTAAATTTTCCTGAAAACACTGTATCTAATCACCAAGAAATAAATAAATAAATTTCCACATAAAAGAAAAAGGAAGGGAATTCAAACCACATGGTTATCGGCATCAAGTTCCTTGCAATTAGCAAGAAAGAAGTAAGAACCAGGTTGCTGAGAAATGGCGGGTTGTATCCTTCCAACTGGTTCAGCTACGGATCGAAACTCAAGCGTACCAACACAAGTGGAAGCCAACAGAGGAGTGAAAACCATATGATTCCGAGGAGAAACGCAGACCACATCATATATACTGGTGTCTATACCTTTCATGAGCCTGCAACCAGCCCATCCCGAACCCAAAACCACCAACCTCGGCTTCTCGCCGGGGTTAGTTGGCCCGAGACCAGAGCAGTGGTGAACATTTGGAGATGGGGTTTGAAGTGTTGATTCAGTACACAAGTGCTGTAACAGAGATGTGGAGATGATAGGAGATGGGTTCCAGTATCTGTGCTTAATTGAAGAAGAAGACTTGATAATGGAGGAAACATGAATGAGGCTTCTGAACCAAGCCATATTCCGTTGTGTCTCTCAGAATCTTCTTCCTCCTTTCTTGTTATTTCCTTTCCTTGCTATTCAGACAATTAATTTTTACATGGTAAGAGAATTAGAAGAACCGAATACGGTGGAAGCAATGACGATTTCCTTGGCAACCTCTGGAACTTACATGTCACGACGTGAGAGAAAATCTAATGCCTCGGTGTGCAACATACATGGGCTTGCTTTCGTTTGCAGATCAAAACGTGTCGAGCAAATCCCGCAGCACTTGGCAACCCCGAAGTCTTAGGTGCAGGTAGTGCCTCTTCCTTCCTTCCACACTTCATGGAATTAAGAAGTGTGAAACCAGACAGTATTTTATTTTGCCCCCAAAAAATACAGTACACGCTCTGTGGATGGCATTTCGGCTCCGGTTCCATCTTTGCTTTCTGGGTTTTGAATATGCATGAGTGTTTATGGATTAGAATTTCTGTTTTCAAGAAAATACTTACTTAAAACATGAATTCTTTCCACAAAAGAAGCATTTTTCCCCCTTTCTCTCTTGTTCTTCTGCTCTGTGGAAAACTTAAAACACCTGGGTTGCATCTCTTAATTTATCTCCCTCTAAACCTGCAAATAATTAGTGCTTCTATCAAATAATGGTAATGTATATTCAATTATATCCTTTCCATCTCTATTAACTATACAACTACCCTATTCTGTTATGTTTAGGATACTACTGTAACAAAAACTTGAACAAAGTTGGATGCCTTTATAGGGCCCGTTTGGTTACATGAGTCTCGAGATTTCAAAAATCTAGAGATTTCAAATCTATAGATTTCAAGTCTATGGAGTTATAATTTATAAAATTAGATGTTTGGTGTGGAATGAAATTGGGATCACCAAAAATATTTGATCGCGTGATTTTGTGAAGTCAAATGTATCTTTTGAACTCGGTTTCACCCCCTCCCATAATCTCCCGTTTGTAAGGCAGTTGGATTTTACACCCGGGTCCTGTCAGTTGCAGGCCCTTAATGCATCTAATTCTGAAACACATATTTCTTAGTTGGAAATCTAACCCATAAATGATCAGTTAGGCTGCATTGATCTACAGGTTGTACTGGGCCAAGCTGAAGCTGACCCAATAAGAGGAGGCCCAGTTTTAATTAATTTTGGGCCTTTCTCCACCCCCCGCCCCCCACCTTCATATTTGGTTGGGTTGGGCTTCGTCTGTTTGGGTTAAACAACTATAGAGAAAACCTGGGCTTTTCTGATTCTTGGAATTGTCTGGTTTTTTCTTCTTTTTTTTTTTTTTTGAAAATTTTTCTGGTTTTGAACAGTCCATTTTCAGAAATTTCATAACACCGAAACTGAACCGGTCCTGATTACAGTACATGTTTTTTTTTTTTTTTCGAGAAAAGGAGAATTTATATTAATAAAAATAAAAAGAATACATACAAGAATATAGGATTATGTTCTAAAAAACCTGCGATCCTACCGCTCTTCTACAACATACAAAGAGAGCTGAGCAGACAAAGAGAGAGGATCTAACAAAATTTCTTGGTCCGTTGTTGCCAATCCGATTAAATAATCCACACACCTATTAGTCTTCTTAACTCCATGCACCAAAATACACTCCTGAAACAACGATCTCAAGTGAAGAATATCCTGAACAATGTGTAATATCCCCCAAGGTGACTAGAAAGTACCCAGTAGGGTCCTAATTGCCATTTGGGAGTCTGAATGCACCAAAACATTATTATAGCAGTATTGTCGAACAGATTGCAAACCACACCGAATTATAAGCATCTTAGCATGAAAACACCCACATTAGCACAACCACCAGCACAAGAAAAAATAACATCACCTCTGCAATTTCAAGCCATAGCACCATATCCTCCAATATGTCTCCTGGAGAGAACCCTCACAATTGATTAGATCCAACCCCATGGCAGTGGTAACTAATGATGGACAGAACTCTTGATCTGGGAAAGGAAACCGAAATCCTCCAACTAGAGAAGAATAGTCTATGTCTCGAGCAATCCTCCACCACTAGCTTTGCGTACTGAAACCGTAATCGGATCATCTTAGCCACTAAGTAAAAGATGTCAAGTTAATTCACTCTGAGAACATTCTAAAATGAAACTTTTGCCTCCTTCGTTTTTCTCATTGGTTAGTGCAACTCGCCACATTCTAGTCTAGGGTGTCATAAAATGTTCTTTCCCCTATTGAAACTTTTTGTTTCAAAGTCTACTATCTAATGTTTATTTTTGAATTGAATATTATTTTCTACTAAAAAAAATCTTTTAGTGCCATTTGAGTAATATTTCTAAAAGGATTCCAAATAGATCTGCTGGTTCACTAATCATTGATGGTTCTAAAACTGCTAAGCCTACATTACATGCAATAGTACATAGAATTACTATTGGAAATATATACAGAAGATTGTTAGGCCACGCGGATTCACCCCAATAATTATTACCCATCTTTTTAGCCAATTTAGCTCTTAATATAAGATCATTCCATCTATTTTCTTGATTCAAAAAGTGCAGATTTTCAAGAAGAGAATCTCTTATGATAATCATCTTTGCTAGAAACAAATCTTGATGCCTGAAAGTTGGATAGGACTGCCCGTACGTAAAGATTATAATGCCCTCAATTTTTATGAGATATAAGACACATTGAATGATAAAAAAAAACTAATCTTCAGCTCTACGATTTCATATATTAATATGAAAGTATTAAAGGAAGATTTTAAAGTTTCTAAACATAGGTCAAACATAGTAAGTGTACGTGATTATTTATTTTTCATTTTGTTTAAGTTTACCAAAAACGTAATTATCTTTTTTAATTATCATAAAACCCTAGTAAGTATCAAATCAAATCAAGGATTTCACATAAGTGGGTGGAAGTGCTATTCTTTTATGACATTCTTTACTTGAAACTTGAAACTCCACAACCCAATGTACGATTTGGCCTTTGACCTTATTATTAAGCCGTTGAGTTTCATTCAAAAGCTTTTTGACCTAGGACATTTACAATGTCAAACATCTGAATTAAGACATTAAGGTTTGTGTTGGGATCAAAGTAATACATAATTAATAATAGTTTAGAGCCTACTTGCTCTCTGGATATATATTCGCTCTGATTGCACTTGAAAATAGAACTAATCAGTGCCACCCATAGTTTTGAAGAGCCATAATCATTGTCACGTAGAACAATGATCACCAAGATATTGACATAATCTAAAATGCATTAAGCTTGGTTGTACTTTGGGAGTCAAAGATTATCGTTTTTCAACTTTGCAATTATTCAATAATTTAGAAGACTAAGACACGAGTGCTTTATGCTAATGATGACAATTATTTTCCAAACACTAAAAGATTCGTGTGGTCAGACACAGTTTAATTTGTGACATTCTTTGGATGTTTATTCATATCTTTATAAGAGAGAGAGAGAGGAAGAGAAGGTAATCTAATGCATGGTCGACTTGTATAAATTTTACTTGATGAGAGCTGAAAAAAGTGGGAATTGAAAACAATAAGGTATGTGAATGGTGCTGTGATTTAAGAAACATGTATATGATTAAATCCATTAAAGTCCATGCACTTACCCTCTTCTCTCACTGTTTTGTTTAATGGCCTGAATCAAAAGAGCTATCAATGACCAAAAGAAAGGTTTCTAAGTAATGGATTTGAATATGTGCATATGTACAGCTCAATGAATCTGTTCAGTAACAATTCTATGCACCAGGAACCAATTTATCATCAGAAGAAGAGGGTGGAAGATGTTACTAGTGAAGTTTGAAGATGCAACTATTTCCACACAAATTAAAAAACAGATGTATGCAACTAACATAGCCATGGGAGGTGGATTTCTTCCTGGCAATCTCTAGAAATGAGTCTGATAAACTCCACTATGATACCTTTTTTGGGGGTTGGACTTCTCTTCAAATAATGATATTTTTGGATTTGGGTTCAGCTACTGCCAGCTAATGGGAGATTATGATTCATTTGATAAAATTTGGGATTTGCATACTCTAATTTAATATAGTATAGTACTTACTCGAATATATCATAGATTTAGCAAAAAAATTAATTTTCTTTTAGTTGCCACTAATCGAATGAAGAATTGCGACAATATATATACTTGTAACACTAAGCATCTCTTGTAGTACTCCTAAAGTCATGCTCTTCCTTTCTACCACCTATTATCTTTTAAAAAGAAAAAAAAAATCTCTTCCTGAGTTGTGTGATGTAGATTTCATGTCCTCAGCTAGCTTTCTCTTGAAAGAAAATCTTACTTTCCAAAAAAAGAGAAAATCAGATCACAACAAGATTTATCATATATATGTTATTTAGATATGCTCATGATGTCCTAAAGAATGATAATAATTATTGCCTTATTACAAGAGAAGACAAAAATGAAAAACGAATTTCATTGTTGATGATGATGGCCACCAATGTTGCCATCAAACTAATTCAATTGAAGAATGAATTCATTTCTTTTTCTTTTTTTCTAGAAAAAAAAAGAGAATAGGAAGTCAAAGTGATGCTGAGGAAACAAGAAACGCAAGAAGTAGAAATAATTAAGGTCAGTAACGATGAATCTAGTCTTATTATCATTATCTTCTCCTCATCAATCCATCTCTACTTTGAACGTTACTTACTGCGCGTTTCACTCTTTGTTTCTTAGAATTTGGAACTCTAATTTGAATATGTTTATTCAACTATCATGAATTGACAATCAGATTCGAATCTCCTAACATTCTATTACCCAACAAGTGTTGTAATGGTCGGTACTGGGTAGTGCATGCTACTGTGTAGTTACAGTAGTAGATCGATGAAGCAGAGAAATTAATAGATCCACGTAATTAAACACACTTGTAAACCTAACCTCGTCACAGCCACCTTGCCGCCTCACTGCTGTTGCACCACACCAAACGAACGGTTCAGACACGAACACATACATACATACATACGTAATGAGAGACACACACACACACGACAGAGAAAGAATTATTTTGGGTTGCTGGTGTTGTGTTTGGAGAAGGTGTTGGCATCCACGATATATATTTCAAAAAAAGAAGAACGGTCAACTCTTTTTTTCTAATAATATTTTGCCACGAGTACTTACAAGTTGAGATATATTTTTGTGTATTTTTTGCTTATAAATACGGATTCTCGAAGGAACCCACACAAGAGAAGCGAAGCAAAGATCGATTCAGAAGAAGAAAAAAAAACCATGGCAGCGGTGGCGCTCAGGTTGGGGTGCTGCATCTTCTTTGCTATGGCGGTCGCTACTGCTGTTGCTGCTGCTCGGAACCCCATTTTGCCTTCATCACAAGGTATATATATATATATATATATTATATATATATATTATCCACTACCGTCACCTTTTGTTTTCTCTCTTAACTTATCAGAATTGAATCCCAACTCATGAACTCAATCGTTAATTGATGCAGCTGGGAAAGCAGAGATAGAAGATGTAATAATGGTGGCAACGCATGCGCAGATGGGTGAGGTTGGTGGTGATGGAGATGCAGATGGAGTAGGAGAAGTAGGAATAAGGAGGCTTCTGAATGTGATCAGTTTAAACGATTATGGTGAACCTTCGGCCAACCGCGGCCATGACCCAAAGAACAAAGGCGGCAGTGGAGGTCACAAGAGCCGTGACAGCAATGACAATCCATGATTAATTATCGATTAAACTCGATCAATTAGCTACTTAAGTACTATGTTGTTTTACTTTGATCGAATAGGTTTGAGGGATATCATGATAATCAAGGTTGTTGAGTTAAGTCTTCCTTCTTTTTCGTAATTTATTTTATATGCATGTAACAGTAAAGCATCATCTTCATTCTTCACCTGATCCTGATGATCATGTTGGCTTGGCTGTTCCCTTTTTCAGAGTTTCAACTACTATATAATAATATTAATTAAGGATATATTGAACCTCATGTTCCGTACCTTATCAAAACAAGAAGAATCCAAGATAAGTAAATAAATGAGGAGAGACTCTCTCGTCCCCTACCCACTTTCTTCTTTTTTTCTTTTCTTGATTAATTATAAACAATCAAATAAATATTTATTCACCACGTTTAAGACACTTGATTTTCATAATCATCTTTTATAAGGCAAAAATCCTTAATTAGTAGACTTTGAGATCTTCTACGTTCATGTCAAATTTATTTCATTAATTATACTTAATTATGTGATAAAACAATAACAGGATGCATTGGACTATCTAGTAGGTGCATGTATGTGTTTGTATATATTTATACAAGATCAACTTAAATTATTTCTGAAATATTCATTAATCGGATTTCCACATCACTTATTTCATGTGATAGAATGAGGAGATAGGATTTCAAATGTTTTTATTACGAAGCTGTTTTGCCAATTGATTTGATATTGTCAGTGTTCAAACCCATGGCCGGTTAATCAGTAATTTCATTTCAGTTTCTGAATTTAGTCAAAGTAGGAAAAATAATTTCTTTTGTTGTATATTCTATTCAACACTATTTTTGTGTCTTCATTCAATGACAACTATTTGCTTTGTCCTAATTAAATAGAGTGATGTTAAAGTAAGACCAAGAAATTACAAATTGAAACATAAACAAAACGAAAAGAACATAGAAATTTATTGTAGTTCACACACCAATGTGGTTTACTACGTCTAAGGCCAAAAAAGAAAAACAGAATTGAGAGCTCAACCAATTCCCATATACGGAATTACAAAAACTCTCACCAAAATCCTAAGGCGAAAATCTCAAATCTCTCAATGATTTCATAAGTGAACATAAGGTGTATATATATATATATACAAACTTCAATCGTTGATCTACCGATTTGGGTCATATAATACCGTACCATAGGAGGCTACGCCCCTACACCCCCACCTCAAATTGAGATCGATGATGGGCTTGGGGCTTGGGCCAATTGTCTACTTCCGCACAGACGGATAAGAAGCTAAAGGCTGAAGCATGGCTATGGTGAGTGAATTAACCAAAATACCCTGAAATTTAATTATAAAAGGCGATTTTTTTGCAGATTTTATTGCAAGAAATTGATTTTAGACGACATCTGGTAAAAATCGTTTTTTTCTAGGCTTTTCGGTTCAATAAGTATTGAAACGGCAAAAAAATATAGCCGAAATTGCAAACCTTGCTTCAAAGTAAGGAAACAAGAAATTCAGGTCACAACATAACAAGTGAGTTATATATGTTTTCATTGTAAAGCCTTAAAATCAATTCTATTCGGTTTCATACTAGATAAAAGCCTTAAGCTATGCACACAAGATTGTTTGAACTCCTACTTGACAAAAGACTAAAGCTATATACAACCCAAACGATCCTCCCCTGATCCTTGAAGTAACCCACCCAATTATAATATTTAATTAACTAGATCAACTCCTCACAGTTCTGTAACTTGACAGTGATTCACTGCACCATATTACCCAGAATTTACAAGAAAACACTTGACCGATCTGCTAAGTAAGATTTTCATACATATGTTCGATTGTATCCTAAAATTTACTTCAAACATTTTTATTTTCCAATCCAAAAACCATACCAGAGATGAAAACAGGATGACAATGAAGTCGCACCAGTGAAGCCTGTGGAATGCTATTATTATGCTCTGGGGCCTTTTTGCAATAGGATTAAAGTAGAAACTAGAAAGGAAGTACAAAATTTAGAAAACAAAGTCAACAGAAAATCCTAACTGTTTACACTCACTTTGGTCTATTTCATTGTCAAATAAAGGTTAACTTCCAATTCCAAATAATGTCACTCCACTTTTGAATTGCCTTTTTTGGTTTTTGCCGACATTGAGTTTGACTTCTTTTTTTTTTTTCTATCGTGGGTTCTCCAAAACAAGTAACAGTAAATGAAGCTAAGGAGATCAACCACAAAAATATCTTCATGTAAAGTGACCGACAGCCCATGTCGGAGGTGGTGATGCAATTAATAATTATAACTCTTAAGTTTCCAAGGTTTGGAAGAATTGAGTCCATTCAACGAGTTAATGGCCGTCAAGTTATCACTTTCAATGCGAATATTACAAAAGCCCTGAACAGCTGAATGAGGCTGAGTAGTTGTTTCCCCAAAGCCAGCCATAGAACACAATACCATTTTTTTCCCCCTTCCCTTTTTGGGTAGGAAAGGAAAATTGGTGAACCACTTCCACTGTATAATTCAATATATATTATTTCTTAGCAAAAATCCACTTCAACTTCCTAAAATTGCATATGTGGTTTCTGTGAAACACGTTCATGAAGCTTGTGGTTTCTTATAATCGGAATGACAATTAATATCATACATTTTGTACAAATTTTGGCTAATTATTTTCCAGTTCCAGATGATACAGCTTCCTTTCTGCTAACAGTTACATTATCAAATGTAATTAATTTAAAGAAGACCGCACAACTGAGGTCTGGAGCAGAACTGCCTCCCATTAGCTTTTACCAAAGCCATCACACCTGCCGCCACACCAGCGCAGAATACAGAAGACACAAAATGCTGTGCATTTCGCCCAGCTGAAAATTTACCAAAACATCATGAAAGCCTCAATAGTCAATTACTAGAGTATAGCGTTTAGGAAGAAAAGGCAAAGTAAAAGAAGTCATTATGGAGAACTATGATACCTTGAGCAAGGGAGAATGATGTCAGTGTGAGACTGCCAAATAATATAGCTGATGCAACTGGGAGATACTGCAGTTTCAGTTTACCCATGAATACTTGATCAATATACCACCATGAGATCATTAATAAAGCACCAAATCTTTAAACTTGGGCCCTTCATCATTTGCTTCCAATTGTATAGCACATTCAATTTATTACAACATTTTTCCAACCCAATCACCTCAGTGACCCTGACATCCACTTGCTTGGTGACCTCCGAATTTGGGTACATTGCCAAAAAGTTAAATCACCGGGATCGCCAATGAGGTTACCAATCATTATTTTGTGGGAGGTTGGGTATACCAACAGCTTTCAGTGAGTGAGCAGTATACACCAATAACAGGGCTGGGAACTATAGGGCAAGAGGATTCCTCCCACCCCTTTCAAAGTGAAAGAAAGGCGGATGATACATGCTTGTCACCAGAGGTATCATGTCAGCCGACGCTGAGCACTCACTTAATTATGAGAGCACAATTTTTCAAAAATATCAAAACTTATTTTTAAAAAAAAAAAAAAAACAAACACCACCACCACCACACACTTGACACTACATACCGAGAATGATTCAAATCCGTTCAGCTGGAATGGGGAGGGACCAGATCCATTTACAGTGTAGTGACCACTGATAAGATCCATTGCATCCTGAAATTGAAGATCAAGCAGTATCCAATAAGTCAACAGGCTCTGTTTCATTTAAATAAAGTGGAATATGTAAGTGAAACTACAATTTGTGTCCTGGGAACCTGCCTGTCGGACGCCATCATGAAAGTTACTCAAGTAATATCGTGACAGACAAGTCATCCCATCTTTAATAAGACCAGGGAGAGTCTGCCTTCCAAATCTGTAGCATTATTAACTCAAGGTGAATTAGTGAACGAAATTGTCTAGAATTGCTTTTCCTTTTTCTTATGATTAACAACGGTAATAAAAGAGAGATTTCAAAGCTCATCAATGAAACAATTTCACGATCTACCATACAGGAAATGCGACAACGAAAATCATTGGGACCATATGCAACAACCACAAATGGATTTACCTCACAAGATCACTCTTCAAGGCGTGTGTCCCAGAATACTCCAGGCTTATCTCGTTACCATGTTCAACCCATGCTAACAAGATTGAAATTTCCACAGTGAGGCTTAAAATGCAATTCTAAAAGCAGCTTTCTCAATAACATAAACCAGAAGCTTAAAATGTTCCTTACATGTCTTGAATTTTTCATAAACTTCATGAAGCATGGAAATGGACTCAGTGGAAGACAATGCACCAATCCTCTGCAGTTGTGAGTTTAATGATTCTCGAGCCAGGTAACTCTGGAAAGTTATTAAGCAATATGTGTAAGATGGTTTGAGAAAAGTGTGAATATAGCATAACTCACCCCAAAAAAGGATATCCAGTCCTAGAATGTAAACTTACGAGCCTTGACAGGTAAAGCACCAACAGAAAAGTGAGTAAATATTGAACAAACAAAATGGTCTAAAAATGAACTTCCATTTCAGGTAAAATACCGTATGACTAATTCTTTCAGGTAATCAAAAAGGAAGGCACTCAGCAAGAAAAGGGTATCAAAGCGATCACTCCCCCTTACATCAGCTTTAATGATATTTGGCATATAAATACTAAAACGAAACTGTCAAACAAAAGTCAGATCCAAACAATACATTTGTTTTTCCAGTTAATATGTTTGTTGACTTGCAGCACTTGGAAGCCTGACTCTCATTCTTTTCATCTGATTAGATGATTGCAAATCCATATGATTGCAGAGAACAAGTCATTAAATGGTTTAAATAATTGAAGGATCGGCCCTAATAATATGATTGCAGAAGATAATAGGAGATACCTGAGTGACATTCGTTCGATCCAGGCAATCAATACAGTTAACCCTAACAACTGCATTCTGCTCAGCTAGTATTTTTCCTTCAGAATCAATGAGGAAGTATCTACAGAGCAGGAGAATGAGTAATTAAAAGTAGCATTACTCATAACAATTACCTGAACAAAGCAATTTAACACCTAAGAGATGCCAAAATTTACTTTTCATTCATTACCCTTGCTTCTCGAAGTCTTCGGAGATTTGATCGTAGAGAAGCTGCACATTCTCGAGGTTTGAATTGCCGCAATGGTGATGAAAGTCAAAAGACACATATCTGCATATTTAAGTTAACAGAAAACTAAGCTACTTTATGGTTATTCCACTTTTAAAACAGGTTAACAGAACACAAAATGCATATGCTGTTTGATTTCAGCGATGACAAATGCAAATACAAGTAACTGGAATCCTAATGCTAAAAGTTTTCAATAGGTTACACGAAGAGTGGAAAACTGGTGGCTCTTATTAAGAATTCCACCTCATAATGTATCTAGAAAATTGATGGCTCCCAGTTCTACAATTTATCAGCATCATGTATGAAATTGCTTACTGGAGGAGGCCAGGGCATGACCAATCATGCATCCATACTCCATCGATACTCCAATCATGAGACTCTGGGAATCAAACTAAGAACGGTAGTCCTCGAACATGTTAATGAGACTAAAAGCAGCCACTCCGTGCAAAATGCCATTAGTTAAGACCATCAACACCTACCAGGGAACTGTGAAATTGGAAACTGCAATTGAACATATTTCTCAATCATTTCCAACACAGACAGGTTTTCTGCATTGCAACCTCTTTCGTTGTAAGATATCCAGAACTCAGTATCCGCATAAGATAACTCTAACTGGGCTTGATGACAGAAATGTATTCAACTTATTTCAACATCTTAAACTATACAACTCAGAAACTGAAAAACACCCAAGCCCTTCATCATCCATGTTATGAACTAGATTAAACGATTTCTACCAAAAAAAAAGAACAAGAATAAATGATATATGAATCACAAACAGCTTGCAGATAGACTTAATTCTCAGTTCGTAAACAACAAAATGCAAGGAAGGAGTGGATAACACACTACATGTTCAATCAGATTTAGGAAAATGACCACAGGATTCAATGCTTCGTGGAAACAAAACCAGGAGTAAAGGTAATCAAATAAGTCAACATTCAATTCTCCGATGAGGCTGAAATTGTAGTAACTTATATCTTGCTGGTCATATACTTTAAATTTGAGAGTGATCCAATGGATGGATGGATATGCAAAAACAACTAGAAACAAAATTAGAAACCAAAAGAGAACAGCATCATCTCCCAATCCAGAAAGACACAGGAGCACCTACTCCTGGTCAAAGGATGCCCTATAGGAAGAGAAGAATCTCCCCAAATATGAGCTCCATGTGATGGACAGGTAAGCTGGAATAGTAGGAAAGAATTGAGATCAAATTTAAGAAAGTAAAACAAAAAATGGGGAATCACAGCCAGCTGTTTATGGCAAAATTGAACAATTTTGATTTATGACAAGATGAATATCAAGCAAAGAATGAAAAAAGCAAAACAAGAATGGTATCCAATTAACTGTTTCAAACTACAAGAGAAAATCACCCCCTCAAGACTTAAGGGTCCTGGAAGCATGAATCAGAAATTAAATGGAAGAAAAGGAGGGGAATATGACCCAGGTTCACCACCTAGACTTGAGGGAGGCTTCACCACCACCTACTAAGGCTTAAGTACCTTGAGTTTGCAGCTAAATCACCATGGTATGCATTTACAAAAAGAACTCAATATAGGAATAGCCTCCATGCATGGGAGGGAATTAGGCAGCAAAATCTAAATCTGATAATTCGATAGAAGAAAGAGAAGCTACTAATTGGAAATCCATAATAGAAACCAGCCTAACCGAGAGTTAGTAACCACATAAAATAATGTATCAGAAATTAATATGGTCACAACTCACAATCCACTAGAAGAACCCCAGAAAGTATGAATTGATCTCTTCTCCTGACAAAACAATCATGTGGCCCCCATAATCTACACAGTGTTTTACAAGTTCACTAAAGGATGTTAACCAGCAAGGTTATTAAGATCAGGACCTGACTAGGTTTGGACATGGCTCTTAACCTTGGTTGAAACTGCAAATTTCGACCAATGTATCTCGGTTCCATGCCTTATGAGAAGAAACCTAAGGTCAATACTGGATCATAGCAGGTTTTCACCAGTTTTGGCTGTATTTCATAGGTAGATCCAAGCAGTTTTGAGTTTTGACCATGCCAGGATGTAACACAGGTTCTGGGCCAGAATCCAGGATCCTCTCAAATTCTAACCAGCTAACAAATAAATAATCGCTGGGAATTTTATTTCAACTTTTGGTAACCCACGGGGAAAAGGAACTGAGAAAAATAGGTTATGGGAAGGGATTGAGAAGTTAGGGTTTTAACTACACCCAAGATGGGATAGTTTTGGAGAAGAAAATGGGAAGTTTAGGTTAATAAAAATTCCTAGACGGGTCGGTTTAACTTGAGAAAATTGTATCTTGGTTATGGAAAGAATTAGGGAAACTTAGGGTTTTAACAAAATTCTATGGGATGGGGGAGATTGGGGAGAATCATGGTTTAACAAGATCTAAATGGAAAGGGCTTAGGAGGCTTGCAGTTAAGGTAAAAGCACAGGGAAGCTTGCAGTTGGTCTGGGAATGGTTTAGAGGCTTTCTTGGATCAATCTTGATCTCTTTCTTCGCTTTCTTGATTTGTTTTCTTTTCTTTTCTTTTCTCTCTTTCTTTTATTTTATGAAAGAATAGTCCTTTAGAACTTTCACAAATGCATTAAATGCATCCAATGCTCCCAGAGTACTCCAAACAGCAAACACGCATCATCACTTCATTTTTCCCACTTCGATTCTTTGTGAAATATCACCTCCATATATTCTTTATTTATAATTGACTCAAAATATCTAAAATAGTCAATTTATACCATCTCTCTTTCCTCAATTAGCACTATGCTAGTATTCATCATAGCACTAAAGTGAACCAACTAGGCAAGACCCAATCCAATTTGGTTTCTTGGACCACCGAGTTGGCCTTCAAAACTCAGTTCTCAAACAACACTCTGTAGTAACCCCACCTACTAATCCTACCAGCAAACTTTGATCAGCCCCACTTCTAGGATTCCGCCAAGTGGGGGGGGGGGGGGGGGAATGACCTAGAACTCTTACCTCGCTCCTGTCTCCCTACAGTATCTTTTTCCCCAAACCACCTGCACTATTAAGATAAGTACCCTAAACATGTTAACAAATGAATAAACTTCCAATGCAAGCTGTCTTCCTCTTCTTCTTCCTCTATCCTTCTTTGCCTTTCTTCTGTTACTTGGTATAAGTATAGAGAGAAAGATTAATCATTTAAATATCCATGCTCCAGGAAGAGAGTATAGAATAGAATGAAACGTGCAGATAAGTATGTGCATAAAATATTTCACCTCACATGTGGAATCTTTTGCATCTCAGCAGCAAATGCCGCACTTAGTTGACCTTCATCACCATGCTACAATAGTAAGAAAAGAAGTTAAAATGAAAGATTAACAAGAGAAAAGGATGATGATGTTAGAATCACATCAAACAAAATTCGATTCAATTTAACAAGTAACAATTTGAAACAGCCATATCAAGTAACACATGTAAAGTCTCCTCAGAAACACCACATATAAAGTATGGTCATTACGTAAACCCCAACAACAAGGATGTCACGATCAAAATCATGCTAATGTGCTTCATGGTGAAACGAAGCTAGATGGAGATGTAAGGGTTTAATCAGTTACAACTAAGCAGCTTATAACACTAGCGAGATTCATAAAAACCACCTGAACTGCAGTCCTTGACCCCAGAAACCAATGTACATGTCACCCTTTTGCTTATTAACAATAGAAAGTAAGGCAATGTGCAACATTAACAATGTATGCTCCCAATAAGACAGTGAATATAAGGCCACGTTTCTTGTTCAAGACTGACATAAGTGAAGAGTATAGACATATCCTTACTTTATCAGTCAGATCCACTACCATGACTTCTCCATACCGTTGAGAAAGATCATGAAAATGGCGCTCCACAACTTTGGACTGAAAATAAAAGATATAATGCTTAACTACAGTCAGAATATCCAACCTACATATAATCAGAGGATCATTGTCTAAACTAGTGGACAACATACTGTTTCCTCATGATTAATTATTTTAAGTTGTGGCTTATAGCTCAGATCCGCAATTTGCTCCCAGAGAAGTGGAATTGAACCTCGAACCTGTAAACAAACAGTTTTATTATAAATGGAACAAAATAAAATCCATACATAGAATCAATTAGAGTTTCAAACCTGAATCTATAATTGCAAACAACCTAACTATGAAGAAGAATATCGGGCGATTTCAAACTGACAAAATAGATATAACTTTATACCAGGTTGGGTTTCAAATATGTGATTGGTAACCAAACCTTACAAATAAGGACTATGAAAAATTACTCTTCAGTAGAAAAATTAATTCAATAATTGGACAAAAATTCAGATCAAAATTTTTTTAGAAAAAAATCAGTTGATTGAAGGTTATGATATGTATTCCAATCCACCTAATAAACAAAACAACAATAACAGTCTTGGTATCGGTTGCACAAAATTTACATCAGTTGTAACTTAAGGGAATCATAACAGCATAAAAATCCAGGGGGGGGGGGGGGGGGAAAACAAAAATAAAATAATAGACTGTTCAAAACAGATAAGACTAATGTCAACACCATTAAGCAACAGGATTCCAGTTCATAAAAAAAGTATAAGAATTAAGTAAAAGCAATAAATCAGACGCATCGTGCAAATAAATGAATTTCTCTCATCTAGACAAATGACATGTCATTCACCAAATTATAAAGAAAGAACAAACCAAGCAAAATTAATTTTAATATCCATTCTATACTTACAATCGTACTAAAGAGAAAAGAAATTTACTAATCAATTCACCAAAAACAAAAATTAGGATCAGAATTACTTCATCTGATTTTTTGATTTTCAAGAATATCTATTGTATGAAAAAGGTAGATGAGATTCATAATTTATCATCCTATCAACAATCTCAAAAGCATGGTTCAAGATCTCGCTCTTGAGTGAGATCTCGCCCCTTCCAAAAACCAAGATCTCAACCGAAAGAACTTGGTTGAGATGGTCTTTTTCTTTTTCTTTTTCTTTTTCTTTTTTTTTTTTTTTTGGCAACTCAATGGCCCATCTAGGTGGGTTTTACAGTCCAGGTTGGGCTCAAACTTGGTAGTTAACCTAATTTAGGCCTTTTAAACACATTGGTGACTTTGGATTTGTGAAAACAATCCTAAGTATGAGTTCTAAGTTTGCCCCAAGTGTGAAACCAAAATGTTGTAGAATTGGGAATTGCAAGGTTATATAACATGTAATATGAAACCCCTAAAGGCATATAAATGAAAAACAAGTATATCAAATACATCAAATAACTTAAATATCATCAAAATTCCATCCACATAAGCATCACAATCTCGACTTTCCAGAACAGAATAATAAAATTATACAACCATTAGAAGTTTTGTATAAGTCATAACTCATAAGTTCATAAGACAAGCATAGAATGATTAATCTTCCTTTGGTGTTGTAGATGTGCTAAGAGTAATTGCAAGTGAAAATTCAGCTGAAATCCACAAAAAATTGACAAAAATTGAGAGTTTCAGAGATATATGGTGAGATCTGGCGAGATCTAACACGAGATGTGGGAATCTCGCCCTTCATCTCATCTTGCCTTCTTAAAAAATCAAGATATCTTGCAAGATCTCGGCGAGATCTAAACCATGCTCAAAAGCTTAGGAGTCAATTTTTCCAGAAAACTATTTCAAATGCTTCTCAGGGAAACTAACATCTGTTTCTTTGACTGGAAAATATACTTCAATGGTCTTCTAGGAATTTCACATAAAGGATCATGTCAGCATCAACCATACTTATTAGCAGGAATGTTCTGTCAATTTACATTTTTATCTATTGAAAAGAGTCAAGTCAGTCACTGCACAAGTATTCTAAATTTACTAGTTCAAATTATGCAATAAGCAGGTATAAGTATGCCAGTCCTATTTCAAACTACTTCGCTGAGCTAGAGAGAGCTTTTAACCATTATATTTCTTTGAAGAAGTATGAATGATGTGCACTAGTTAAGGTGTAAGGATTTCTTCTGACAAAGTAATACTTGA
Organism: Hakea prostrata; assembly: GCF_041222555.1. NCBI lineage: Eukaryota > Viridiplantae > Streptophyta > Magnoliopsida > Proteales > Proteaceae > Hakea > Hakea prostrata. Next base: position 20,450,196 of record NC_142600.1, on the reverse strand, counting down.
CTGATTATACACAAGGCGTCCAGAGTTGCTGCAAATTTGCCCTTGCAATTGGCACGACAACCATATTTAGATTTCCTGTCCAGATTGGTTACAAAGCTAAGATACCGGGACTGGCAGAGGCGATGCATTCAACAATATTGATGATGCTGGTGGAACTGTTGGTATGTCTTCTCAGTCATCTGAGACAGACAGTAGGTCACAAGAGATTTTCAGAAGGTTGCTTGAGAAGAAGAAACAAGATAGCTGAATAAGAGGATGGACAGAAAGAATGATTTCAACAATCAAGAGAATCATTTAGATTAATCAGAAGTATAGGATTACTTTAGCTAATTACTTTAACTTTTTTGAAAGGCTAGACATAATGACAGCTGAAAACATGCCTCACCAGCCACCTGAACTTCATAAAAGCTTAATATAAGGTATTAATAGTTGTTGCTAAATGAAGAGATTTTACCAGTATTTGCAGAACAGTTACTTTAGAAGGCAGTACATTGTCCAACAGAAATTATTTGGACAAGTCTTTCCAAGTTGAGTTAGAAAGTGCTTTCAATGGTTACGTTCCTTTGAAGGAATATGATATGATTAATGCATCCTTCTTACAGTGTTAGGATTTCTCCTTATGCTGGAAAAGAGGAAGGACAGAAAGAATGATTTCAACAATCAAGAGAATCAATTAGATTAATCAGAAGTATAGAATTATTTTTGCTAATTACTTCTAAAATTTTTGAAAGGCTAGACATGGTGATAGCTGAAACATGTCTCAACAGCCACCTGAACTTCATAAAAACTCAATATAAGGTATTAATAATTCTTGTTCAGTCAAGAGATTTTACCAGTATTTGCAGAGACAGTTACTTTAGGAAGCAGCACATTGTCCAACAGAATTATTTGAACAAGTCATTCCAAGTTGAGTTAGAAAGTGCTTTCAGTGGTTATGTTTCTCTGAAGGGATATGATATGATTAATGCGTGCTTCTTACTGGTGATCCACAAGGAATTCATTGAAGAAATTTGCAGGTAAAGCAACTTTCGCATTCTCATTAGACCAACCTAGGAAAAACTCTTCGAACTCTCAGAGTTCAAACTAAAATTCAGCTTACCTAGGTCTGGCAACATAAAGGTGCTGGTGTCTAGGATTCAGTAAACTCCAAGGAACTGTGCATTTAACGTCAAAAAATTGTATAGAAATTGATACATTAGATCAATAGAACTCCCAGAGAATAAATTTTAGGCAGGACACAAAATTCTAGCATAGGCTAAGTTAACAAATTGGGAGCTGAGTACTCCTTGAGAACCACAAACAAGGTAAGGCTGTAAAATGACACTACATCAGCTATTATCAAGAGATTGGTAGTAATAGCTCAACTTCATGGTTCTGAATCTCAATTAATGCTTCTAGTTTCAAACAAGATATCTTGGTTTACACAAGAAACTGAACGAGATGGTATGCCATTTAAATATTCACTTTCAAACAAATCTAAGATTGCTTAAATCTTATTTATATGAAGGAGTTATGTTCAGTTCAACCCTTAGTTGGTGATGAGAATAATATTAAGCTATGAATGAAAATTATTTTTGAAATATCAAAATAAATGTTTATCTAACTACAATTTTGGTTTTACTTTTTAGCAATGATTAACCATGATAAGATCTATGGAATTTTTAAAGTTGACAAAAAGAACACCAGGATTTAAAAGTTGAACATTGCACCTACCACCGGGAATCAATTTGTTTTTGAAGTGGGGGATGACTTTTTATCCTTAACTATTATTTTATTGGACACAAATAGGGGGTATTGGCTTATTTAAGTAAAGAAATAACAAATATAAAAGCATTTACTTTCATGGCATTTGGCATAAATATGCATCGACCATGACAACTGTCACTCTTAGTACATTGTGCTTACACTGGCAAACTTGGTTAAAAAATCACAAGAACAATTTTGAGGATTTTTTCATTTTCATTTTGTAAAATAGTTCATGTAGTGTGTGTAGATTTTGTACTGGTCCAAAATAGGACTGTATTGGGAAAAAAACTAGATTAAAAAAAGTCCAAGAAAAAACATTTCTAAGCCTTTAAACCACCACCCCAACATGGAAAGAAGTCCCTGGTTTCGACCATATCTCAGTTTCTGCTGGTGTTGAAACCGAATTTTAGAACCTTCATTATAAAGGTTCATTTTAAGACAGTCATTAAAACAACAAAATCTACATATGAGAGCACAAAAATGCAATAATACCAGCAAAAGTGAAGATTTGAAACCTCCCAACTCCAGCAATTGCTCAGTCTCAATAAAATTAGCAGCATCTCCTTCAAGGTTAGCTCCTCTTCTCCACATTCTCGTTCCTAAGTTTGACCACATCACAACAAAAACAAACTATATTTGCTTCCAAATATAAGAAAATCAGGGAAACATGTATCAATTTCTCTAGAGAATCTAACCTAAGCGCCGAGTACACCTCCTTGAGATCAAAGTAATATTTGCTGGAGCATCTTTAAGCATGAACTGCATACTCTGGAAGCCTAACCCTTGGTTAAGATGGAACAATGTAAATAGTTGATGGGTTAGGAAATCTCCACCAGTTTTAATGTACCCTACCACAATCAAATTTTAACCTCACTCTTAATTTTGATCATTGCTGAAACACTTATATATATATATATATATATATATATATATATATATATAGAGAGAGAGAGAGAGAGAGAGAGAGAGAGAGAGAGAAGAGAAGAAGAAGATTTGACGAGAAATCATGCAGTGATGAAGTAAGGATACTTCCTTGTACCAGAGGAATAATAAATCGATCAAGCTGCAGCAAGCAAAAGTAATGGCACATTACTAGCTGAAACATTTGTCTATCATAGGATCAAGTAATGCTTAATAACGAAACATTGTCTAACCTTATACTCAATAAGCTCTTCCAACAAATTTCTGTTCCATACAAAACGAGGATCAGCCTGAAAAGGAAAACATATCTTTAGAACCTCAAGATATGTAATGCACTAAAGTCATAGAAGGCACCACATTATGGCGGTTCTGATTTCGAGGATATGATAATCCGAGGAAGCACTCTTGACTTACAATTAAACATGACCACATATCTCTTAAGAAATCAGGAAGAGACACGCTAGCATAGAAGTTTTAAGGTGGTATGCCATCAGAACAAATCTCTTAGTTAAAAAATTGAAGAACTACATAATCCAACTTACCTGTTTCCAAAGTGGTTTACTTGCCCTCTCCTCAGTTAATTTGAATAATCTTTGTAGGCTAGTAGAAATGGTCCAAAAAGTATTAGGAGAGGACATTCAACTCAGAACACAGATAAAATCAAAATAAAGCATGACATATTAAACTCCAAAACATGATTCATCTAAATAACCTTCTGCACAGATCCAGCACTTACTTCAGTGTCAGATCAGTTCCATATGAATAATACAAGCCTGGAGTAGATTCCACAGTTTGCAACAGAGTCATGAAGTAAGCCTCATCCCTTTTCTGCTCATTGAAAGAAAGTTGACAGGCAAATAAATTAAATTAAATTATATATAAAAATTAAAAAATTTTTAAAAAAAACACTTTTGATTATATATTTTAAAGTTTCAAGACACATTACCTCCTGAGAAGTTGAATTCCGCAAAGCCGCATTACAGGACAGAAACTTCATTGACATCACACGGAAAATAGGGAAACCAAGATAAGTGCCAACCTTCTTTTGAGAAGTAATTACTAGTACATATGCTCCTGTAACAGAAGTAGTAGGATCAGTGTCGACATTCCAATTGAAGCAATGATTTAAATGCCCATAAGACCAATATTTTCCATAAGATTGCATTGGCAGATAAATTATCTCAAGCTAATGAAATAGCCCTGAAAGAAGTTGGAAATATCCAAATCACAACACAAGCTCACTGACAAAAAGGAAAGCAACACCTTCTTTTTAATTGGGTGGTAGAAACTCCTAGAGATAGCTGCTTCCTAAATTTTAAAAGCCGGAATGTTGCCAGAGATCCAAGACAAAACCTGCCTAGAAAAAAAATTATCAGGAGGAGGTGTATTTATCGCACTACAGAAAACTTCTTTCCCATAAACATCAAAAATAAACTCACTACACAGTTGCTGATCTACAATAAAAGACAAAAACATCCTTTTATATGCTGCTATTACCACATCTAGTAACAGGTTAAGTTGCAGCACTGCAACCATCAGGTTGGACGTTCGACACATAGAAACACTCTCATTGCATACATATGCGCCTCTTACCTGCAGTAGCCGGAGGCTCATGAACTGGAACAATTTCTTTCTTAATTACTGCCATTTAGATTCCAATCTGACATGAAAGAATCTGAGATCATCAAGAAACATCCACAGGAACCATAGCATGGAAGCATGGCCATAATAGATCAATTTGACCAGGCCCCGTTCAAATTAAATGAAGTTGACCCAGGATCCTGTACTTCTACTCAAATAGCCTATTCTCGACCCTAATTCATGCATTTCTCACACCTCTCTACATGTCACTTTCAGACTTGTCCCTACGTATTTTAGTTCCTCTAATCATACCATTCGCCCTTGTGCATGTACATATCTTACCGCATATGACACATCACCTCAAAAGAACTTCTCTCAACTTTGCATGCAGTGGAGCTTCTCCCAGATATCTCTAATGTGTTCATTACTTATATTAACTTTCCTAGTTTAACACCTATTCATTTCAATACCCTTATCTCAGCTACATTATTTTTATTTATATGTTTTTCTTTACAAACTAACACTGAACTCCGTACGTCACTGCTAGTCTTATAGCTGCCCTATATTTTTTTTGTATTTTAATTTAGCAAACTGTGCCAACTACCCGACACTCAAGAATTATGTCTATAATTGGAGGGGAACTCTTGGTGCAGTTTTTCTAGCTGACCTGGATAGTCTGTTTCAAAACTATTTTAAAAAAAAATCAATAACTCAGTTGCCAATTATAAGCTCATTTTGTCTGGCACACCAAAACTAACATGCTTTAAGACCAAACCACCCCCCACCCCAGGAGAAAAAAAAAGTATCCAGTGCAATTAAGCTCATCTCATTTTCACTTTTTGGGGCCCATTGAATAGTCAACTTCAGGTTTGGAATGTAGCACATAAAGCACAGACTGTCCAAACACACACAAGCACACAACAAAATAATATAAAATAAAATGATTATGTTTTTCAAGGTGACCCACCTAGTTTTCTTGAACAAGCACAATTAAGTTGAACATAGCATAAATAAGAAGCAGTTCACATTTCCTGGCTCATTTAAAAACTGGTAGGCACAGCTTGGCATTTACCTGTATCACCAAAAGAGGTCAAATGGTACACGTATTTTCTACTTTATTGTGCCATACCTTAAAAGCAACATTACAATGCAAATATTTTTTTTAACATACATTAGAGCATATTCTTTCCACAACATTTGCATTAAAAAGGGCAACTGAACTCCATACCAGGAATAATAAACCAACAATCTTCTCTTGCATGTGGAAAATAGAAAAAACTAATACCTAATCTAAATTCATGCCAACAAAGATGTACCTGCAAGTAATCGTATCATTCCAACCACACCATAGATTTTTGAAACTTTCGATTGACTTCCAGAATATGAAGTACCTGCATCAATTAGTAAAGAAACCAATCAATACAACCCATCCCATATAAGACTATGAAACTCTTGGGTTTTTAGGTCTCTTATGTACTAAATATGGAAAGTTACAGGACTAAGACACATCCAAAACATTTACATGGTGTACCGAAATTGTTATATCACTTTATGATCAACTCTCAATTACCAGGTTATATTAAAATTTGAATTGCGCCAGAAAAGTTTCATCCTCAAAATAACTTACAAACCAGAACTACATATAAGATTTAGTGATTTCATCTCTCATAATATAGTTTGACCATCCTTTCATGCCTTTTTCAGACATAAACAGAAAGCCACCATCTCCTTCAACAGGTGGGTCACCTAAATTTCTACACAAGGTAAAACCACATATTTCAGTCATATCAGAGGACGATATGGCCAATCAGACCTTGACATAGACAAATTAACACTGCCTAGGACATGCATCCATTTTCCCCTCCATTCAACTGCATCCCAACATATACTAGACATTCAGTTTTATAAGTGGAAAACAAGAAGACGGTAAAGAAACAAATGTGTTTCCCCATGTTTAAGTCGCCTATGGTTGTAATTTCCCAATTGAGCAAAAAGGTATAACCAATGCCATTTCAACTACCTAAAAGCTGTCATATGGATACCACTTGGACTAATCAGGTCAAGAAGCCAATTTTAGCTTTCAATCTTGTCCAGCAGTTTTGGACCAACTGAGTCCACAACAGTGCCAATGCATAAGCTTCCTGTCTAATATAGTGGCCACTGCCAACAAAGTCTCAGTAAGATTTACATTGGTCAGAACAAATGAAAATTCCAATCTGCGTGAAACCAAGCTATCCCATAGACGAAGTTAGAAATCAGTACTTCTATGATTAATTACTGGATAACTGGATCTTCTGAACTCAACAGAACTTCTAGTAAGTTCTCAAGTTTTCAGGCACTTTTGGGAAAGAGATTAGTTTAGAAAGTCTATTTTATGAACCCCCGCATTAACCCAAGTCAAATCATGAGTTACACGATCTGCTGTTCTCTTTTTACATACGCAAACCTCCCTCTCATATTCGTCAGTTTACATCATTAAGCAAGTAACATGATAATTCTGTTGATATCTTTGCATTGGATGGATAAGTTGACAGTGTTTGCACTCTACACAAAGGGTTCCCATTCTATAGAGTTCTGAGGAGTACTGGGAATCAAAAGATATATAAACGGAATAACAATTGTTCTTCTTCTTTTTCCTTTTCGGGTAAAGCTATACCAGAATACTTGGATGCATTTCGAAAGTCCTTATTCTTATGCCATACGATCCCCAAATGAAAAGGTTCGACTTCAGTGAAGAAGATACCAATATAAGTATCCATGCCTCAAACTCGACAATTAGACAATTGGTGAGACATGTAGTTTCAAAAGTGGTCGTATTAGTTACAGAGCAAACAGTGAACCAACGAAGCAATCTTACAAAAAGTGAAGAGGGAAATGATCAGAAGAAGGCTCTAACCAAATTGCGTCTCGATATGGCCATCGGAACGGTCGATGGAGAAGGCTTCATCGGGAGAATCCAAGGATCTTATCACGAATTTGTCAGGAAACTCCATCAACTCCATCTCTTCGCATAGCTTGAATGCCCCCGAGGGAACGAGATTTTCCATTTCGCTCTCCGATATAAACAAATAGCAGAAAACCCTAATAAGCTTCTCAGCTCGGATAACCCTGCAACACGCTGATGAATACGTTAAGAGGTCAATAGAAGGAACTTCGGAGGAGAATAATGGGAGGATCGAGAAGTCTTCGACTCGTTCGCTGACTCAGCCGGTCAGCCCCATTGGATCAATTCCCAACGGTTTTTCAAGTCGATGACGGTTGATAACGACAAGTCCTTTTAGGTAATGTAATAACGGTTTTTCTTCATGCCACAAAGGCACAAACACATCCCTTTGGTTATTTCGCTTTTGTGGTCTAAGAAATTTAATTCTGTTTTTTTAAACTATCTTGAATTTCTTTTTTTTCACTTTGCAGGGAACTTTATATAGAAGATAGGGGAGTATCACATATATCGATGTCGATCACCAAGTGTTGAATTCAACCAATCCGCTAATCCTAGATTGACAAAATTATTTTAAAATTGTAATAAATATAATAATTAAATTTAAGTGATTTTTTTTATAATATATTTTTTTATAACCTTATTTTAGTACTATTCTAAGTCTAGATAATCATAATGAATGTGATAAATAAAAAATTAAAGTTTTTTTTTTTTCAACAAAATAAAAGGATATATATTAAGTTTGGAGTGATTCCCTCAAGGCAATTCAGCATATAGATCAACCTAGCGCAATACCTTAGTTCATGCATGACTTGTTAGAGGAAATTTGGTCTTTCCATATTACCTTTAGGCAATGCATATTTATTCATTACTTGTGTCAGGTTAATGCCACAGCAGATTTTCTCACTGGACATGTAGACACAGAGACAGAAGTAACTTATTTAGTCCCTTACCTGCCCAACTATCTTAGTGAAATCATTGAGACCAATAGAAACGAGCAGTATGTGATTAATTATATATAGAAGGTATAAATCATGCATTATGTATCATATACCATCCATGTCCCATATGGATAGAGATTAGAAGGCCCCAATTTATGATTTTGATGGGGTGTTGCGTAATTAATGCACTAACACATGTAGCGAAAGATCATAGAGATTAGAAAGCCCTAATTTATGGGATTTGTTGGGGTGCTGCATAATTAATGTGCAGCACCTGCAACAAAACCGAAATTTCAATCTTAATCATTCACAACACTAAAGTCAAACCCCCAATTTAGAGGATCCAAAAATTAGGCCAAGTAATTATACGGATAAAGGTTAGTCGGGTTGGAGAAACCATGATAGTGAGCTGGAATTAAATCAAATACAGACAATTTGGTTTGATTGAAGATAAGGCTATTGAAAGCTTCCAAAACAGCTTTTAGCTGGAAACTTGACTACAACATCCTTCCTTAGAGCTAAAACAATGATCAAATGGCCTAACAGGCATACTACAAGTGCATTTTAAGGCTGTAATCTAAGAAGAAAGAGTATTAAATGCTGGCCAATGAATCTAAGAAGAAAGAGTCATATGGGGAGGATCATTATCAGAGATATAGAGGGAGGAAATAAAGAGTCATAATTGAAGTTTGGTTAATACAAGCTAATAACTCGACCTTTCTTGGGTCCTACACAATAAATGCCTAGGACCGTCAAGTCATTCACTTTGGGTGGTGGGATCGAAATTTCAATCTCGACCATCGAAAATCAATGGTTGAGATCGAAATCTTGACCGAAATTTTGGATCCTACGGTTGAAATTTCGGCTTGATAATCCTGCACATTTAACGCTCAGGATCCAAGCTTTTTCGCCAATAACTACTAGCTAGTGTGTAATATGGTGTAAGGTCTAGTCTCTTTTCATTCAAACCAACATTCATTCCTGGCCAACCATATATAATAAGACGTACATCCATGTCTAAATATGAGAAGAAATTTGATTGCCTCTTACCACATACGAGAAAAATTTTAATTCCTAATGGAAAGTGATTTTTCTCCCATTATTTAATTAAAGCCAGGTTCGTAGTATGGTTTTATTCAAAAGACAGAAAATTGATTACCTCTTGCAATACAAGTAGATGTCATACATTATCTAATGAAGATAAATAATTTGCCATACACAAGGAAAAGTCAGGTTCATCTTATGGTTTCGTTTAGGCTAGGTGGGTACCCGCAAGACTATTCAAGAATCTGGTCTGTTTTTCACTCAAAAACAAAGAAAGAAAAAAAAAATCTGCTCACTGTATTTATGGTATGGAAAGATTATAGATCCAACTTTTCCTTATTTTTTCATCGATAATTTTTTCTTTTTGTTTAATATACTAGAGAGAGGCCTAAGTAGACGCTCTCTCACCCAAAAGTTCTTCAAAATCAACCCTTCATAAACACTTTTCTATAGGATTTGAATTTCCTCTAGCCAAGGGCATGGTACACTCAACTTTTTCTTCACAGAGTATATTTGACACCTCTAGATCCATTGTATCAGGTGGATTATGAGAAGAAAAGTTTGGTGTACCCTGCATCTGAGTCATAGTGGAGAGGATCTAGACGCCTCTCTATGTTAATAACGCTATATCTTACCATAGGTAACCTTCCATCACGTGAAATTCATCAGTTTGATACCTTTAATGGAAGATTTTTACTCATTAAATAAGATTAATGGGGGTTTACATCCTCTACAATTCTCACTTCTTACAATTTCCTGTAATTCCTATCTAGGATTGTGACACATAATAGTTAATTATCTAAGGGTCTGTTTGGTTACATGAGTCTAAGGATTTCAAATATCTAGAGATTTCAAATTTATGGAGTCATAATTTATAAAATTAACTTTTTGATTATGTGGGTTGAAATCTATGGATTCATCTGTGATTTTTGTAAATGCACAAATGTTTAGTGTTTTTATAGTAAGGATGAAATCTTTGGATTTCACCCCATACCTCAAAAATCTACAAATTTACGTTTTTAGTGTAAAAAGATGAATTTCTAAATTTCATGAATCTTGAAATTTTTACAACTAAACGGGTATAAATCTCGCATTCATGAATCCAAAGATTTGATACATGTGACCAAACAAGTCCTAAAGGTCATGATTAGAACCCAACTAAGAATTGAACTTAATAAATACCTAAAATTAAAATTTGACAAAAGAGGATAAACAAAATTAAGAGAAAATTTAGATATTTATTAAGTTCAATTTTTAGTTGGATTCTAATCATCATGACTCTTAAATAATTAATTGCTACATATCACAATCCTAGATAGGAATTACAAGAACTTGTAGAACGGTGAGAATTGTAAAGGATGTGAATTCGATTAATGGGCCTTCTTTATTTTTGGTAAGTTATCTATTCGTTATAATAATAGAAAAAGGCGAGGAGAATTTCTTAAAACGTCCTTGGGAGGAGTTGGGCGGCCTAGGGGGTGGTGCATGAACCCATCCCACCCCCAATCCCACTCTGCAAAGACGCTATGCTATCATCATCGTTTGGCTGGCTCCAGCTATAAAGCGAGCGATCAATCATCTCTTGCATGGAAAGGAACCCTCAGAAATCCACATCCTCAAATCAAAAGGTCTCTCTCTACTCTACTCTACTCTACGCCCCTGGTTTTAAAATCGACGGCTCTTCCTCTCTTAATATCTCCGACGAAACCATATAAGGAAGAAGAGCAAAGAGTTCGTGAGCAGAGCAGAGAAAATGACAGGACAGGAGTCACAGGACCTTGCATCTTATCCTCCCCTCTTAGTCCAGGCAAGCGAGTCACAACGGTCGGTTGGAGCGGATTCTGATTCTGATTCGTCCCTACCGATCATCCATGATTGGGATCCTTTCCCCAGCATCGATTTCTCGAATCTTAACCCGGATGATATCGGTAAAGCTTGTAGGGATTGGGGAATGTTCCGATTGATCAACCATGGAATCCCTGTGGAGCTATCTGCTCAGCTACAAGAGCTTTCAAAGAAGTTATTTTCTCTGCCATTCGGAACCAAGCAGGAGCAGTTCAAAAGCCCAAACCCAATGTCCTATTTTTGGGGAACTCCTGCCCTCACTCCCCAAGGAGCGACTCTCAAGGAAGGCGACCAGAGTGTGGATAAAGTGGAGGGGATATTTGCGCTTCTGACCTCATTGTCTCAAATGTCAGAATTTGATGATGCCTTGTTGAACTCTTTCAGGTATTCATTTCCACCCACTTTTTTGTTTGGCCTTTTCATGTTTCAGAATCTTCGTGAAAAGATGGTCCCATTTGTTCAATAGATTATAAGAAAATTTCCTTTCGTAAAAACTGTGTACCTAACCCCCTTGCATCCTAATTTTACAAATTTTATTCATTTGTAAATATTAGGGAATGACAATTGTAATTTATTTCTAACTTAGTTCAGTTTCTTAAGAATCTTTTGGGGGTTTGACAATTGTATCGTATTACATATTTCTCGCACAACAAATGTTTATGTCTATTTGTTAACTAGAAGGACCTGTTGTTTTGGTATGTCTAAAATTTGATGCAGCCACCATATGGGCTTAATAATTTGTATAGTTTTTCTGCTGGGAAGATCTCCACAGATTTATTTATTTGAATGAAAATTTTATATGATTGGTAAAAAAATAATATTAGAAAATGGATTGTTATCGGTCAATGATAAGTTTTTTTTTTTTTTTTTTTTTTTTTTTGGTCAGGATAAGTAATTTGTTATATACAGTGAAAGGTGATAAGTGAGTTATGGCCCTGTAAATGACCAATACAGTAGATAGTCATTGATGGGTGAACTATAGTGATTAGAAATATTGGTCAAGATAATAATTGTAGGGTTTTTCAATCGATACGACACCCCTTATTAGTGAAGAAGTCTATTTGTGTACCAGCCCCCATCCCCTTTATAAAACTAACAATTCTTTAGAAAAATTGATCAAGGCCATATATCCGATCAAAAACTCTAAATGTTAACATCACAATTTGAAATACTTTTTTTCTTGTTGCATCTCAAATCTAACCCTAGTCTCAACTGAGGTGGATTGACTCCCAATTGAGATCCCGACTATGAAGAAGATAAGACCCGCAAAAGAAGTTAGACGCAGGCCGGCTTGGATGCCAGACAACCGCCTCCGATGGCTAAGTTAGTCGGAGATCGGATTAGGATCCCGAACGAGTACTGCTCAAAGGTTATCTAGAAAATATATGTGTCTTTACCTAAGGGTGGAGGCCTTGTTAAATAGTGCATGAGTTACCTTTCTTAGAACTGACAGGGTTCCGAGCACTTGCCTGCCCAGCTATTCCTAGGGTCACCCTTCTGTTTATGTTAGCGTTTCCTTCTTTATCTTAGAGTGAATGAAGCATTCCATGTTGGTCACATTTGACCGGGATGAGTCACGACCACATGGCAGGGTGATCACCGGAAAAAAAAAAACCGATCCGATCAGCTATGTGCATGTTTGCACGTGTGCATCTTATCTGTAACGTTCTCACCAGGCGCTCCATCTTATCTTTTTTGCAGTGATATAATGAAATACAGCGAAAATATTTTTTTTAATTTATGATGATGTTGATGGTGGATTCTAAAACAGGATTCTGTTGGAGGAATATGGGAAGCATATGGGTCGAATTGGCCGGAGCCTTTACGAAGCTCTGAGAAAGAAGGCAGGAATTGATCCAGAATACTCAGAGTCTTATCTATCAGAAGCCACAGGGTTGATTCGGATCTATCGTTACCTTCGGTGCCCCGAACCCGACAAAAGCCAAGGAATGGTTGCCCATACAGATAGCTCTGTGGTATCCATACTGAACCAGGATGAAGTGGGAGGTTTGCAGATCTTCAAAGACGACAAGTGGATTGAAATAAAGCCAATCCCCAACGCCCTGGTTGTTAACATTGGTGACATGTTCCAGGCAATGAGCAACGATGAATATAAGAGTGCAAAACACAGAGTGATGAACAAACAGGAGGAAAGGATCTCAATCTGTTATTTTGTGTTCCCAGAGGACGACTGTGTCATCCATAGCGCAAAGTACAAGCCCTTTACTTACAAGCAGTTCCAAGCACAGGTTCAGGAAGACTTGAAGACCGTCGGTTTCAAGGTAGGGCTCCAGCCCTTCAGGCTCTAGACGATCGATCAACTGTAACATCATGATACTCCTCATCACCACCTAGCAATTGAGAATTGAGACTAAGGTTTTCTTTCTGAAAACACACTTTAATAATCATACTTGGCTAGAACTAATAAGAGGAGTTGGTTACTATTCAATTGCATGGTTCAAGTGTGTTTTTTCATTTAATCCCCATTTAAATAACCCTCAAATTAAAACATAATTGGTACTTGCAAACCCAAGTAAGAAAATCCATCTGTATGAATCTCATGGGAATTAACTCATCTAGAGACCTTTCGATCTGTATATCCATGGCAACACTATAATAATATCTTGTTTTTAGGCGCCACGATGATGACACTTTCCCAAGGGATCTTTTAGGTTTTTTTTTGTTTTCTTGATAGAAGATCTTATAGGATTTTCACGAGAACTCATATGATATCTTGTTTTAAGGTTTGAACAGGGCAAGACGATCCCAAGAGTTTTGATGTGAATCTCATGAGAGTTCATCACAAAAAGCCATAAGCATTATTTGACTTTCCCCCTTCCAGTTGCACTTCTTTCAATCTATTGATGTTGGTGTAGAAAGTCACGTCATCAAGTAGTCGTTCTGGAGCCAAGATCCAAGTAGCTACATTTTCTAAGTGAGATACTTTTGTTAAGTGAGATACATTTTCTAAGTGAGATACATTTTTTATACTTGGGAAAATCGTCTCACTTCCGCAGGAACCACTAAGGTACTAACCAGTTAAATGCGAAAATTTGCACCGTTGGATGTCAAGACATAGCAGGAAACAGAATGGATTAAAAACGGTGCCATGCTTGTATAGTTGTATGCTACACAGGAAGTCGAAGGGAAACCAGAGAAGAATAAAAACAACAATTGCACCAGCCGGGAATCGAACCCGGGTCTGTACCGTGGCAGGGTACTATTCTACCACTAGACCACTGGTGCTTCTTGTTCAAATACTGAACAAGTTTTATTAATACCGGTATGTTACCAGCGACAAATAACCACAATCTTACAAGAGAGTGCAGTGAGCCAGTGACCCCAATGAACCAAATGAGAATCAACCGCATTAAATTAAATCTTCACTAATCTCACCAAAAGAAATTTTCTCTAATCCAATCCATAAATTTTATCTCTAGGAATTATTAGCTGAACTCTTGTACCATTAAATCATCAAGCTTTATTTGCATCCTCCACTTAATTTAGATGGGTTCAAATGTAATGCTACAGAAAGAGAACTGACGACCCCCTCGTCCCTGAAGATTTAAGGCAGTAACCAGGAAGAAGAAAGGGGGTGAGAGCGAAAACAACTAAGTACCCTTGTTGAACAAAGACGCGAGCTCGCCCTTTTCGTGCATGGACGATAAGATATCACATCCTCCAATCAATTCTCCATTCACAAACACCTGAGGAAATGTAGGCCAATTGCTGTAACTCTTCAGTATCTCCCTCAACCCAAAGTTGTATTCTTCGTCCAGCACATCCAGGGTCTCGAAATCCGTCCCTGCGCTCTCCAAAATCCCCACCACCCTTTGTGAGAATCCACACAGCGGAGCACTTCTCGATCCCTTGATAAAAGCCACCACCTTGTTCTCCTTCACCAGCCGATCGATTAGCTCCTCCAATGGCACCGTCAGCTGCACGTGCCGGCCCGGCGTCAACCGGAGGTCTGGCTTTTTCTTCTGCTGCGACTGCCGGATCCACGTGGTGTTCCCCGATTCGTTCCCTGGTGGGACCTTTCCTGCGGCTCCGATGTGTTCCTCCATCCATGATTTCCATGCTTGCGTTAGGGCCGTTCGTTCTGGCTCATCCACCACACCAACCTGATTCAGACAATTTCTCAAACAGTTAGTGTGCAATCAACAAGAAGAAAAGAAACAAAAATCCAAGACTATGATGTCTTACTTTGACGAATTGGCAGAGCTCGGGAACTGATTTCCGGTGGTAGAGAATGCTGGCTCCGATGTTTCGCGAGATACCGATGAATTGAAGATCGTCGCTCCTATCGTAGACGGCGTATACGCCGGAATCTGAAGGAATTTGCGCGGCGAGTTGCTCTGTTTCATCTGGAATAGCAAAAAGCTCCGTCTCTGAAAGTTTCTTAAGAGCAGAGATCGTAACTGGTGAACAGGATCTTCTGCTAGAGCTGTGGAGCTTCAAGGACAGAGAAGGAAAGGCGGCGGAGTGTGAGAGATGCGAATAAAAGGAAAGCCGAGGGACATTCTTGGGGGCATGAGAAAATAAGGCGCAGAACGAGGAACTTGGGAGAGTGGATGGATTGATCGCGGCCATGAATTGCAGTACAGAGGTTAGAACGGAGAGATCGACGAACAACGGAGGCAGTGGCAGTGTCAAGAATCAGGTTGCAAGGGGTAAAGCCGAGCAATATAGAAAAGAAAAAAAAAAATCCTCGGCTGTACACGTGTTTTTGATGTGCACAGCTGTGCACTCTTCAGTCGAGAGTAAAAATTTAATTTTAAATTTAAAAAGTTCAGTTTTTTTATTTATATATATATAATTATGCACAATATATTTACATATCTTATATTTCTTGTATTCAGGGCAAATGTGACAAAAGATTCTCTATGACCATGAATTCTTATGTGGTGAATTTGAGTTTTGGTTTAAACACCAGTACTTATTTTGTGGCGCAATCGTTTTCATAGCTTGACTTGCATCCATTGTCGAGTTGGAGATGATTTGTGATGGTTTATTGTTAGCAACTTTACTTTACTTTAGTAACCTAAGCTCTTGGTATCTTGTAATTATCATTTTGATCTTATATGTTTTTATCTCGTAGAGCTAGGATTTTTAGCATTTATCGGGTTTTGTGCACTTTTTATTATAGATAACCCTTACTCCAGATGAGTTAGTTTGGGAAGTTTAATATATATATTTAAAATAATGATAATTATCACAAGTTGATTCAATTAGCTATGACTACCTCTTAGTAATACGTAATAGACTCCCTCCCCCATATGTACAAAAAACTCCTTGTAAGAAAAGAAAAATCTAATAAATAAAATGAAAGTTGCATCTATCCTTGTAATCAGATCGAGACACTAAAGGAGGCAGTCATATAGAATCACCAACTCACAGGAAAATGATTTCACATGATGGGCCTTTAGAGGGTCTTAAATGTCCTGATAAAAGTGCATCATCTAAAAATCATAAAATTTTGTTTATCAATGTAGGGTTGTTAGAGTGGTAAGATCTATATTGGAGAGGTCATGGGTTTGACTCTTGTGGACGATAAAGTTCCCTCTGAAGATGTAATAAGACACCCAATTTCATATCACCTTTGAATGACCTACGTACGTATCACAAGAACAATTTACCAATAAAAGAACACAACATGCTTGGGTAGAAATTAATACCATAAAAAATGAATAAAAGAATCATAAAATTAATTGGCTACTTTGATGTTATGCACCACCTTATCAAGTAAATGATCCGCACTTGTTTCATCTTGAGCTAGCTGCTACTTCTTCTCTGAGAATGTAGGTACTGCACTTTAAAAGAGTGTGTCTGATGAATCCAACCTTTGATCAACCAGTCTATATGCACTATTAAGCATTAAAGGTTTTTTAGTAGGGAAAGCACGTTTCTTGGAATTTGGAAAGTTTGCTTTCTCAAATTTACACTTGGGGTCGTACATTTGGATCGTAGGGTTTACTTTTATTTTTAATTGGGAAGTAAGAATTGAAAAGCATACATTTTATGATTATTTTCTTTTCCTTTCAAGTAAATTATCAGAATCCTCTATGTCAGAGTAGGGCGTCCGTCTGGCATTCGGCCGCTGGATGCTTACTTGTGGTACCAGGGTTGGATCCTAGGTATCACAGGTAGGGCATCAAATGCTTGGACGAATGCCTTATTCAAACACAAAGGATCCATATGCTCAATAAATAGATCAATAAATAGATCGAAACACGTCTCTACCCGCAACTGTCAGTGTCTTTCCCCTCTCTAACCTCTTAAAATGGTTTCTTGATCTTGTAAATCAGATACACTTTTCTCCCCTGCAACTATCATTGTCTTTCCCCCTTTGACAGTTTAGAATGATATTTTACAAAACAATCTGTTTACTCTACCACCCAGTGGCTATGGACCAATATTAGGTTTATTTTTTACAAAGAAATGGATGATTCATTTTCTTGTAAATGTGTGACATGTGTCTCTCAATCATCACATCAAATGGTGAAAATTCTTTTATATGTCATATCAATCAATTATTTGATGTGATTTATAAATAAATTTCAACCATTTAATGTGATGTTGGGACACATGTTACCCATCTCCAAGTAAATTGATAGTCCATTTTTAACAAGGAAATAGACCTATAAATTTTCGGATGGCTATATTTGATGTATCCCTCAACTATTTGCACGTGTGATAATAGTATTTCCTTTCGGCTGATATGAAAAAAACAAATGAAGCACATAGGAAGAGAACATATTAGGGTTTGTTTTTCTTTTAAAAATAATTTATTTTGGTGCAAAAATAATTTGATCCTTAGCAATAAAAGGAAACCCTAAAACGCGTGCTTTCTACTATCCAATTGCATTATCATTTTGGGGAAATGAAAACCCTAAAACCAAATTAACCAATCCTTCAGTATCCCATGATGGATCACAGTTGATCAACGGCTTGGATCTTGTTAATCAGAACACTCCTTTAAATGAGCAACATCTTAGTAATTCCACCAGAGAAGTAGGAGTGAATCGGTGACGTGACGGTTATAAGGGCCATTCCAAACTTCACATAGCTAGCTGTGCCTGTGCTTGTTCTACTCGCCTCTCTTATTTTCCGCTTGGCTTTGTTGTTTCAGAAACTCGAAATCTGATAGCAATGGCGGTGAAGCCAACAAAGGCTCAGAAGAAGACTGCCTACGACAAGAGGCTGTGTGACCTTCTTGATCAGTACAGTCAGATCCTAGTGGTTGCGGCAGACAATGTAGGTTCTAATCAGTTGCAGAGCATTAGACAGGGTTTGCGTGAACATTCGATAATTTTGATGGGGAAGAACACTATGATGAAGAGATCTGTCAGGCTTCATGCCGAGCGTACAGGGAACAATGATTATCTTAATATAATTCCCCTCCTCGTGGTAATGGATCCACATATTTCCGGTTTCCTTATTAACTAATTAATTGAAGTGGTCTTGGAATTTACTTGTCATTATTCATTTTAATTGTTGATTGTTCTACTTCTATCAGGGAAATGTTGGTTTAATTTTCACCAAAGGCGACTTGAAGGAAGTAAGGGAAGAGGTTGCCAAGTACAAGGTATATAAGATAGAAATGAGATTTTGGCATGATCACTCTGGTAATCTCTTCATTTCGTTCCTGTTCTTTTTATCAAACACCATGAATGCATGCATGGTTCTAATTAATCTAATGGCATCAATGTGCTTAAAGCTCAATCTCACGCATGACATTGGCTTTGGATTTGTTATTACCGTTCTTCTTTCTTTCTTTTTTTCACTTTTTCCCCTGAATATATAAATGTTAAATCTAGCATCGATCATCTAAGTATGAACATGTAATTCAATTCCTGCAAGTATCAATCTTGTTTTCAATAATTAACTAGAAATCTGACAAAAACTCTGGTTACTTAAATGCGGCTTCCGTTCTTTGTTTATATCGAAATCGGATTGCTTCTGTTCATGTTTATTGATTTGGGACGTTTTCCTTTTATGGATATAATTAAATTGGCTTACCTTCAACTTTTTTTTTGGATGATTAAATACCTTCAACTTTTAAATGTTATGTTTTTTTATTAATTCCCAACCCTCGACCAAACCTCCTTTCCAAAAAAAAAAAAAATAGAACTCCATGGTATAAAGATTTAGATCAGAATCTGTGGGATTGGTCTCTTCTTAATTAATTTGGTCTTGGGGATCAAGGGAATAAATGTTTCTTCTTCCATTATTATATTCTCATTATTTTGGTTTTTTAATTAATAGGATAACGGGAAAATCAATGAAAAACTCTCTCGTGGAGCTAACCTCCTCTTTTTTTTAATTGTGGAGTAATTTACGATAATCTCTGTTTAATCTTCACGGTTCCCCTCTTTAGTATTTTGGCATATACTCTGGGCCGTTTCCCGTTCAATTCACATCGACGTCTTTGCAGCTTGATCGGCTGGTTTTAGATTTTAAGGGCTTGTGTTTATCTAAGCAGAAAAACAGCCATTGTCAACAATGTCAAGGTATGTTGGTGATGATGGGCAACATGTGTATGTGAAAATACACAGACACGCACACACTGTCCCTCTCTTCAATTTTTCTGCTGTAGTATGAAAAGAAGCATCTCGATTCAGATGCTTCTTTAGAACTCGATTTCATCCTTCAAATCCATCAGTTTTTGGTTTTGTTTGTCTTGGTAATTGAAGATGGCAAACAAAGGGCTGACCTATGCCCTGGAAAAGTAACTTCCTCTGTTCTAGATTTAATGTTGACAATTCACGCAAACCGCTTTGGCATTAGATCATTACAATTCCTATGTCATTAAAGCTGAAGGAATTACTTTTTGAGCTTTATTTATTTATTATTTTTATCAGTTTCCATGGCTACATTGTTCATGGGATGTTCTTAACTCTCTTGTATGACAGGTTGGAGCTCCTGCCCGTGTGGGACTTATTGCTCCTATTGATGTCATTGTACCACCTGGTAACACAGGGTTAGACCCTTCCCAGACTTCATTTTTTCAGGTTGGTTATAGAGTTCTCTTTCTGTACCTTCGGCATAGAGAATCAATTACTTACTTGTTGATGAGCACTTCTCTTCAATTCTTTCTATAAAACTTAAACTTACAGGTGCTCAACATTCCAACCAAGATTAACAAGGGTACCGTTGAAATTATCACCCATGTGGAACTCATCAAGAAAGGTGAAAAGGTGGGCTCTTCCGAGTCAGCTCTCCTTTCAAAGCTGGGAATACGACCCTTCTCTTATGGTCTTGTTGTGATGTCTGCATATGACGGCGGCTCAGTCTTCAGCCCAGAAGTGCTTGATCTCACAGAGGATGACCTAACTACCAAATTTGCGAATTGTTTATGCAATGTCATCGCTCTGTCCTTGGCAATCTCATATCCGACCTTGGCTTCTGCACCTCATGTGTTCATCAATGGCTACAAGAATGTCCTGGCTGTTGCAGTTGCAACTGAATACTCTTTCCCCCAGGCTGAGAAAGTAAAAGAATACTTGAAGGTTCGCCCTGCAGTCCTGAGAAAGTGAAAGTACAACTTTTCTCTTTCAACTGGTCTTCCCTTCATTCTTATATGCCCTTCTATTTATTTGCAGGATCCTAGCAAGTTTGCAGTTGCGGAAGCCCCAGTTGTCGCTGCAGCAGCTCCTGCAGCTGCTGATAAGGTGGAAGAGAAGAAGGAAGAACCTGCCGAGGAATCTGATGATGATATGGGTTTCAATCTGTTCGATTAAACATGCTTCAAGTTCGGTAGAGTCGAGTTTCACTTGTAGCTTGTAGCTGTGGCTCTTTAATTGCTTTTTAGTTCCATCCCAAATTTTGTTGGTAAGCTAAACCAAAATATTAGGTGAAAGACTGAAAGCCACTCTGCATATTCTTCCACTGGATGGATTTGAGACTTTCTTTTTAACCCTGTGTGCATCAGTCCATCTATCTATATCACTATATGCTTGCCTGTGCATTCCAATGAGAGAGACGATTGCTGAATCAGAAGTAATTATTGCTGAATAAACAATTATCTCCTCTTGCCTCTCAATGATTAATAAAAGACATTGGGCACCCCTAATGATTAATAGATAGGAAGGCTGTTTTAAAAAAGAATTGCATTGTAACCCAAAAAAAATCTATTATATTTCAATAACCACATGACACCAATGAGGGTGCTCAGAAGTTTTCTTACCTCCCACGGGTAAATTTTTTTTGAAAGTGAAAGTATTTCTTAGATGTGCAATTTTATAGAATTTCTTTGACAAGCAAATTAATCTTTGTGGCGTAAAAGACTTTTTGGAAATTCTAAGGAAATTCAAAGAGACTTATTGCGACATGCAATGTTTGCAATTTAGAAACTATCATGCATGAATATTGGCACATTGACATGTTTTTTCCCCATAAATTACAATATATATATATATAATGGTTTTTAACAAAAGTGATTTTTTGGGGCCCAATTTTGAACAAAAATGATGAGTAGTCGAGTGAAAGATTTACTATAAAATGGTAGAATATGTAGTTCTATTATAGTATGATAATATATGCACAATTATAACAATGATAACAACTTACTAAATGAGTTGAGATGGAATTCATGGATGATTGAATTGAGCATTGCATATACTCCATGGAAGAGTGCAATCTCAAAGGTTCCATTGCCATCTGTTGGTAGGTTCTTGAAATTTTTATCTGTCAAAAGCACATCTTGTTACAAATCCTCAGCCAAGTTGCCCAAAATACAATCACATTGATTGCTGGATGGGAGCTTTTTTGTGCCTCCCTCAGAATTTCCCTCAGGTACTATCCTGTACAAGAAAAATAAAACCAAACCAAAAGTCAATCAAAATTAAGTTGGTTTTTATTTTTATTTAATATCTACTGTTGATTTGGTTTTAAATTGATAACTTTAATTCACTTTACATTTGATTTTACTGAACCCTTATCAAAGCAAGATACAGTTGGTACACAACTCTTTTTAATTTGCAATTATCTTATCATGATCATGTTCAAAGTCTTAGTGGTGTAGGACTCTTAAATATTCAAATTGAAGTTGTTGATTCCATTGTTGAGGAGTCTATGTGTAATTGGTCCTCTAATAGCTTCATAATCACAAACATATATAAATAGTTATGCCTATTGCCTTGTGCATGAGCTATGAGAGGGAGGAATGTTTTCTGAAGTGAAACATGTGAACACTTGATCACAATTGAGCAAACTTCAGAAATTGCATTAAAGCTCACCCTTTCGAGGCTATAAGCATAAAACTCTATCATATACATATAACTGAGTACTTAATTTTACCAATCACAGGGGTGTTGTTGTGGCTGCAATCTCTAAATTAGTCCCTTTAGCCTTTGCTATTCAAGCTAAGGCTATCCTTCTAAAGGAAAGGAAAGATCGCTACAAAGCTATTTCATAAAGGATCTTCAACTGAAAGTAGACAATCTACAACTCATCAAGGTTCTAGAAGATGACAAGGCCCCAAAACTGATGATTTTTCTTCCCATGCTATAGGATATCACTCACTTGCACTTTTTTTTTTTTTTTTTTTTTTTTTTTTTTTATCTCATATACTTTTTCTACATCCTTAGGAAATCAAATAATGTAGCCAACTCCTTGGCCCAAAAAACCTTGTCTTGTGCCTCTAGGACTAATAAAGTAGTAACTACCCTTCCCTTGGTTGTCTCACCTGTGTAATTCAGACACCTAAGGTGTTGCCTTTTTGAATGAAAACATGTTTACCAAATAGGAAAAGAAAGAGAGAGAGATACTTGGAATCGAGAATTTGAGATTATACCATACACAGTAAGATTTAAGGGATTTCTATAAAAGAGGGATAAAGGGAAGAAAAAAAATGTACACTACTAATGGATTCCTATGGATGAGCAAGAAAAGGAGGGGGGAGAAGGAGGAAAAAAAACTAAAAAGAAAAATACACATAATCGCAATTAGTTAATGGGTTTCAAATACCCAAAGGAAGGAGAAAAAAGATCACATATAATGACAATTAATGAGCTCCTATAAAGTGGGGTGGGGGAAATTAAAAAAAAACATGAAAAAAGAAAACAAAGAAGATTTCTTTCGATTAATGCATAGGACACTTGGCGATTGAATTCAAAGCCTTTTCAATGTTGCTCTAGAGGATCCAAAATTGCCATCTCCTTGGTCAATTATCTCTTAAATAGAAAGAAAGGAACATCTAATATAACCAGAATTCTATATGGTTCCTTATTGTCCGAACAATCATCACTTTGTGCTCTAATTCTTTAGATTTCCTATTCCGTAGCTAACGCCATATGACTGGTTCTTCACGATGAGGCATCATGGTAGCGTAAGTTACACATGTAAATTCCAACTCTACAAATTGAGTTGCAAGCAATATAAAGTTGCCAAATGTTAACACGCCAAGAACCTTCTTGACATTATAAATAGAGCCACACCTTCAGCCAATGAAACCTACTTTATTATGAACATGGCAATTAAAGCAACAAAGTTATGTTCCCTTCTCTTATTCTTTTCCCTCTTCCTTCTTTCTATTGCATTGTCTTTTGCTAAAGAAGAAATTAAGAAAGAAAATAGGCACAACACACCGAAGAGAGAATATCAGGAATGCCAACGTCGTTGCCATCAGCAACAGCGAGACCCCAGCCGACTACTTCAATGCCAACGACGTTGTGAAGAGAGTGGAGGGAATGAGGAACATGACAACCAGCGTGATGTCCAAAGACAGTGTGAGAGGCGTTGTCAACAACAAGAGCAGGATCCACGGCAACAACAACAATGTTTAAGTCACTGTGATGAGAGATTTGAGCAACTGGGTAGGTTTGAGGATGAAAACAACGAGCGTGATCCACAAAGAGAATACCAACAATGCCAAAGGCATTGCTAGCAGCAGGAGGCTGACTCACACCAACGACAGCACTGTACAAAGACGTTGCAAGGAGAGATCTGACGAGGGGGTTTGGGATAAGAATGAAGATAACCAACACAATCCTCGAAGAAAACACCAACAATGTGAAAGGCATTGCCAGCAACAAGAGAGAGACCCACAACAACAACAACAATGCAGGAGAGGTTGTGAGGAGAAATATGAGGGGAGAAGTTGGGAAGAAGACGATGACAACCAACATGATCCTCAAAGACAATATCAACAGTGCAGGAGGTCGTGCCAGCAACAAGAAAGAGATCCAATGCAACAACAACAATGTCGAAGACGCTGTGAGGAGAGATTGGAAGAGAGCAGGCAACATAATGAAGAAAGCCGACGTGGGAGAGATCGTCGCAAAGCATATCAACAATGCGCAAGACGTTGCCAACAAGAAGCAAGAGATTCGCGTCAGCAACGACAATGCCAACAACACTGTGAGGAGGGGTCTAAGGGGAGAAGCTGGGATGAGGATGAAGACAATCAGCGTGATCCCCGTAGCCAATATCAACAATGCAAGAGGGAGTGTCACCAACAAGAGAGAGATCCAATGCAACAACATCAATGCCAAAGACATTGTGAGGATAGATTTGAAGAGAGCATACAACATAATGTAGATAATCGACGCCAGCGAGATCCTCGTAGAGCATATCAACAATGTGCAAGTCGTTGCCAGCAGCAAGAAAGAGGTCCACGTCAGCAACAACAGTGTGAGCAACGCTGTGAGGGGAGACATGAAGAACAGTAACCTTGAGAACAATACGATGAAGTAAAAGATGCTAGCCATGCACGCGGCTAGTAATTCATCAAGCCTACGAGTATGTAATAAATAAGTGAACTTTCAATAGCTCTTCATTTTCATGAAATAAACAAAACTATTTTCCCCGTTAAGTTTCAATTGTCTCGTTGTAAAAATTTGTGTAAAAAATTCTCAATATTTTTCACTTCTAAAAAGTCAACTTGTAAAACATGAAAAAGAAAATTTCAAACATGATTTTTAACGTATCAAATTTTAAATTTATGAAGTGAAATTTATCATGTAAATTACATCAAAACAAGAAAACTTAGTGGACAAAATCTTTTGATATTATGGTACACATGAACTCTTTACTACATATTTACATATACAAAATTCAAGAACGCATTCAATTCGAATTAGTCAAAAGAACATATTTGGAAGAGCTTAGGTAACAAAAAGGTAAAAGGGTTTTTGAAGGAATGAATATCGAAGGGGATTTTGATGCACTGGGTTCTACACTACAACCATATGCTAAGCATGTATGGAGAAAGTAAAAGAAAATTTTAGCTAAGGGTAGTTTTCATTTGGACCTGAAGAAGAGCCTGAAAAAATAAAAAAATTATATTTATAATTAAACCCCATGTTTTCGTTCACAACCGTCGGATTAGCTTTTGCACGTGTGACGTGATCTTAATGACTGCATGGTCAGAAGGGCATTTTGGTAAAAATGATGGTATTTCCTTAATTAGTTTTTTTTTTTTTTTTGTGATACCACATGGGATACAAATGGAAAATATCATTATCTTTGGACTAAAATGACTTGAGTCAAACCTTAGGGTGTCTAAATGACAATTATTCAAAAAACAATTTGCTCTTGATTTTTACAACGACAAAATCATCCCTCTATCCGTTTAATTTTTTCTTTGATTTTATTTAAATCAATTGTATTATAACATATATTAAGCACGTAAATTACAATTGTCATACACGACTTGTTGAGCCAAATTATTGAAAATATACTATTTACCATAAAATTAATTAATTATTGTACGTATCTATATCTGAACTATCACAGTATCCAAATTTTCTATGGTTGGGAAATGGGACTGCAAGAAAGAGATGAATTGAATGAACTGAAAATTGAAGGAAAAAAAAAAAAAAAGAAAGAGCAGGGAAAATAGATTGAAATCATTTCGAGGAACAATTAATTGATGACTCAGATCCAAGAGTAAAAACAGGTGCAACCCTAGACGAAAATTAGGTAAAAACTATATAAGAGCTTGACGAGATTGAGAAATGTACCAGTAGGGATTCTGTTTCAATAACAACTTGAATGATATGAAATAAAATACATGTGATTTCTATTGCTCAGAAAGTAGGCATTACATTTGTGAAGATCTTTGTTTTAATGTCTTCATTAACCTTTTTCATGCTATTCTCATCTCTTTTCAAGTCACTCGATGAAACTGTTAAGCACGCGGTTGATGCTGTGTACTTTTCTTGCTAAATTGACTCAGGCTGCGTTTGTTTACAAAGGCGGTGTGGAAAAAAAAAACATGTGGGTCCCATATATAGTGGGGTGAGAGAGAAGGAAAGAAAAGAGTTTTGTAGAAAAGTGATAATAGTGGGTCCCACTTTTTATTTTCCCCAACTTTCTCACAAAGTCCCACCAAATATGTGGGGTTTTGAAATAGTTTGGGGTGGGAAAGTTAGGTTGCCACATCACCACTTGTTTTTTACTTTTCCATCCCAAGCAACCAAATAATCTATCATTTTAGGATTTAAAGAGAAAAGTAAAAAATCTACACTTTTTTCAATAATTTTTCCACCATACCTTTATTCCAGCTAACAAATGCAGCCATCAATATTTATAAATTATCATCGTTTGTTGTGCTATAATAATTTAACCAATTAATTAGTTAAAATGGATTTCATGGATTTAATATGAAAGAAGGTTGTTATGAAACTTGAAAGTGGTAGAATTCAATTGTAAAGTGCTGATATATTTCATTGTTCAATGGAAGAATGTTGTTATGAAAATTAACTACAAATGTTCCTTATTGTTACAAATTGAAAACTATACATGGATAACTTTATAGAAATAGTAAATAAGCATTTGTAATTGATTTTTTCTTTCAAGAATAATAGATATAATTGATTGTAATTATATGGGTCTGTATATAATTTACCCAGAAATAAGATAAGTTGTTGTCAAACTTGAAAATGATGAATATTATCTATGATAAAGGGCATCCAATCTTAACAAATGATTTCTTTAAAATAAAATGAAAAAATGATATTAAAATAAAAGTAGTTACATGAAAACCGTTGGAGTAAAAACATGATATTTTATTTTAATATAACATAATTAATAAGTACATTCTCTCCGGGTCAAGGAGGAAGTTTCGTTTCATACTTAAATTCTATATATAGTTACCTATATGTGCATCATTAAGGGGAATTACAATCCAAACAAACAAAAAAAAAAGGTGTTTGAAAAGGTATTATAAACGAGTATTTTTGTTTTGTTTTGTTTTATTTTATTTATTTATTTATTTCTGATGAGAAGCAAATAATGGAGGACTTTTAAGTTCGGACATCAAAAAAAAAATTAAAGATCAATTTCACTCACATTAGACGGAAAAGAAACTAAATAGTTGATTGGTATTCAATGATGCTTTGTGATGAAATGAAAATCTACAGAGCCACCTTTAAAATTAGAGAAATTTTGTTGATTGATATGTTAATTGGGTTAAATTAGTTTTTTTTTTGGCTTTGTTTTCTGTTGGGTCATGATCAAGGTGCATTATCTTGCTGAGATATCGTCTTTAGCTCGTTTATCTCGCTGAGATTTCGCCGATTTATATGAAAATCTTCGTTTAAAAATGAAAAGACCTCAATATCTCATTAATGGGTTTACAATCTATAGCTCCACGTAAGGCTATAATTTGCTTCAAATTTCAACATCATCCCTCTTCATTTAATGTTCCACCATGTCTCTTCATTTAATCTCTACCACGTGTTCGTCCTGTTTGTCTGATTGTTTGTTTGTGTTTTTTTTTTTTAATAAAAAAAAGGCATTTTCGCATTTGGCTTCGATTCTTGCCATTCTTCTTCAACTAAACCAGTAGAAGTAGAAAAGCCAGTTCTTGCGGCAGCTCGGGTAGAGGCTGAGATCCTTGCAACAACTATAGAGGAAACACCAAAAGTAGGTCGTCCCAGAGAAGGTAGAGGCAGCAGAGGAGAAACTCACAGAGGAAGTCGACGCCACAGTAGCAGAAGCACTCGAGGAGCCAAAGGTAGAGGAACCTGCTGCAGTAGAACAAACAACGACTGTTGAAGAAGAAGTTGCACCACCTGGTGCTGCAATTGAGGAAAAGGTAGAGGAACCCACGACCACCGTTGAAGAACCAAAAGCTGAGGTAGCCGAGACAGAAACCAAAGCTGAAAAAGAGACAAAGGTTGAAGAAGAGAAGACTGTGGCTGCTCAGTAGAAACAGATTAATTTGCTTTGACATACTGTTGGGGTTTGTTTGATTTCACTGGTTATCGGCAATCGGCAACGTTTGTGGCGATATTCGTGTATTTCACTAGTTCACCAGGATATCCCGAAAATCGTCGATTTTTAGAAAATATCGCTTTTGCCTACTATTTTGGTTCGTTGTCAACCGATATGATCGAAATTTGACGAAATATCACCGAATGTCAGTGACAAAATGTTCCATGGTCACGATCCAATTTGTTTTTATTAAAAACATTAAAAATATAAAAACAAGTGGCACTTTAGAGTATTTTAATAAAAAAGTGACACGTCACACTTTACAGTCAAAACTTTGCCTTTTCTAGACTTGGGAGAATCAAGAATGACATAACATAAAAAATGACTTATCTCCTCGGAAAGTTGGCAGCTTTTTGAAGCAAAAAGTTTCAACGTGGATTTTAAAAAAAAATTTTTTTTTTTTAATTTGGTTTTTTTTTTTCCCCCCCCCCGGGGTTTGTTCTTTCATTTTTATTCCTAAATAAAATGAACACTTTGCATCTACCTCCCCTGAAGTATCCAATAAAATCAATTAAGGACAAATTGTGACTTTCATGACCAAAATACCCTCACATCTATTCTACCGTAAGATTTGCATCATATTTTTATAATTAAATCCAATGGTGGAAATCAAATAATGTGGGTCCACTTACAAAAACTATTTTTTATTTTTACATTTAAAGATTTAAAGTTTTTAATTTACAAAATCAACTCCTTATTTACCCTACTCTCAAATCC
The DNA here is from genome assembly GCF_041222555.1 of Hakea prostrata. Lineage (NCBI taxonomy): Eukaryota > Viridiplantae > Streptophyta > Magnoliopsida > Proteales > Proteaceae > Hakea > Hakea prostrata. The sequence goes on along the minus strand of NC_142600.1, from coordinate 20,421,237 downwards.
TTCTTCATTTGGTTCGCCCAAATCCTCCGGCACTTGAGCGGAAGAAATCCCTCTTCATTTGGTCTGCCGGTTGACTGAGAGGTGTTCAAAATCGAACAAGATCGAAAAACTCCGTAAGAAATAAGAGTTGAATACTTTATGGTTAGGGTTGTGCAGGTCCGTTTGAGTTCGCACGGTGATACTTGATTTTATATCAGCAAAACGTGTGAAAGATTCATATTTTGGAAAGTAAAAGCACGGAATTTTTAATCACGACCAAATGACTACTTCGTTTATTTATTTTTCTCTTACATCGAAGGGAAGAACTAAAAACCTAACATTTTTTCCTTCCGATTTTGAATTACTTACTCGATTAATTTATGATGTCTTCGAACAATCGACAAAACAAAACCCAGCCATGATATTCATTTAATGGACAACGGGGTAGTTTTGTCCGTGGAGCGGTGAGGTTGTGATGATTGTTAAAACTTTAACTTTCTCTTTCTTCAAAAACATAGGCCAAATATAGTCTCTCTCCCATTCTTAAGGAAGTTATTCGGAAGACTCGCAATTCGGGATCTCTCGGTTCTTCACATTTCACCTCGTCCATTAAGAGATTAACAATAGATGGTCTTCCAAGGGATGTGGTTTTGTGTTGTGGTTTGTCGATCATGAAATTAAAATTTTGGTGGCGAGGATTTTAGAGGCGAAATGAGAAGGGATTTGGGAGGCGGGTAAATAATGGGTTGATTTTGTAAATTAAAAATTTTAAGTCTTTAAATATAAAAATAAAAAATAGATGTGAGGGTATTTTAGTCATAAAAATAATAATTTGTCCTTATTTGATCTTATTGAATACTTCAGGGGAGGTAGATGCAAAGTTTCAATTTATTTGGACTAAAAATGACATAGATCAAACCCCCGGGGGGGGTCCTCATAATTCCCTTTTTTAAATTTCCCCCCCCCCCCCACCGGGGGGGGGGTAGAATTACTCTTCCACTCACTCCCCGGCCCCCTTTTTTTTTTTTTCCAACCAACAACAATAGTAGGGGAGCACCACGCTGCGGCCCCCCGGGGGGAAGATTTTTTTTTTTTTTTTTTTGTAAAGGAAAAAAAAAAAAAAAAAAGAGGAACCAAACGGAACAATATTTATTGAAACGAAAACTTAGAATAGAAATATATAGGGATAATTACTATTGCCCCCTATACTTTGATTTTATTACTAATGTATCCCCTGTATTTTGTAAAATTACTAATCCAACCTTTAACTTTGTCTATAATTACTAATGCCCCCTCGTTGAAGTCCGTAGTTTCGGTGATGTGGCATCTCCATATTTTTAAATCCCAAAATACCCTTTTACTTATCTCTTTACTTATTTACCCTTTTGTCAAGTTCGTATACCCTTAATTAATTGTAGAGAAAAAATAATCATAATCTGTTTTACTATAAAAAAATCACCAAATAAAGAAATAATAATTGAATAAAATTAAAATAGAAACGAAGAGGAGGGAAGATAGAATTCAACTCAAATTTAGACTGAATATCACCTACTTCGTTAATTCTTTCTCTGGCAAGATTTTGTGGTTTCGTCAATGGTGGGTTAGTAAAGCGGTTAAAAGTCTAAACCAAATCTAATTTGAATTTTGTCAATTTCTTTTATTCAAAATAAATAAGTTTAGTGAAGGTGGAAAACCAATATTTTTTTAATTCAAAATAAATGAAGTTAGGGTAAAATTGACATTTAATCTGGTTTTTATAAATGGGGTAGTATCGTCTTTTGATTTCTTAATTTTAATGAAGGACAAAGTGGACATTACATATTCAAATTTAACGGCTACTTAACGCCGTTATAAGGAAGGGGGGCAACAGTAATTTTGTAAAGAACAGGGTTTTATTAGTAATAAAACAAAAACTTAGGGCAAGTAGTTATCCCAAATATATATTACTTGTAAATTGCAATACAAGTTCAAATTTTCAATCCCGAGAAACGTGGGTAACGATCCGCGTTTCGGAACTAAAATTTTTTAATAAAGAATTCAATATATATGATTACTTGGAGGACAAGAAAATAATTATCTAATTTCAGAAAGGAATTTTGGGTATGTGGGACCCACATTGTGGGTCATGGAATCCTCTTTGTACTGATTGTTATTATTATATTATTTTCGGTTTCCGTTCGGTAGGGTAAGGAAGCTGTCGCAGTATCACTGTGACTACTCTGTGAGAGTTGACAGCGAGAGAGGGAAACTCGTTTCTCTGCCGCGAACTTACTCTCTCTCTCTCTCTCTCTCTCTCTCTCTCGTCTTTGCTTGCCAAAAACTAATTTATCTTCCTCTGCTTCAAAAGTCTGTTAATGGCTGTGCCAATTGAAGATGGTTTTGAGAGAAAGAATAAACGAAAGAGAAGACCTGAAGAATTGTATCTCCCTGGAGAGAGAGTTGAGGTAATGCTGCATTTTCATTTTTTTGACTCAGTTATTATTATGGTGATTGACTTCTTTTTGGTTTCTGGTATTTCCTGTCTTCTAGTTTTATTCGTCGACACAGTTTGGGGTTACACTGTGTGTTGGCGACTGCAGTCCTCTGTTTCCCCCTCAGTTTTCTTTATTTCTTGCTTTCTTTCTTTCTTTCTTTTGGTATTTGGAGCTGTCGAGGTTTCTTAACTTTTCTTGATACTTCTTTAGACTTCTGAGGGGTCTCTTTCTTAACTTGTATGGTTTTTCATGAAAATGCTTGTTCCAGGGGGTTTCTTTTCGTGAATGAATTCCGAATTGCGAGTTTATTCGCCTCTGTTAGCTTGTTGTGATCGTGAACTATAAATCTTCACTTGTGTTTCAAATACTTAGATTAGATTTCTCATTGCAACAATGCAGGTAAGGAGTCTGGAATCGGGATTCGAAGGGTCGTGGCACTCGGGGCTCGTCACTAAAAGTTCTCGTTCTTCACTTTTCGTCGAGTATGACGACATACTGGTCGAAAATGGCTCTGAACAACTTAGTGAAGAAGTTCTTTATTTTCCTTGTAAAATGGGAATTAGTTGCCCGATAAAAGGAATTCCCGCCCATAACCGTTGCCGGATAAGACCAATACCTCCTCGAACCCCAATTAGAGAATGGGCGCTTCCCTATGGACTCTGTGTTGACGCGCTGCACAATGACGCTTGGTGGGAAGGTGTTGTCTTTGACCATGAAGATGGTGCGACTGAGAGGTTGATCTTATTCCCTGACTTGGGTGATGAAATGAATGTGGGTATTGATAAATTACGGATTACCCAAGATTGGGATGAAGTTTCAGAAAAGTGGAAATGTCGTGGGAACTGGTTATTTTTTGAATTGATTGAGAAGCATGAGAAACAGTATCCTTTGCTTGTTTCAGTAAGGCAGCTGTGGTATGACGTAAGGACTAAGGAGGAATTTCAGAAGCAAGTATCTGAGTGGACCTTTTGGGTGGAATCAGCATGGAACGATTTGGTCTTTGACACCATTGTTGAATACATCGATCTTACTTTGGATCAGGTTCTTCATTTGATCAACCTGGAGGAAAGACCGAAATTTCCTGAGGTGCCAAGGAAAAAAGGGAAGAAGGCCAGGAATTCTGGCTTTTCTCTGCGTAGTGATTTTTCTGGAGCACTACAAGGAGAAGCTGAGCAAGCATCACCCTCACTTGAACCTCCGGGGTTTTTTACTTCAAAGAGGAAAAACAATGGTTCAGGATTTTTTGGATTTGAAGATTGTAGGTCCACTAAGACTTTACCCAATAATCCATGTGTTCCTATGGTTGAACCTAGCGAAAGATATAATGCTGATGCAGGAAATTTTGGTCATCAGGTAGGGGTTGATAGTTTGGATATCGATGTATCTATTGACACAGATGGGTCCTTCAGCAGAGCACAAGTGCCCGAGCAATCTCTAGCTTTATCTCTTTTACCTTCTGAGCAGTGGGATACTTTTACTCTTATGGGATCCGAAGGAACTGCAAATGAATCAAGTCAAGAAAGCGAGTTTCAAGAGGGTGTTGTTCTAGATACTACCAAGGGTTGTGGAAGTAGAAATGTTCAAAGCGATAGTACAAACTATAAGCACAAACCTTCAGAACTAAGAAGCAGATCTTGTTGGTTACCTGTAAGTATTAGTGGCCCTGAATACCATCCTGATAGAATTCAAGAATACTTAAAAACGCCAGTGCATGGGAAGGCTTCTGCAGAATTAGTACTTAAATTAAGGAAGCATCTTTTATTTCTAGGCTGGAGAGTAGAGTCTAGAAGAGACTCGAGAATGTGTCGAATCAGTTATGTCTCACCTAGTAAACGGCGATTCCCTTCTCTTCGGATGGTTTGTAATTTCTTGAGTGAAGCTGCAAAAGTTGATAAAGTTGATCAAAATCGAAACTCCAGAAAGAATCAGCTAACATCGGTTGGTATCCCTGGTAGGATGGTGGGTTCCAAGTCCCTGCAAATCTCTTCGCTTTCTTCTGAGGAAATTTCTAGCAGTGCTCCTGCTTCTGAAGAAAGTTCTACATTAGATCCTTCTCCTGTAAGAACGGTTCCCATGGACCTTGATTCAACTGTCAAGGTTCTCCAACCTGAATGCTGCCCTCAGGCTGTGATAAGCTATTCTAAGATTTCATTCCGAGAGGAGAAGCAAATATTCCTTGGAAATATTGCAATAACAAAAGATGATTTGATCTTAAAAGCAAAGAAGCATCTCTTAGCTATTGGGTGGAAGTTTGATTATTATCACTGGAAAAGGGACAATGGGACAAAATCCAGACAGTGGCGCTACATTTCACCTGAGGGAAAGACATATTACTCTCTTCGAAGTGCCTGTGCAGCATGTGTGGAAGAATGCAAGCTTTCTGAAAATATTTCTACAAATGAGCAGTTGACAGGCATGGGCACAACTGGGGAACACATGGGCTTCTTAACTTTGGAGAAGTCTGAGTTTGAGGGTATTGTGCTACCTAATGAACAGTCAGAGTCTTCTGGTCAGTTACAAGGTTTTGTTCAGTTTGGGAAAATACTCTCCAGAGAAAATAGAAACCCCTTGAAGCTGAGAAAGAATGGTTCATTTGATCTTGAATCAAATGTGTTTCTAAGTCAAACAAAGGATGGGTTTCAGAGTTGGCAAGATAGAAAACATCGACACAATGTTGCTGGCTTAGGAAAAGGAAAACGAGGCCACACTTTATATTCTCAAAAATTGAAGAAAGGAGATGTGCCTGTTATAATCAGAGGACAAAATAAGTTGGATGATGGCTATCCAACCCGGGTACTGCGATCAAGTAAAAGGGCACGGAAGGTTCTGGTAAAGAGTCCCTCATTCCACACCCCACTTACTGTCCTTTCTTGGTTGATTGATAATGATATGGTGTTGCCAAGGGCTAAGGTACGATACATCTGCAGAAAGGACCCCCATCCAAAGTTAGAAGGGCGAATAACTCGTGATGGTATCAAATGTGGTTGTTGCCAAAAGGTTTTCACTCTTAGTGGATTTGAAACTCATGCAGACAGCATGTCTAGGCATGCAGCCTCCAGTATCTTTTTAGAAGATGGAAGGTCTCTATTGGATTGCCAAGCAGAAATGTTAAAGCGTAATAAGATGAAAAGCTTTTTACCAGATACGCGTAAACGAATCAAAAGCAATCGTACTCACTGTGAGAGTGACAGTATATGCTCTGTCTGCCACTATGGAGGTACATTGATATTGTGTGATCAATGTCCATCTTCATTCCATTTGGGTTGCATTGGTTTAGAGGTAAGTCATTTGATTCCCTTTATTATCATACTGCTGTTCAAGGGTTTGTATTTTGAAATTTGTTTATGGTTGTTTGGGTTTTTTGTTGGTCCCACAGTGTACTTTGAATGTCAGTTGATGATCCTCTGAGAAGAAAATATATATTTGGTAATCCTTTTTGAGTTTCAGAATTTGACAGGATGAAAATTTGTCATGGTTGTGTAGGTTTTCCCAAAAGGAGATTGGTTCTGTCCATCTTGTCGATGTTGCATATGTGGGCAGAGTGAATTTGATGAAAATGTTGAGAAATTCACAGACAAGACTGTTCTATGCTGTGATCAATGCGAACAGGAGTGTAGGTTCCGTCTTAGTTTTTTATGTTTACATTTTCCACTCCCAAACCCGCAGTGGCATGGTGCTGGGACACTCTGTTTTTCTACTCTAGTTAAGATGTTTAAACTACTTGTATGCTCGATTTGCTACAGATCATGTTGGTTGCTTGAAGAAAAAACCACGAGTTCAACTGGAAAGTGCTTTAGAAGGGAATTGGTTTTGCAGTAAAAAATGTGAGAAGGTACTTCATCTCTGTGTTACTTGATGACTCTCCTCTTAGATCTCAGTTGTATTAGATTTGACCTTTGTCTGACATATCATTTATGCATTTTTTAATGTTCTGGTTTTCCTTAGAAATGGTCATCCTTGAAGTTCTCTGTAGCCAAATAGAACAAGATCTATGTAAAAAAATGGTGAACCCGGGAGCAATTTCCTATGCAATCTTACCCCAATAATTTTCGCTGAGAGGCTGTTTCGATGCCTTGACCTCAGTCTTCAACTGAGTTCACCGACCATTGCACCAAGGCCTGCCCTAGAACTAAATCTATGTCAATTCCAAAACTAGCTGTGTCAAAATATGCTGTGCTCGTTGACGTTGGCATAAAATAGTGAGAGACGGACAATGTTGTCTAATGGGTCTTATTAGGGGGTTTATGTCGGATTATTTCATCAGTCAAGGTTTATTTTCTCTGCTTAACACTTTTCCAACTCCCTATAAATTCACCCCACTCAACCTTCCCTTGGTCCAGGAAGCACTCTGTGCAATGTCCTTTAACTCATAAATTAGGATTGAATGTAAAAACCAAGGTCAAGGTTTAAGTATCGAGCCTGGTTCTGAGCAGGTTTGAAACTTAACTATTTCATGAAATTTTGGTCTGTGATTGCTAGTTTCAGTTGATGATCTGAGGGCCCTAATAATCAAGTAATCAACAGCCTGTTAAGTTTGAGAAAATCCTAGTATGTTGGCCTTTTAAACATAGTGAAACACTTGTATTGTGATAAGTTTATTGAAAAAAATGTCTGTTTGACTTCAATTCAAGGAATCTCTACATTTCTTGATGCTAGATACATAAAATTTAGGAATAGAGAGTAGGCATAATCCTGATCAAAATAACTTAAATGTGCTATAGGAATGACTGAAGTGAAAAAATGGAAACTAGTTCATAATGATTGAATGTTATCTTTGCTTGTAGCAGAAATATGATATTTGGCTGTACTTCACAAATAGTAAGGTTTTCTAGTGGAGTTGAAAAATTGTGAAATGGTACCACACCTTGAAATATGGATGAAATTTCATTGATACTGCACAACAGCAGGCTAGATTACAACTGAACTAACCCTAATAAATGCCACAATATGGTGAATTCAAGCGGCAACTAATTCTCGAACCATAAACTTAGTGATTGTTAGAAATCAAGCTCTTAAGAATCAAATCAGTTACTAAATCAAAGGAGAAAACAAGGAAGAAGAGAAAGAAGAAGAAGAGGAGATAGAACTAGCAGCAGGCTGCATTTCTTGATTAACTTCCTAGAATTACAGGCTGGTGTATTTATAACTTTTCTAACTTAGATTACAACTTGAGAGGCAAGTATTCTTGTCCGCTAAAAAAGGAAACAAATTACATGTCAAATGACAGAATAAACTAATAAGAGATTCTGCCCAAAATAGAAAGTATGAAGGTATTAACCAACTGAAAATAGAAATTAATAGAAACTAAGCAGAAATATAAACTCTGATTCTGCAAAACTTGTGCAACAAAACTGCTCTTCCAAAATAGAAACTTGTGCACCAAGACTGCTGCCTAAAGCTTGCGCACCGAGGCATCAGCCACAAGACTTGCTCATCAAGTCTGTGCGAGTCTCAGCAGTGATGAAACCCATGGTCTTGGTTAGATCTTCTAGGACCCTCTTTACTCAAAACCAAGATAAGTTTGGACTAATAATAAGTTCCCCAGAAGAAGATCCAGAAACATTACCATTGGATGTTACAGTTTTAGTATCACCGTCAGAAACAACATGATTGGCAAGTTGCTTGGCCCATTATAGCTTTCCATGCTTAGCCCAACAAGCCTCTACCAAATGTCCAGTTTTACCATAATGAGTACATTAGTTAGATGACTTCTCCGACTGCTGGACATCATGTCCACCAGATGATCAATTGACTCCCCCTGGAACCACTGCCATGGCCTCGGCCCCTCCAGCGAGTAGAAGTAAAAGAGAAATTCTCTCCTTTGGAACTATTCCCAGGAGGATTATTTTAACGTAAAGCAATCCGTTGGAGTATAGAGTATGCATCTTTGAGATTGGGAACATGCTCACCAACTAAGAGATGTCCTTTGACTGTCTTTAGTTCAGGATTCAAACCAACAAGGAATTTAGACACAAAAATCTCATTCCTCTTGGCTTTAAGCTTTTCGATATTAGTAGTGAGGGGCTAAAAAACATTCAACTCCTCCATTATGCCTTTGAAAGAATTGTAATAAACTAATAATCCTGCAAAGATTTATCAGCCTATTGAAATAAATTTTCATAGATACTATAGATACGTGTCATATTCTTGGCTTGAGAATATGTTTCTTGCAAATCATCCCATATTCCCTTGGGAGTCTTGTGGAATATAACATCGATCGCTATGTTAGGTTCCATACTATTCCATATCCAGATCTTGATGATAGCATCATCTTGGGCCCAACTAGAGTAGGTTTTATCACTCTTGGAAGGGGGCTAGTCTCAATAAATCTGAGCTTACCTTTTGCAAGAATATAGACACAAACAACTTGGGAACATAATAGGTAGTTGGAACCATGGAACATTATTTCGCCGAAAATCGGCGAAACCAGTGAAACAAAAACCTGATCGAAACGAAACTCTTTAAATATCGTCGGAAAATCGTTCCGGCGAATCAAACGAAAATGGTGAAGGAGAAGAAGAAGAAAGAAAGAAAGAGAAAGAAAAGAGAAGCGGTAGCAGCGGTTAGCACCGCCGCTGCTGGAAGAGGAAGAAACAGAAAATAAACCCTGCAAAATTTCTCTTGTGTGAGACCGGATTTCAGATTCCTAGAGACAACCACCTTGGTTTCGAATAGCATTGGCAAGAGTTCCACCGGAGATATATTCCATGAAGAGATTGTAAACCTTCTGACCATTCTCATGAGTTACATCGCAACCAAGGTAACCAACAATGCGAGGAGAGTTGATCAGAGACAGAACGCTCTGTTCTCTTTGCAGGAACTCAGACCTGGTGAGCTCTGCAGATTTCACGGTGAAAATCTCACTGGTGAGCTGGAAGGAGGTAGTAGCAGCGGCGAAAGAAAGAGAGACAGAGAAAGAAACAGAGGTAGTAGCAGCGGCGACATCGCCGGATCGTTGAAGGAGAAGAAGAAGAAGAAAGAAAGAGAGAAAGAGAAAGACACGGAAGACAAGTAGTTACCTCTTACCTGCAAGGCTGCAACTAGCTTGCTGCTACGGCGTCGGCGAACCAGGCGAACCCAGCGAGATTTCGTTCCCTGGTTGGAACTACCTTTTAATTTGATGGAAGTTATTTGAACATTCACATTGTCTCCCTAGGATCCCTTAGACTCATCATTACTCATAGTGGAATCACCAGTTATGGTAGACATCTAAGGTAGATCTTATGATTCTTATCAACATAGTAGGATAATTCTCTCTCCAAAAAAACAATAGTGCAGGGAGCTAAAACAGCAGCAACTCAGGACTTGGATAAGAAAAACAAGGTGTTCTGCAGTACAATACAGGAATTGGTAGGGTAGTAAAAATTGAATCTATCCAAGTTCTGGGGTCTTCAGTACATGTAGTAGGTAGAAAGAAAAAGACTGATCAAGAAAACATATTACTTGCAGCTATTGGTGGCTGTGCACCAAGAAGAACTAGAAAAGAGAATTTTTTTTTTGGAAGAGCACGATGGTGACAACGCTTATTTGATTAAAAGAGCTCTGATACAATGTTAAAAATCAAGCTCTTAAGAATCAAACCAATTACTGAAGCGAATGAGAGAACAAGGAAGAAGAGGAGACAAAACCAGCAGCAGCCTTAGATTCTGGATGCGTTTCTAGATTAATTTCTTAGAATTGCAGGCTGGTGTATTTATAGCCTCCTAATTCATATTACAACTTGAGAGACATGTATTCTTCTCCTCTGAAAAAGAAAACAAAATTACATGTAAAAGGATATAATAAATTGATAAAAGATTCTGCCCAAAATAAAAAGTATGAAAATAGTAACAAATTGATTATAGAAACTAAGTAGAAATGGAAACTCTGATTCTTCAAAATTTATGCAACAAGACTTCTCCTCCAAAATAGAAACTTCTCCAAAATAGAAACTTGTGCACTAAGACTGCTGCCCCAAAGCTGGCGTACCAAGACAACAGCCACAAGACTTGCTCATTAAGTCTGTGCAAGTCTCAGCAGTGGTGTAACCTAGGCTTTGGGTTAGATCTTCTAGGATCCTCTTTAAAAAGAACCAGTACACGTTTGGACTAGTAATAAGGTTGTGTTTCTTAATGGGATGGTTTGGGTACCCTATGGGATGATTCGGGTACATTGTGGGATAGCTAAAATGAAAGCCTATGGGATGGTTTAAGTGGGTAAAAAGGGCAACAGATGAGGTTTCATTGGTTGTGGGAATGCCTAAAGATCCTAGGGAAAGGATTAGGGTTCATTTGGACTAATAAGGATAGGGTGGAATATGCCCAAACGGAATGGAAAGGGAAGAAGTTCAGTCATATAATTTAGAGGTGAAAGGAAAGGAAATTTAATGGGATCTTGGAATTCTTCAAGATCCTCTTTCTTCTTCTTTTCTTTTCTCTCTCTTTCTTTCTTTTTTTTGGGGGGGGGGGTGTGGGGGTCTTTTCTTTCCACCTTCTCTCTTTTTTTCTTGTAAATTCAGCGCAGAGTCAGAGGGGAACGGAGTTGCAGAATTTCTGCAATCACGAAACAGAGCTGCGATGGGGTTTGGGGGTTTTTCTAGGTTATCGTGAGGATGGGGAAGAGGATCATTAGTTTGAGGGGGAAAGGGGGCGGGGGGGCGGGGGGGGTTGTGGAATCACAGCAGTTCAGAGGCTGGAAAAGAGAGAATAGGGGTGGGGGAAAGCCTGGAATGAGATTTTTGATCGCAGTTTGCTGTTCAGAATCTTGAAGAGGGGAAAAGGTTTATTGGTTGCTGCAACGCTTCTTACCCCTGAAGAACCTTGACGCACTTCCTGGCTTCAATTCTCATAATTTCAATCATCAAAAATGAATTGAATTACAACTTTCAACTTGTATTTATAGATAATACTAAAGACTCCTACTTGAACTCTTAAAGAAAACCCAACTAACTTCTAACTAGGATTCCTATTTGGTAACTTAGGGACCCGCCACTAGTTAATTAAAGAACTTCTATGTTTCTGCCAAACAAAGCTCATACATAACTCATAAACTAGGATTCTAACTAACGAAAGAAAAGTAGGAAAGGACTCCACAAAAATAGCTGGAATTATTCCAACTAAATAGGGCTCAAACCAGGGGTGGATAATGACCAAAATACCTCTGTATTGGTTTGGCCAACCTTTGCTGCCGCATGCTCAAGGGGGATGTTTGGGCTCAATTCGTGGGCTTTCTTTGGATGGTTCTTTTTTTTTTTTTTTTTTGGGGGGGGGGGGGGGGGGGGCGCAGAACTGAGATGCTGAGGATTGGTCTAAACAAGGTAATATTTCCTTCATATGAGAACCATTCCTAATGGTTCAATATCAAGGCAATTGCTGAGTACAGAATTAGAAGGTTAAGACTGAAAATAGAAAGAGTCCTGTAACTTGCATACCTAATGCAGGAGTGGTTGGCAGCTTTGAGCAAGCAGAGAGGATGCTAAGGGGTTTAATGCTCCAAAAATCAGTCAATTCTCATCTCTGATCTTGGTGTTATCAAAGCCTGAAGTTTTGGCAGAACTTGGTGCACAGGTTTTAAACTGGAGGGGTGCAGGCTGTGCAGCAATCTCTTATTAAACAGTGTGCATCAGCAGTAAGTCTCAAGAATTTCAGGCCTTCAAGATGCAGTCACGGGCCTAGCAGGACGCTGCAGTCTCACAGTAGGAGCAATTGCAGTGATCAACTTGGAGGAGAAGAATATATAAGAAATAAATAGAAAAAAGTGGGTAGGCTCTTAAGAGCTTATATATATATTTATGGGTGGCTATTGGTTGCCCAACATGTAAGAGCATAGCTGTTAAAATAGCATGGGAATTAAGGTGGTGCTTCGGCACTTAAAAGGTACCACCTAGGCATTGACTTGGTGCCCAAGTGTAAATCCACCCCTCCATGGTTCTTAACATTTTTTCGTATGCTATGGTATATACCTTAATATTAAAAAAAAGAAAAAAGAAAAAAGAAAAAAGAAAAAAGAAAAAAGAAAAAAGAAAATCAACACTAAGGCACATTAAGTCATAACTTATTGAGTCCAATCATCTCATCAAACATTATTCTGCCTAAAAAAAGGTTATCAGAAATAAATATTAAGTCACATTCAAGTCATCAACAATTAAAATAGAACTAGAAGACAGCGGAACTCTAAAGACAAGATATTGGAATTTAGAACAATCAAAACGCTTCAATCTTCCACTGGTTTTCCTGGTTTGAGTTTATGAGTTTAGACAGGTCAGGAGTATCAGAATCTGTAGCTTATCTATGGTGCATGATGTTTGAAACATTTTGTTTGCATGTTTCATAAGCATATCCATGCATATCAGAGTATATAGCATCTCTCGGTGACAGATTCATCACCAAATTGGAGGGAAGAATCTTGTGTGGTTCTTTTGAAGCTTTCATTTGGTGTTCTTAGTGCAAGACTGGGTTCTTGTTTTTGATATCTCCATTTGAAGCATCCTCAACCCCAACCCTGACTGTTCTTCTCCTAATCCTCTAGACAATTCCAAAAGCATAGCACTCCAACCATCTTCTAGCTCTATTTCATTCCTCCCAAATTCCCAATTCCTTCAACCATCTCTACCCTAATGTCCCATTCATCCCTGGGCACAAGGCCTCAACCAAATCAACCAGGGCCTGCGATTTCCTACCCTAACCCACCTTCAGTGTTGAAAAGCCCACCTAACCCTGTTCATGTTCAGGGTGGACCAAGGCCAAACTTACGCAGCTAACAGCCTAACAGTACATAATAATACTCATTGACACTTAGTTCTGTATTTCACTTGACATAGTTATTGAGTTGGCAACCATGGCGTTGGAGTCCAAAAGCAAAGGCGGCATGATTGTCAAGGTGACAAGGCGACACCAGGTCGCTTTGACCCAAAAATGGGCCTAGGAGGCCAGGTGGCCGCCTAGGCGGCCGCTTTGACAACCATGGAAGTTGGTGTGCCTGCCTAGGTGCCTTGGATGCCTAGGCATTGACACCTTCATTACTGTGCTGTGCAGTGCATAATATCAATTGTTACTTTGTTGGTGCTTTTCATAGGCTGGCTTCCAAGGATCAAGGCCCGGGTTTGAGACCTAATTTTGCTCTTGCCTAAAACTGCTGCCTGCCAGATCTCATTTCAAGGTTTCGAGTCATCTGACACTGGTCTTTTGACCCTGACGTGGCCTAGTTCGACATGATTCAAATAGCCCTGAATCTGTTTGGGTCTAATGAAATTAATCCTAGTTTTTGATAAAATTTTATTTTTATAACTTTATTACCCTTGAATCATAACATTGGATCAATATCAGATAGATCAATACAGGCAATACTCATATTGGCCACAGCTGATACTGTTTCAATCTAAGTGGATCAACTGATCCAATCCCAACCCTCGGTTTCATTTTATTCAGGGTTAAAGCTCTCAGGGCTTCCAGTCAGTTTTGACCAAGATTTAGTTCCTTAGGCCTTGCATGTAGTTCAGGTGAGTCTGAATAACAATGGAGCAGCCTTTTTTGCTGGCCTGTTCAAAACTTAGCAAATGCTAGGCCGGCATGCAAACCATGTGCTTCTGTGTCTTATTGGTACCGAATCTTGTATGCTTAGTACCTTGTGAAATCCTTGACCATTTTCAGTTCTAAAAGTTATTTTCATCTTCCTATGGTTGTTACTAAGTAAAAAATGTTCTAATATTGCAGCTTGGTTTCTGCAGATATTCGTGGGTCTTCATAAGCTCTTAGGAAAATCAGTTGCTTTGGGCATAGATAACTTAACTTGGACCGTTCTGAAAGCCACCAAAGATGATAGTTGTAGTCTTGATAAGTCCGATATGGAGGCAATGATAGAGTGCAACAGCAAGCTCAATGTGGCACTTACTGTAATGCATGAGTGTTTTGAACCTGTTAAAGAAACTGCTACTGATAGAGATCTTTTCGAAGATGTTATTTTCTGTAGAGGGTAAGATGACCTTGTTTTGCTTGCTGGATATTTTTATTACTTCATTACCTTTCTGTCTTGTGGCCAGTACTTTCTTTATCCTTTCTCTTTCTGTTACATAACTTAAAATATGTGCAAATTACATCTCATATGCACTCCTTCAGTCCATACTGGTCTTCCAATTTTTGAATGATTTGAAGTGCAGAACTGATGCAGAAAAGTCAGAGAAATTTTGCAGTTCAATTCTCAAATCTTTTGTCTTATAGAAGTGTTGTAAAAAAGGAGTTAGCATTACTTGATGTTTGAATTTGGTAATGATCTCATTCTCATATGCCGTTTGCAGAGTTCATATTGTTCTTCAATTATCTTCTTGAATAGTTTGAAGTGAAGAACGGATGCAGAAAGTAAAGAAGCACTTCAATTGTTAAAATATTTTTTGCCTAAAATTTCTGGAAGAGTATTTATCTTTAACTTGATGTTCTGAGTTGGGTTGTGAATTCTATGTATAAAATATCTAAGCTCTAAGGTGGAGTATATTAGCATGTTAACCAATGGGATTGGATTATTTTTCGTTGGTTGCTTAACATTTTATGTTCTCTAATGTGATGGTTGTGTTGTCACATAACCTAGAAACTAGAATCCCTTACAAAAGTAATATGTTATCCTAAGGTAGCTAAGACAGTCTGGTAAAGGAGGGCGGCAGCATACAAATGCACATGCACCTGCAGGTGGGGGTACATCGTAACAATGAACACAGAAATCTTAGGCCTTGGGGATTTAACTGAAAATATTTGATAGATGCTATAGAGGTCAGATAACACTAAGTTGTATGGTGGCATGTGAGTTCTCAGAAGTCGGAAGTCCTCTAATTGTATGACTGAGCATAAATAAAAGCAGAAACTGACAACCATGTTAAGATGACAACACATTCAATGTAAAGAAAATAGCATACAAGAGATGAAAGGATAATAAGGAAAAGAGAAGGAAAAATCAACATCAGAAAATCACAAGAATAAGGGAGCATTACCCTGGGGTGGGGGAAACAGACTTCACGGAAAGGAAAACAGAGGGGTGAGGGCAGAAGTAAAGAAACAGGGGAGCAGAGATTCAGAGAAGAAAAAGAGGAAGAAACAGGGCAAGGAGGAAAAGATGAAGAAACAGAGTAGAAAATTGAGACAAGGAGGAGAGAGAGGGGGAGGAAAAAGAAGAAGAAACAGAGCAGAGAACTGAGATAAGGGAGGGGGGGGGAGAGAGGGAGAGAGAAGAAGAAACAGAGTAGAAAATTGAGATAAGGAGAGAGAGGTAGGGTTTTGCTAAAAACATGACGGTCACAGGTATACGGGGCTAACTATATCCAAAACATTCAACAAGACTTTTCCTTGGTTGATAGTGTATTTCACTCGATTGGCACTCCTCTACCTTCCAGGGGTTCTCACAGCTGAGTGTTCTGGGCCCTTCCTGTACATAGATGGGCAGTGTTTACACGAAAGAGGGGCTAGAATAATTCAAGGCAGGGATTGAGTTCTGTGGATTTTCTTCGTGGTAGAAAAGCCAATAGACCGAGCTAAGCAGTTTCACCATGGCACTGAAAGGAAGTACAATCTCACGAAGTTTCCCAAAACTCCACAATGTCAAATCTGGAATCTTTTAATCGTTCAAAGGGCAGTTTAATTAGTTCATTACATGGTTCATGGGAAAATGATAAAGTTAGGAATTGTTTAAAATTTTAAACCCAAAATGTTGATTTTAGTTGTTAAGATGTCCATTTACAATTGACACTCTAACAAATGCCCCCCAAAAAGGAAATATTAAAACATTATATAAACATTATTAAAGAGTGTATAAATGGATGAGGCACCTACTATTGTAGGATTTGGCTGGAGTTGAGAAATTCGTATATGCAGCCCTACACTTGTTATGGCCTATGGGAAGAGTTTCTTGATGCAAACATATTATGACTGACTTCAAGTACTTAAATGCATAATCTATCTAGACCATGGTAGAAGATCTCGCTCTCGAGTGAGATCTCGCCACCTTGAAAAACCAAGATCTTGGTTGAGATGTGTGATTTTTTTGCGTCAACTCGGTGGCCCATCTTGGTGGGTTCTCCAAGGTCCCGGTTGGGTTGAAACTTGATTTTTAGCCTATTTAAGGCCTTTTGAACACACTGATGGCTTTGGATTTGTGAGAAAATAACCCTAAGTATGTCTTCTAAGTCGACCCTATGTGTGAACCGAAATGTTGCAGGATTGGGGAATTCAAGTTTAGAACTTAGACAACATGTAATTTATATAAATGAAAAGCTAGTGTATCAACTATCAAATACATCAAAGAACTTAAATGTCTTCAAAATTTTACAACTGTTGGAAGTTTCATTAACTAGTAAGTCATAAATCATAATCCATAAGTCATAAGTTCACAAGAGTACAAGACAATCAAGGAATGGGAATACGGGATCAAATTAATATTTTACAACCATGCTATTTGAAAAAAATTAAAAATTGAGGAAAAATCTTACCTTTGTTGAAAATCTAGTTGAAATGGTCATGAATGATGCTAATTTGATGTTGTAGATTTTTTAAAGGTGCTTGGAAGTTGAAATCTAGCTGAATCCCCAAAAAATTCTGGCCAAAACTCAACTTTCTGGCGAGATGGGCGAGATATCAGCGAGAGAGAGGTGAGATATGCCTCTCTCGTATGAGATTGGGGGGGGGGGTTTAAAACCCCTTAAACCACTTGGTTCAACTAGAAAAAATAGTATCTTGCCATCTCGCATGATATAGGGGCGAGATCTCGCGAGATGGTGAGATCTCGTGGTGAGATGTCCCATTTCGCAGAACTCGAGTCCCATCTTGTGTCGGTTAACGAAAAAAGCGAGATATCTCGCAAGATCTCTTACCATGCTCTGGAGATCAATTTAATACCTCTACAATAATGGAATGAAAGTAATCATGAGGAGATCGGTCCGTCTTGTTTCATTTATCGCCCTATTGGTTTTATCTTATTTGGGAAAAATGTTGAGGGTTGACATCAATCACTACCTATTCTGCATCCTTTACCCCTCAATATATAGGTTTAATGCTCCCCTCACACCTTTTCACTACATAGTAGGAGGGGATCCACTTGGGGTCCCACCTTGATTCATGTTGCCAGAATTCAGAGGTGGCCCCCTCCTAATATGTAGTAGAGAAATGTGAGAACATAGACCAGATCCTAATTCCTACAATAGAACATTGAAAAATTTGCTAGGAGAAGAAGTCCCCGACGTAAATAATGAGAAGATAGAAAAAATTAGAAAAAAGTTAACCGATAGTTATCGCAACACCTAACTGCCCTACTACAAAACGAGCAAAAGTGTAGTAACGTAGTTGGTCCTATAAATTAAAGAGAAGTGAGGATAGTCAATAGTGAAAGATGGAGGGTTAAAAAAATGAACTAGCAAGACTAAAATCGTAAAACTATTATTTTATCCATATATATATATAAGGTTTATTAATTAGTACTTTTATACTTGTTTTGGATTTGGTTCATCTTATGTAATTCTGCCTAATTTAAGAAGTCGATTTTAATCTAAACCAGAAATTTCAACTTTGATTTGTTGAGTAATCTTCAACTTAGATTCTAATTAATTTCCGATTGAGTAATCACCTTTTTGTCTAATTTACTAAAAAAAGAGAATTATGTTTGGAGATTGGACATGTGTAACGAATACAATGTGGGTTAGAAATTTCCTCTCCATGTGAGTGGAAGATATGGATCAATCTCCAAGTTTCTATTCCTTCAAATGAGATCTTCTTTTTGTTTTAATATTTTGAATTATTAAAGATATATATATTTATTGTATCGTTGGAATTAATTAAGTAAAGTGCTGATTTAGTTTTTTGGTTAGGGAAGTTTAGTCTCAAACTGGAAACTGAAAAATTAGGATCCGAGTTATAATTGGATCTTCCTATTAATTACAATTGATAATAATAGGACAAGCTAATGTGTGTCTTTGGCTTACAAGAGAGACGGTTTACCGTCCAAGCGCGCATGCGTGACATGGGCAGTGGGCTATTTAGGCACTTTTCATGCACACACTTGCATTGCTTAGAGCGAGATCTGATCTGGACTATTTGTTTTGATGAATGGTCGATCAAGGTGGTTGAGGTAGATCCATCTGAATCCAGGAAGATCCAACAGTTAGATAAACATTAATAATCTATCCATTATAAAGGTATATCCAAATTGATACATCCGATCAATCTTGACCATTGGATCATTCTGCCAAACGATCTGAAGGTTCAGGTTTGACCGTGTATGGATGTGACTATACAAAAGGGTACCTATCTATCTAGAGTCATGAATTTATAGAGTGCGTACCTCTTTGCCAATAGGTACCCCTTGATCACAAAACGGATTACTGTTTTTGTCATAAGTACTCTATGTCTCAGACTAGTGAGTGTATTACGAAACCTGAAAATCAACAACTGTTGGGCTTTCTTGTATCCTGGGATACAATTCACTGTAACTCATTTGCACACATTGGTGGGGTAAATTAAGTCTTAAGGAGAGCAACGCTGTAAACCTAGAACAATTGTATGATGAACCAAAAAGTCTCTGGGACCTATTGTTAAGAATAATGAATCACTATTCTCATTAATAACATTTAACCAGCTTGGCAACTATATGCTTTGACCTGCATTGAATGCTATTGGTTGAAGATAATAGTACATCAAACCCATATGACTCTTACCATGAGCAGATTGTATCCATTGGGCAAATATGGGTTCAATCAAGATTTGTTTCTCTGGAGTACCAAAAGCGAGCGTGCCTGAAAGTGCTAACAACTAGTCTCTTATTTGTTGTTTCGAATACATATTTTCTAACATTTTTGGTGTTCCCATGGTGTTCATTCATGTTCCATATGCAAGATTTTCTCAAACGGTGCATATAATAGTATCTTCCTTGTAACCCCTTGTAACCTGGGTTCCAAAGAGTGGAAAAAGAGGACAAGAAAGTAACATGACTCTTAAAACCCACAAAGTAAACTCTGAGACCAAGTGTTTTTTTTTCTTTCTTTTTCCCTTCTTTCTTTCTTCTTTTCTTTTCTTTTCTTTTCTTGAAAAAATTAGTAAATTCATTAACCAAATAGGAGAAAGGGGAAGGAAAAAGTACAAAGCCAAAGACAAGTGCAGAACACAAGCACAAGCGGCATAAAGCCATACAATCAGACTAGAAAATACAACCACAACCAAAATGAACCAAAAGGGTAGTAGACCCAGTTAGACCGATGCAGTCTCCTGCTCGGTCAATGACATGAAAAACCTTCGTTGCAATAATGTATGGGACATGTAGTAGGGACTGAAGCAGCATCATAGACATTGGGGTTAGTAGCATCACAAGATTGAGACGAAGAATGATGAAATATGATTTGAGTTTGAAGCAAAGAGAGATAAAAACGATGGCCCTCATGGCTTTCCCTGATGCCGGAGAGACCATCAAAGGTTGGCACACTCGACAATCTGAAGCAGAACCTTGAAACAGAAAAAAAGGGGGGGGGGGAGAGAGAGTAAAGAATGAAAGAAAGGAGAGAGGGTGAGAGAAGGAGAAACAGAGGGATGAGATGAAACTGAATCTGAGATTGAACCTGATTTGGAGAGATTAGGGATGATGGCCCTTATGGCTTCCCTTGACACCAAAGAGGCCATAGAGGAATAGAACCCTCGACGATGAAGCAGAACTCAGAAATAGACAGGACAGAGGGAGGAATTGAGTCCAGATGTAGGAGTGAAACTGAATTGGAGAGATCGATGGTCCACATGGCTTTCCCCTCATGCTAGAGAGACCTTCAAAGACAAACCTCGACAACCTGAAACAGAACCCTGAAATACCCTCATTTGTTTTTAATGGACAGAGTGGAGAGAGAGGAGAGGAGGAGATGAGAAACAAAGAAAAGGTGAGAACAAGAGGCAGAGAAGCAGAGAGAGAGAGAGAGAGAGGATATAAAGAAGAGGAGGGATGAAGAAGTGGTAGAGAGGAGAATCAGAGAGAGATAGGGAGGAGAAAGAGGCGGAGAGACACAGATCAGAATCGCTGATCGCTTCTGGTTTTAAGGTAAGGTTCGCTTCAGAAATCGTGAGAGACGGAAGCCTTCCGAGTTGCGTTCAGAACCCTGAAACGGCCTTCTTCTTTTTTTCCAGACAGAGAGGAGAGACAGGAGGAGGAGGTGAGAAGTGAGACAAGGTGAGAACGAGGGGCAAATAAATAGAAAGAAGATGACAATGAGAGGTGGAGAGAGAGAGGAGGAGAATGAAAAAGCAGTAGAGAGGAGAAGAGGAGAATCAGAGAGAAAGACGAGAGGAGAACGAGAACAAGAAGGAAGCTATGAAAAGATGAAGAGTGATGATGGTAGAATTTCGTGTACTAGAGATATGATCTTTACTACCCCTAAATTACTTCACTAGCATAATATATGAAATTTCATACAACTCTCTAAGGACATGAGCAGTACAAAAGAGGTCTAACACAATGCCAGAGAATAAGCAAATAATCTAGTCCCCAAAGTACCTTTTTCTGCATAATTCTGATTGGCTGTCATTGTGGTAAACGGAACAACGAATGAAATTTGCTTTCGTGGCTGAGGTAAATATCCTTCGCAGAACAGCTTTGCCTTTAATATTCATCGGGTCATGGTGAACAGTATCTATTTGCATCAAGTTATTTCATGATCTTCCTATGTTTCGTTGCAGTTGTGAATTCATAAAGATATTTTGAGTGATTCAATCTGCTTTTTGTTTTCTTTTCTGTCCAGTTTTCTCATTTCATATATTTTTTTTTCCCGTCAGATCAAATGGTATCATTCTGAGATGCCTGTTGTCTTTCTGTATTCAATCCTTGAACATATTCCTATACTTTTGATCTGTTTAACAACTTAGGTCAAGTTCTCTTTTGGAAATTAGTTTTTAGTCTAAAATTGATTTCTGTGAAGTTTTTCTTTCCTTTAGTGCTTGGCTACTTGAGGTCAAATTTCTATCCCAAGAACAACAAAAAGAAAAAAAAAAAAAATCAGGAAGATCTGACCAGGCACCTGAATGTGTTTATGCCTAATCTGAAGCAACTGTCTAACTTCTTGGATGTTCTCCTTCGTGTTGGTCCTATTAGTCTGCTTGCCTCATAAAGCTGCCTGCATCAACAACCCCCCCCCCAAAAAAAAAAAAAAAAAAGAAAGAAAAAGAAGAAGAAGAAGACTGTTCAATCACCTACAGAGCCATTGACCTTTCTGCATTCATCTGCCATAAAAGAAAGAAGATGAAACTGAGGTGGTGACTAGAAATGGTTTTATGAATCTGAGCTCTTTTTTTTTTTTTTTTTTGGGGGGGGGTGTGAGAGAAAAAGATATACTGTTCACTGTTGTGTTAAGAGTTATTTGGCTCCCCTTTCTTGATACAAACCTATGTAGGCAGTTCGATGGACTTGGTCCACTCTTATCTCAACACTGTGATTTCTGTGCGAATTCTATCTATATATATCTCTTTTCTGATTCAATCCTCACATCAAGGTATTGGATATCATTGTCTGTATTCCTTGTATTTAGTTCATTCCTAATATATGATCCTTACACATTTACAGGTCAGAGCTGAACCGGCTGAATTTTCACGGGTTTTACACTGTGCTTTTGGGAAGGAAGGATGAACTTATTTCTGTGGCTACTTTTAGGTCTGCTTGTTTGCACTAATCATAGATAGTTAGAACATTCCTTATGTTTTTGTTTCATAATGTTAATATCAGACATTATTTTTCTCTGTAGGGTATTTGGTGAGAATGTGGCAGAAATACCCCTCGTTGGTACCCGTGTCCAGTACCGTCGACGTGGGATGTGTCGTCTTCTTATGAATGAACTTGAGAAGGTAGTGTTATTTATGTCATGGTATCTTATTGACCTACTAACTTTGTTTGTAACAATAATAACGGAGGAATAAGCTAAATAGTGAGAAATTTATACAACAACAACAACAACAACAACAACAATAATAAGCCTTGTCCCAACTAAATGGGGTCGGCTACATGGATTCTTGCCCTCCAATCAGTTCTGTTCGAGGCCATGCTAGATACAAGGCCTAAGCTATACATATCCTTTCTCACCACTTCTCCTAAGGTTATCTTAGGTCTACCCCTAGCTCTTCTAGTTCCTTCAATATGGATTATATCACTTCTCCGTACAGGAGCATTTATAGGTCTCCGTTGAATGTGGCCGTGCCACCTCAAATGACTTTCTCTAAGCTTATCACTTATGGGAGCAACTCCCAGACCAACTCTAATATGATCGTTTCTTATCTTATCTAGCCTAGTTTTGCCACTCATCCATCTTAGCATTCTCATTTCTGCTACACAGAGTTTATCTATATGATTATTTTTAATAGTGAGAAATTTATGCTTTGTATTATATTCGTTGGTTTACATATCTTCTCTTGTTATCAAGATCTAGTACAGTAGCGATCCCATAGATCCTCTCATGGTTTCTTCCTGGTCCAAAGCATGCTGCTAGACATCCTGTAAATCAACAAAGGGGTTCAACAATGCTGTTGCCGCAAGGACCATAATGTGTTGTACACTTGTACTCTTGTGTTTGTAATACTGCTTTCTGATTTTAACCATTTGTCTTTAGCCTTATGTTTTTGTAGCATTTAAAAGCAAAAGCAAAATATTTACTGTCAAGTGAAGTCTTTGATATGAGTAATTGGCAAAGATTTGGATAGAATGATCTGGTAATGTAGTGATGTTCTCAAACCAGGTCCAGTGGGTGATCAGCTTGCAACGTAGGATCGTTGGAATAGGAACAACTTGTATACCTATTAAATTTTAGTTGAATGGTATATTTTTCAAAAAAACCAAAATGTTTTAAGTCTGATTGAAAATATCAAGGAATACTAAAATAGAAAGTTCCTGGAGTAGAAAGTTCAGATTTTGTGGTTCATAAAATAGCAATTAGAACCAAAAATTGAAAGAAAAGATTTTGTAACTAAGGCAGATAGAAATAGCAAGTAAATCAGATTTAATAGCATGTAGAAAAATAGAAAGTAAGGATGGAGATCATATTGTAACAGCACCAAGAAATCAAATAATGAATTCCTGAGAGAAGTTTGGTTCAATGGTAAAAATAATTTATTGAGTCAAGTCAAGCAACACTATTACATGATTGGTACTCAAAAGAAGAAGAAGGGTATTTTAGGCCACTCGACCAGCTGTGGAGAAGAAATCCCAGCACTTCCACCGTTGGTGTAGACACCACATTCCTTGGAAGTGTGTCTTGAGTCTTGACAATGATGATCAAGACTCAGCTGGTCTATGTGGTGACTGTCAATTGAATGGCAGAAAATAGAAATAGGAAGATGAAGGGAGGAAGGGAAGAAGAGTAGAAACAGCCAGAAGAGAAGCTGTATTTTATTGCATTTCCTAACTTTAGAATACATAAAAGAGGCAAGGAGATATCCCAAGGGATCTCAAGCTGGCACAAGATACCAAGGGATAAGGCGAGACCCCAAGGGATCTCGAGTTGGCGCTAGTCATTGCTAGTGCAATCCTGAGATCCCTTGGTATCTCAAGAATATTTTCCAACACTTCCCCTCAAGCTGGAATATATATGTTGAGCATGTGATGTAGGACCACATATGACACACCCAGCTCAAGAAGGTCCCTTGGGCCCAAAAGAAGGCCTAGGCTTGCTGCCCAGCAGCATAGGATTTTGATTTGACAGTAGGGGTAATTTTATACTTTTATAATTTTGGGCAGTCCCAATCGAGCCCAGCTGTGTCTAGTTAAATTCAGAATTTTGGTAGGAGCTTAATTCTGTTTGTATTTTGTTATTTGAGTTAGCCTTGGAAGAACTAAGTAGAAGTCCTATTTTGAATAGAAGTTATATTCAAAATAGAAGTCCTTTTTGATTTTTGTTTCAAAGTTGAGTTCTGTTAGGAGTTGTCTGTTGAAGGCTATAAAATATTCAGCTTGTGACAATTAGTTTGTTAGAAAATAAGCTTTAAACAATCAAAACAGTAGCTGAACTTGAATAGAGAAGAAGAAGGAAGAGAAGAGAGGTGAAGAACCAGCAGAGAAGACCTGCGATTCTAGCTAAAAAGCCTAGAATCGCAGAATGCATATGTTTATAGTTTTAAGAGTTCTAATACAACTTGAGAGACAAGAAAACAGTTCTCTAGAAAAGGAAAAAAAAAAGAGCTTAAAGACAATACTTACTAATTTTCTAACTCCTAAAATGTGTAAAAAAATAGAAAGTTTTGAAAATATAAATTGGCACCAAAATAGAAAGTGAAATAAAAGGCAGCAGCTGCCAAGGCTTGCGCACCAAGGCAGCAGCCTTGGAGCCTCTGCGCAATTCTCTACACTCCTCCTCAAGCTGGAGCATACAAGTCTCCTATGCCCACCTTGCAATAGATAGATTGGAAACTAGGTTTAAATAGAGCTCTAGTAAACAAATTAGCTAGCTGGTTAGTAGAGCTCACAAAAGGAGTCTCTATAATCTTTTGAGAGAATTGCACTGGCACCCCAAAATGGAACCCTTAAAGCACTGACACCCCATTTTATGTTTAAAAAGCACAGAGACCCCCAAATTGGATTTTCATTGGATATATTTGTCAAATTTATCACTAAAAATGGTTAAATCATTGTTTATTTTCAAAAATATCCCTATAATAAACAATGTCTGAAAGGTTTTCAGTGACAAATTGAACAAATATATACAATAAAAATCCAATTTTGGGGTCTCTGTGCTTTTTAAACATAAAATGGGGTGTCAATGCTTTAAGGCCTCCATTTTGGGGTGCCAGTGCAATTTGCTCTAATCTTTTTGTTGACTGCATCACGCTCAAAATTACAGTCTACCTCTATGTGCTTCGTCCTCTCATAGAACACTGAGTTACTAGCAATATAAGTAGTAGCCTGATTATCACAAAAATTTTCGTAAGAGCAGAGACTGAAAATTCCATTTCCTCTAATAAGGAATGAAGTCACATCAATTCGGCAGCTGTGTGAACCGTGGCCCTATACTCTGCTTTGGCACTAGTTCGGGCAATGGCGGACTGCTTCTTACTCCTCCAAGTCACAAGATTTCCACTAAGAAAAGTACAAAAACTTGTAGTAGACCGGCTATTAGCTGAACTGAGGATTCAGCCCAATTTGCATCAGAATAGGCAACCAAATCCGTACTTCGATATGGTTGATAGATGAGCCCTTTTGCGGGCGCAGTCTTGAGGTTCTGAAGTACTTTCATTGCTACATCCTGATGGGTTTTCCTAGAAGATTGCATAAACTGATTCAACACACTACTAGAAAAAGAAATATCAGGACGGGTAACAGTGAGATAAATAAGTTTCCCAATAAGACTCCCATAACGTTGGACATCATCGAACAAGTCACCATCATCTCATCCTAACTTCAACTGAGGATCCATGAGAATTTCGCTAGTTTAGAGGCAAGCATGCCAATCTCTGTTAAAAGATCCAACACATACTTCCTTTTTGACAAACTGACTCCTTGTGTATTGTAGATTACCTCAATCCCCAAGAAATACTATAGATCACCCAAGTCTTTGGTTTGTAAATGTTTCTGTTAGTGTGCCTTAATTGTACAGATTGCCCCAACTTCACTGCCTGAAAGAATAATATCATCAACATAAATTGTCATAATGACAACACAACCACCTTGCTGTCTAACAAAGATAGAATCATCAGAATAACATTGTACAAAACCAAAAAACTCCATAGTCTTGCTAAATTTCTCAAACAGTCCATAAATTGCTTTATGAAGCCTTCAAACACAAATGTTGTCCTCCCCTTAAGCAACATACCTTGGAGGTTCTCCGTGTAAACTTCTTCATGAAATCACCATACGAGAAAATGTTTTTTATGTCAAACTAAAAAAGAGGCCAACCATAATTTATAGCTAAAGAGATCAAAACACAGATTGAATTAAATCTAGCCATAGGAGAAAAAGTTTCAAAATAGTCCACACTGTATGTTTGTGTATAGCCTTTAGCCACCTAGCGGGCCTTGAGGCTTTCAACTGTTCCATTAGAATGGTACTTAAAAGTATACACCCGTTGATAGCGGACTGCATCTTTTCCGGAGGTAAGTTGACTAAAGACCATGTATGATGAGACTGTAAAGCATCTATTTCCACATCCATGTCGGCTTTCCAGCTAGGATTTTTAACGATCTTGGTATGATGGGTTAGAACATGAATGGTAGATAGAGAAAGAGTAAGGCAACGAAAGTTAGGAGATAGATGAGAAACATAGACAAAATTGATAACGGGATAAGCAATGGTAGAGCATAAAATACGAGTACCTTTTCAGAAGGCAATTGGTAAGTCATTTGAAGTCGAAGTAGGATCTCCATTAGAAGAATCCGCCGGTGGAGAGGATGAAGAGTCTGTAGGACCAGCGTTAGTCTCCTCTAAAGGAGAGCCGCTAGTTTCATCAAAGGGAACTGTACTATCCACAATACGCTTTGCCAACTTATGGCTATGCTAATAAACCTGTAGAGGGACATTGTCATTTGAAGGAAGTAAAGAGGGAATAAGAGGAACATCATCCAAAACATAGTTTTCAATAGACAATGATGGACCAGGGTAATAAGGAGTATCTTCAAAAAACGTCACATTAGCACGAACAAATTGTTTTTGATGAATAGGGTCATAGAAATGAAAATCTTTTTGAGTACGAGAGTACCTAAGAAAAATACATTTAATAGATTGGGGGGAAAGTTTATCTAAAGTATGTGGTATGTGAACAAAGAAACACCAAAAATTTTTGGGTGGAACTAAAAACGATTCTCCATTTGGAAAAATAATTGAAAAATTAAGATTTGTCAGAAAGTAAAGTCATAGGTGTTCAGTTAATTAAATGACCAACTGCCAAAACCGCATCACTCTAGCAAAACTGGGATCATTCATCTGAATCAAAAGAGCTCGTGCAAACTCTAAGAGGTGGCAATTTTGTGTTCAACCACTCCATTCTTTTGGGGAGTGAATGAACAATCGGTTTGATGAACCATTCCAAGAGAATCACAAAAGTTAGATAGATCATTTTGCGTGTATTCTAAAACATTATCAGATAAAAAAACTTTAACAAGAAGAGAAAATTGAGTTCTTATTTCATGAATAAAATGTTTAAATATAGTTAAGAATTTTGTTCGTTCCTTTAAAAGATACAACCATGTAAGACGGGAGAACTCATCCATAAAAGTGACAAAATACTGAAAACCATGCTTATTACTAATTCTGTGAGGACCCTAAATATTTGAATGAACAAGAGAAAACAAAGGCTTACTACGAGGGATAGAGCGTGGGGGATAGGTGGCATGATGATGCTTTCCCACTTCACATGCCTCACAGTTTAATCCATACACTGACTTAAAAGAAGGAAATGAAATCTTTAATCTAGCTAAAGACATATGGCCTAAACAACAGTGCCGCTTGAGAGCATCTACACCATCATTAGAGAGAGCTACAATAGGAGCTGCATAGTTCAGATAGTGCAGTCTGTTCCTTTCACACCTCCACCAATCGTCTTCCTTGTGTGAAGGTCTTGGAAAACACAAGAAATTAGGAGTAAAGGTCACAGAGCAGTTTAATGCTTTAGTTAACTGACTAACAGATAACAAATTAAAAGGAAAGTTAGCAACATGAAGTATGGATGACAAAGTAAGAGAAGGTGTAGGAGAAACACTTTTAGAGCCTAGAATAGGTGTGGAAGTCCCATTAGCTATGACAACAGAATTATTAGTGGTAGATTTAGAAAAAGAGTTAAAAAGTGATGACTTACCAGTCATGTGGGAAGAGACTCTTGAATTGATGATCCAAGGGGTGGGAGTAGAAGTGAGAAGTGTTGTGTTACCTGTATGAGAAAGTGTGGCAGTGAGAGTGTCAGTGGATGTGGAAGTGCCGGTATCAATATTCTACAGTCGGCAAAGGATTTGGCTTACATCATCTCGTAGAGTCTTACACAAGTCCCTTGAAGAAGATCTAGAACCACTGTCGTTGTTTGCTACAGTATCAGTACCACCATTAGAATTGACATGATTGACAAGTTTCTTGGCTCACTCTGGCTTTTCATGCTTGGCTCAACAAGCTTCCACCAAGTGCCCTATTTTATTGCAATGAGTACAAAGCCAAGATGTCTTATCAGACAACTGAACACCACAGCCTCCAGAAGATCTACTAACTCCCCCTGAATCACGACCACATCCCCTTCTGCCTAGAGGTAGTACAGGCTGAATTTTCTCCTTTAGAACTATTTCCAGGAGAACTCCCTTCAGGCAAGACAATACGTTGAAGTCTAGAACATGCTTCACTAAGGTTGGGGACATGCTCACCAGCAAAAAGATGTTCTTTGACACATTTCAGTTAGGGTTCAATCCCACAAGAAACTTGGATACAAAATATTCATTCTATGGTGCCTTAAGCTTCTCTATATCTGTGGTGAGAGGTTGAAAAACGTTCAACTCTTCCATTATGACTTTAAAAGAGTTGTAATAATCCTACGGAGACCTGTCAATTTGCTGAAATTGAAATAATATTTCAAATACGAAAAGCCCAAAGCATATATTTAGCTTGGGAATAGGTCTCTTTCAAGTCATCCCATATTCCCTTGGCAGTCTTGTGGAACATAAAATTGGATGCAATATCAGGTTCCATGCTATTCCATGTCCAAATTTTGATAATTGCATCATTTTGGATCTAACTAGAGTAGGATATGTCAGTCTTAGCAGGAGTTTCATTCTCAATAAACTTAAGCTTTCCTTTTTCAAGTATGTAAACACGAACATCGTGTGACCAAAGCAAATGATTAGAACTACATTTGAGTTTAATGGACATAATCTGAACATTCACTGGATCAGCTTGTAATCCCTTGGAATCATCAGTACTAGTAGTCAAATCACTAGTAATTGAAGACATGATTTGTATAAGTGGAGATCACACAGTCGATCACAATTCAGGAGCCCAGAACTTGAAGATAAGTAACAAACTAAAATTCTGTATTGTGTAGAATTGGAATTGTAATTGTAGGCTAGAAATTTAGAGGAATAAATCTGCAGAGTGCAGAAAAATAAGATTAGGGAAAAATCGATCAAGTTCTAGGATATTAGGGAATAAAAGGGATACAAGGTTGGCTTAGATTATCTTCTGATCTAACTATAAATTAAGTGCAGCAGTAGGTGGCTGCGCACCAAAGAAAGGAACACCGAAAGAGAACTTCAGAAGAGAATACTGAAAACAGCACTGTTTTCATTCAAAAAAGCTCTGATGCTATGTTAGAAAATAGGGATAATTACTATTGGCTCCCTGTACTTTGATTTTATTACTACTGTATCCCCTGTACTTTTCAAAATTACTAATCCAACCTTCAACTTTGTCTATAATTACTATTGCCCCCCTACCGTTAAGTTCCGTCAGTTAACTGATGATGTGGCATCTTTATATTTTCTCAAAAACCCCAAAATACCCTTATACTTATCTCTTTACTTATTTACCCTTTTGTCAAGTTACAATAGTACCCTTAATTAACTGTAGAAAAAAAAAAAACCCGCAAATAAAGAAAGAATAAACTAAAGAGGGAGGGAAATCGAATTCAACTCAAATTGGAAACTGAATATCACCTAAAAAAAATTTCAAAATAAATGAAGTTTAGTGAGGGTGGGAAACCAAATTGGATTTGGATTTTGTTCATTTCTTTAATTCAAAATAAATGAAGTTTAGTGAATGGGAAACCAAATCGGATCTGGATTTTGCTCATTTCTTAATTCAAAATACATGAAGTTTTGTGAAGGTGGGAAACTAAATCGGATTTGGATTTTGCCCATTTCATTAATTCAAAATAAATGAAGTTTAGGGTAAAATTGACATTTAATCTGGTTTTATAATTGGGGTAGAATCGTCTTTTGATTTCTTAATTTTAATGAAGGGCAAATTAGACATTACATATTCAAACTTAACGGCAACTTAACACCGTTATAAGGAAGGGGGGCAACAGTAATTTCGTAAAGAACAGGTTTTATTAGTAATAAAATCAAACTACAGGGGGGCAACAGTAATTATCCCTTTTTAAAATAAGTTTTAAACCAACAAAACAGTAGCTGAACTTGAGTAGAGAAGAAGATGGAAGAGAAGAGAGGTAAAGAACCAGCAGAGAAGAACTGCAATTCTAGGTAAAGAGCCTAAAATCGCAGGATGCATATATCTATAGTTTTAAGAGTTCTAATACAACTTGAGAGACAAGAAAACCTCTAGAAAAGGAAATAAAAAATACAGCTTAAAGACAATATTTGCTAATTTTTAAGCTCCTAAAATCTGTCAAAAATAGAAAGTTATGAAAATAAAAACTAGCACCAAAATAGAAAGTGAAGTAAAAGGCAGCAGCTGCCAAGGCTTGCGCACCAAGGCAGCAGCCTTGGAGCCTCTATGCAATTCTCAACAAGTTTTGATGGATAAAATTATTGTAAAGGGAGTTACAGCAGAGATCAAGATGCGACTTGGGTTACTAGGGCTTCCAAGATCAGGAAGTCTTGCGGAAGCTTGGTTGGTTGCTACTCATTCATTCGTTCTTCATCCATGGCCTCCTAAGCTTCCCTCGTCTTTTCCCCTCCACTGGACCTTGCTGAATCCCCTCCAACACCATTCAACCCTTCTTCCTCCCCAAAACCCTACATATTGACTCCCAATCCCCACCACTGAATTCCCTCCCCTTTTAGAATCACCCCGCACTCCCTCTAGCACTTGACTCCAGTTAGCAGCCCATATCACCCTCGTAGAAACCTTATATATTGAAACCCCAAATTTTCATTACCCTAGAGCTTCTGAATTTTGAATCTGAAACCAAAAACATCAAGGTTCAGATTTCTATTTCATTAACCTTAACCCCTTAAACCCTAGCTGAATCTAGTACACCCCTCCTACAAACCTAAAAATCTCAAACAACCTACAATTCCCTAATCGCAGGATTTTTTGAACCCTACTTTGTCTACTGTTCATCAAGGATACTTGGTTTTGGCCTCATCCTAATGAAGCTGCACCAGTATGCTCAGCTTGTTACAATTTATGAATATGCTTGATTCACTCAATCCATAAAGACTTGGTGGAAATATCAACTAGCTATTTATTGGTTCTGATGTGACTAGGAGCAAGCATTCGCATTGTATGTTTTCTCTGATGAAGTGATAATCTCCTCTATATTCTTAGTCCTCCCATGAAACATAGGACTAGAAGCCATAGAAACTGCAGCTTGATTATTAGACCATAGTTGCGTAGGAGTTGTAACCTTGAATCCCAACTCAGGAGTCATTGTAACCACATCATTTCACAAGTCCATAGTGCCATAGCCTTATACACTTATTCAACACTGCAGCAATCATAGCTCGCCTTTTGGTTTTCCAAGAGGCCATGTTGCCTTCTACATATGTACAATATCCAAAGTTTGACCAGTTCACTTGATACCCAGCCTCGTAAGTAGTAAGCACCGATGAAACCTTCCACCCTCTTATGTCCATGGTTCTAATAAACAATTACTTTCCTTGGTGCTTTCTTGAGATAGTGAAGAATACATATAATTGCCTCCTAGAACCAGTGTGACGTCCTGGGAGAGGAAAGAAATTGGCTAACCACACTAACTGGGAATGTAATGTCTGGCCTAGTCATTGTTAGGAAATTCAGTTTACCCACTAGTCTTGTATATCTTTGAGGATCCTCAAGTAGTTCTCTGTTCTCCTTTCTCAGGAACAAGTTTTGCAATTTGATCCATAGGAGAATTTGGAGGCTTCAATCCAAGCATTCTTGTTTCAGTAAGTGAGTCCAAAACGTACTGGCCATGAGAATTGAATACTCCTTTTTAGAATGTGCAATTTCCATATGGGAAAAGTATTTCAATTTTCGCCAATCTTTAGTCTGTTGGTGTTATGTCTTCAGTGCATCTATCCCATTAGAATCATCACCTCATAGATGCATTAGAATCATCACCTCTAATAAGGATGTCATCAACATACACTATCAACAAATGCAATTCTCTCTTTTCCGGTAACCTCCCATGGCCTCCCCTACTCCCTCCGGTGACACTCCTGCCGCTAACCCCTCTCGGCCTCCCTCTCCCCCTATCCCTCCCACCTCCTTCTCATCAGATAAACCCTAGAATTCTTTCTTTTCTCATCACCATCTTCCTACCAATTCTGACCTCGACCTCACCTTCATTCCCCCCAACTCTAATGACCCCTTCCCTTTCGCCCATTGCCCTTCGGACTCCACTGCTGGAGGTATCCAGTGATGGACCTCTGCAGTGGTTGGTCAATTTCGTGGCCCCCCACCCGCCTTTGTTATTCTTAAGTCTTCCCTTACCAAGCAATGGAAAGCTCATGGTCTTCTGGACATCCATCTTATTGATTATGGCATTTTTCTGTTCAAATTTGACTCCCCCGACTGCCGCTCTCGTGCCTTGGAAGGGTCTCCCTGGTTTGTGGGAAAATCCCCTCTCTTCCTCAAACCTTGGACCCCGTCGCTGCCTCTCCGCAGGGTCGACTTCAGCACCCTTCCCCTGTGGATCAACTTACCTGGTCTCCCGCTTGAGTTTTGGAACTCAGACTGCCTGAGTAGAATTGGATCTGCTCTGGGAAAGCCTCTCTGTACTGATGCAAAAACTCTAAACATGACTCGCCTATCATATGCGAGGCTATGTGTTGATTTCTCTGCTGCTAAAGATCTCCCCTCCAGTGTAACTATTGCTGATGATTGTGGCCTCAAGTATAACCAAGTTATCACTTTCGACTGGATTTCTGCTCGCTGTGACCTCTGCTCGACTTTTGGTCATGAATCATCTGGTTGTTCCTTTGCTTCTCTCCAACAAGCAAAAACTATAGCCCCCGCCTCTGACTCTGCTGTTATCACAAGTGGTTCTGCTAGTTTCTTGCCCTCGGATGACCCCAAATTCTCTGTAGAAGCTCTCTTAAATATGAATACCATCGATGCTCTAGAGATAATCTCTGTCCTTGCTACTGCTGCAACTACTGCTTCATTAATTGCTGCATCTCCAGATGCTGTTTGCCCGCTGCAAGTTGCTGGAAATACTAATCCGGTAACCAAATCTTACCGTAGAAGAAGGAAGAGTAAAGCTGCTGCTGTTCCAGTTCCCCAAGCTCCTGACTCTGATCTCGTCAACCCTACTGATGTTGACCCCTCAAGAAAGCCTGTGTTTCCTGCCTGCTACTTTGCGGATGAAGAAGTTGAAGCTTCTGAGTTTCCTGCTCCTGCCGGCGATGCTTTTGATGCCACCAAAGATCCTACAAGGTTAGTAGAGATACTTGGTTCTCACCCCATAGACTTCATGCCCCTGCGTTTCCCTTTTGATGCTAACACGACTGCTGAATCTCCAAAAGGTGACTCTAGAATTCCCTGCAACCTCCCAAACCTTCTCCCGATATCGTTGAGCCTTGCACCTCACGCTACCTCTCGCCCCCTTTTACCTACTCCCTCTCACCTTCAGCTGGGGCCCACCACTTTTAACCACTCCCGTCGCCAACTTCCTTTATCCCTAAGTTTACCGCCTCCCCTCATTGGGCCCAAGCCTATCTTGAAACATCCACTCTCTTCTTCTGGGCCTTTAATATCTACTAAACTTAGGCCCATCAGAACTTCACTTGCCAATCACGTCTATTTCCCCAACTGATAAACAGCCCAAGATGTCCTCGGTGCTTTCTAGTTTTAAAGATAAAAGCCCAAATGTTGTGCTAAGACCTTTGGCCAAACTTGAACACTTCTCCTTCAACCTCTCACCCTGTTATTTCATACCCCTTTGCCCAGAATCCTTCCCCATCAACTGAACCTTCAACCCCAAATTCGTTTTCCTCCATTGATTGACCCAAATATTTTCGAAACCCCTTCCCCATGGGATTCCCCTTTGCGTGAGACTAGTTCTCCCTGCTCGCCCCACCATAATGCTTAACCCAATTTTTCTTTTAGCTCCCCCCCCCCCCCCATTTTTATTATGTCTGAGTTTATTGTGTGGAATATTAGAGGTTTTAATGCTGTTGCAAAACAGGGGGAAGTCAAAAAATTCCTTTTGAACTCTAAAGCTACCTTTTGTGCCATCCTTGAGACTCATGTCCAAGCTGAAAATGCCCAACAGATTGCCTGATTTTTGGCCCCGTCTTGGTCCTTTCTTTCCAATTATTCTCATTGCCCAAGTGGGCGAATTTGGGTTCTTTGCGACCCCTCCTCTATATCCCTCATTGATTCTTCTCCCCAACTCATGCACCTCTCCATCTCTCCTTCCAATTCTAATTCCTCCTTTTTTCTCACCATTGTCTATGGTTTTAATAGGGCCTCCGACCGTGCCCCTCTTTGGGACTCCATTCGTTCCTTGTCTTCTTCTCTTGGGGACCTTCCCTGGGGTGTTGGGGGAGACTTCAGCATTGTTCGCTTCTCCCATGAGAGGGTAATAGTGTCATTGAGAAGGTGGGTCAATTAAATCTCGATTATCTTGATAAGTAAGTACAGCAGGTACATCGGGACTAAGAGTCTAGTGATTGAGGAGCTCAAAGAGTACTTCAAACCAGAGTTCCTGAGCAGGTTGCATGGATGAGATAATTGTCTTCCAACAACTGACAACACTGGAGCTGAAGAAGATAGCAAACAATATGTTGAAGGAAGTCCCTGATCGGCTGGAGGCCAAAAACATAAGGCTTCTGGTGTCGGAGAGGTTTAGGGACAGAGTGGTAGCTGAAGGTTACAGCCCAAGTTATGGTGCAAGACCATTGAGAAGGGCATGCAATAGTGAGATTATTAGATGATAGCTAGGGTGGCTAATAGCATGCTTGCCGGAGAGATAGAGGAAGGTGAGTCTGTTTTTGCGGATGTCGACGATTATGCATGGAAATGTAAGCGTGATGTTGGTGTGGGAAGCCGTTATGTCGGGAAGAATTGGAAGGATTCCAGTGATAAGTGATAGCATTGTGGTGCTAGATGCCCAAATTGTTAGTTGGTTCAAATGAAAAACCATGCAGTTAGTGCCCTTAGGAGGATGTACTATGTGCTGTTTCATGGGGGCCGCTTATCCCATTAAAACTCTTGGTCTCCCGCTTATCCCAGGTTGACTCTCTCGCCATCACTGTTCTCCCATGTTAGATCACATCCGTAAGAGTCTTCAACTCTGGAAAAGCCGGCTTCTATCTTTCGCCGGTAGGGTGGAGCTCATTCGATCTGTGCTCCAAATCCTCCTACCTTTATTGGTGTGGCATTTTCCCGTTTCCCAAGACTATATCGTCTACAATGGAATCTCTCTTCTGTGTTTTTCTTTGGAAGGGCCAAGAATCTGCACGATTCCTTCGGCCTATCAGTTGGTCCAACATTTGTCGGCCCAAATTTGAAGGGGGCCTTGGAATTCGTCGTATCCAAGAAGTCAATTCCGCAGCTTTACTCAAACTCATTTGGAAAATTGTCACTAATCAGGATTCCATCTGGGTTAAATGGGTCCACTCTTATCTTCTCAAATCTGACTCCTTCTGGTCTGTCCCTATCCCTCCTAATCCTTCTTGGACCTGTAGGAAACTTCTTCTCCTGAGACACCATGCTCTCCCTGCCATTTCCATTCAGATCTGCACTGGTTCCTCCACTTCATTCTGGCTAGATCTGTGGCATCCGTTGGGTATCCTTATCAATCTTTTCACTCCCCGCTCTGTCTATGAGACCCGCATTCCCAAATCTACCCGCCTCTCGCATTTCATCTCTAATGGTTCTTGGGTCCCTTCTCCTCATTATAGTCTCACGCTAGTCTGGAACTCTCTTCCCCCTATCCTCTCCCTTCCCCATGATAGAGTTATTTGGCTGCCATCCACTTCCAAAATATACACTACCCCCTCTTCTTGGAGCCTTTTCCGTTCACCCTTCCCTCCCCCCATTTGGCCCCCCTTGGTTTGGTTTAAAGGTCATATCCCCCGCCATTCTCTTACCCTTTGGAGAGCCCTAAACACTGCCCTCTTAACTCAGTCTTTCCTTGTTTCACGCCATATCCCTGTGAACACAAATTGCATTCTTTGCTGGAATAGCACTGAGGACATCGAGCATTTGTTCTTTTCTTGCCCCTTCTCTAGTGCTCTTTGGAGAAAAGCCCTTACCATCATCTGGCCCCGCTCTCGTCGCTCTTTTGGGTTTGCCCGGGACTGGTCTTCGGTTTTGAGTAATTTTTCAGGTACCTCTATATGTGACCGAATTGGCAGGCTTGTCTTTGGTGCTTCAGTCCATCATCTATGGTGGGAGCGAAATCTCCGGCGCTGGACTTCTAAATCCCGCTCTATAGATACTATTTGGAATGCTATTTACTTTGATGTATCCTCTAAAATCTCAGCTAATCCCTCCCCCCGGTAGTTGACTCCCCAAGGAATAGACTCATTGTTGTTGCCTGGGGGCTTAACTCCCAAATCCATTCTCCTCCTTGATCCTTGTCCATAGGATCCTTCTTTGTATTTGTTGTTTCATCTTTAATTGATTATTTATTCATCCAAAAAAAATAAAAT
Source organism: Hakea prostrata (assembly GCF_041222555.1). Classification (NCBI taxonomy): domain Eukaryota; kingdom Viridiplantae; phylum Streptophyta; class Magnoliopsida; order Proteales; family Proteaceae; genus Hakea; species Hakea prostrata. The sequence continues at coordinate 20,384,312 of NC_142600.1, read as the reverse complement.
AAAAACATACACTATTAAGAAAATATCCTTAGTATGTGAATGTCAATAAAATATTGAATGACCACTATTGCGCCGAGATTGCCCTGAAGTTTTGTACTACCTTAGTGAACCTGCCGAACCACACCATATAGGGATTTCTGCAATTTGCATACCAGTCAACTAGTTTCCCCTTGAGCAATAAACCCTGGATGCTGCTCTACATATACCTCCTCCCTAAGAGTATGATGTAAAATTTTTTTTTTAACATCTAGTTGCCACAAGGTCCACTGGTAAGTAGTTGCTAAGGATATCAAGATTCTAAGTGAAGTAAGCTTTGACATAAGAGAAAACGTTTCCAGATAGTCAACTCCATAAATTTGGGCATACGCTTATTGCAACCAATCTTGCTTTCAAGTGAGCAAGAAAACCATCAGGATTAACTTTGACAATAGATACCTATTGGCAACTAATTGTAGACTTCCTTGGGGGTAATGGAACAAGATCCCAAGTTTCATTACATTAGACAACAAGTACCTATTGACAACTAATTGCAGACTTCCCTGGGAACCATTAAGATTAGCTTTTACCATTGACTTAGATAGGGGATGAGCATCAACTGTAGATAAAAAGGATTTATACGCATGGGAAACATAAGAATAAGAAAAATAGTTAGCAACAAGATGCTGCGTACAACTATGGATACCTTTATTAAAGAATATTAAGATTTGAAGTTACTGGGGCTGGAGGAGTTTTTGTAGGAGGATTTGCATCTGAGGAGGCTATGGCAGATTTAATGAGTCACAGAGGATCAACAATTGCAGGGGGATGCCTTGTATACACCTGTATGGCTGTATTTGAATTTTGAATATCTGGAACTTGTTTAAACTTGAGGTGAGACTTGTGAAGAAGAATGAACCACATTGATAGGGAGGTCACCGTCAAGTTCACTGGATGAAACAGAAGTGGAGAAGAACGGGGTGGCTTCAAAGAAGGATACATCGGTAGTGACAAGATATTTTAATCTTAGAATACCCAAGAAATGTGAATTTTAAAGCCATCTAATTTGGACAACCTAGGTTGATGATCCAGAATAAAACAAATGCGACCAAAAATACAGGGTAAACATGAAATAATGAGGTGTTAGGGAACAAAAAAGAATGGGGAGTACCTTTGCATAAAGTGGATGAAGGCATGTGGTTTATGAGAAAACATGCGGTTAGAACAACATCAACCTAGAAAACTTTAGGAACCTTCATTTCAAACATCAAGGACCAGGTGACCTCCATCAAGTGGTGATTTTTCCTTTCTATTAAACCATTTTGTTTTGGTGTGTTAGAATAGGAAGTCTCATGAAGCATGCTTTTTTGGGTGATAAACTTAGAAATGAGGTTGAGAAGTACTCTTTTGCGTTATCACTATGCAAGATTTTCACATTCACATCAAATTGGGTTCAAGGTTGTCAAGGCGGCAAGGCAACCAAAGCAGTTGGAGCTCTGCTTAGGCGATTTAGGCGACAAAGTGGCGCCTAGGCGGTAATTAGGCGACCACAACAGTTGGGTAAATTTTTTTCAATATGACTACTTTGATGCTGATAACTTTCTAATTTCTATTATAAGCTAAACAAACATTCAAGAATCACATTCATCTAAAAAAAAAAGCATTCAAGAATCATAATTATGAAAGATTATTCAAAAAAGAACACAAACATAAGTTCATCTCATCAAACATCATAACATATGAGTATAAACTATATCAAATTATAAGTATGAAATGAAAGTAGTAATTTTACATTTTTACTTACCTCTATGATAGTGTGATGCCAAGTAAGTGTCTTATCCATTTATTGATTTATGGATTCCCAATTCCAAAGTGGCTAATTATTGAGTTCGTATACGGCTTTGTAGAATAAAATTTGATTTTTTTATAAATCAAGAAAAATATTATCATGTACAAAATGTCAAAAAGTTGACTGTTTTAGTGTCTAGGTAGCCATAAGGAGCACAAGGCGACAAAGTGGTAGCAATTAAGTGAGAAAGCGGAAAAAAGACTACATTTTAACAAAGCGGTTCAAAATAAGGCAGTTGAAAAACCACCTTGCCGCCTTGGCAGATGCTTTGACAACCATGATTGGGTTTTGATTTTAGATACAATCATGGTTTTTTTTTTTTGGATGAATAAATAATTGTATTAAACCAACAACACGCTTACAACATAGCAGAAATAAAGCAAAGATTAAAGAGCACTGAAAAAGCAATAAGGGCAGGACCCAAAGAAGATGGGTCGAATAGGGCCAATGAGACTAATTAGCGAATTTTTTCTTATTCTTCTTTTTCTTAGAGGACTTGAGGTCAACTAAGAAGTCGTCTGCAAATGGGTTGTGCCCCTTAGCAGATCGATTACTCCTTATACACTCAGCACGATCAAGGATATGCGAAGGGGGGGGGGGAGAAAGGTGGTTCTGAATTGAGCTCGGTAGAGATTGAGTCACAATCGGAACTTGGGTTGAAGGGCTTAGAACCAAGTGCCATAGGTCCCAATAAGGATCGCTTAGGCGAGCTTTGAGTGAAGCATGGGTTGAAGGGCTTAGGCCCATGGGCCATGGGGTCTAAAAAGGGACATTTAGGGGAGGGTAAAATGGGCAAGGTGAAATGATCGTGAGGGGAGGGAGGAGGGATAATAAGGGAATCGGTGAAATCTACTTTCGGAGAGTCTTTCACCGAAATGGGAGGAAGGAGAGGCGGAGATGGGGAGGCGGCGGTTTCAGTTGTGAGGGTTTCATGGAAGAGGAAAGGTGCAGGTCGAGGAGCGACGACTCTTGGAAGTTTCTGATTATGGAAGAAGGGCCCTCGGCAACTGTGGAAGAGGCAGGCCTCCAGGCTTTGACAGGGGTAGCAGGGTCTTCGGCAGTAGTATGATGGCAGAGATCCATAGAGGACTTTTCAGCCAGGGGAACTGTGCAAGGAATTGTCTTTGTTTGAGCATATTTAAGGCCTAGTTCTACATCTTCGGTAAGTACAGGTTACCGGTGGCGAGCGAGAGTCAGTGGATTTTCAAAGGAGGAAGAAGGGGCAGGTTGTTTGATGGTGGCGATGATTTGGGAAGCAAAGGATAAGGGTGTTTTAAAGGGCTTAACGTGAGAGAGGGCTAATGTTTCAAAGGGCATAACGAGGGAGCTTTCACTTGATGGAGCATAGGAAGTCTCCTTAAGCACAATAGAGGGAAAAGGGACTTGGCCAACGACGACGGTAGTGGCTTCGTCAAGGGAGGAGCCAGTAGCAGCTAGAGGAGAGGTTGCGTGAGCAGAAACCATAGCAGGCGGCAGCGAAATTTCAGGCTGTTGAGAAGACTTTTTAGGCAGCAAAGTAGACTTTAGTAGAGGAGACTTTATCGATGGCAGCGGCAAAGGAGAAGAGATGTCAGGGGGCAGCAAGGACAGCATCATTGATGAATCACTATCAGACAACAACGATTTTGGCTTTCGTCTACTTCTCCGGAATTTGTTTTCAGCCGGAGAAGGAGAAGAAGATTTTGAGGAAGCAGCGGTAACATCAATGGAGCATTTCTCAAGCCTGTCAATGATTAGGCGAGAGGAATCAAAAGAATTTGCAGGAGGCGGCATCTTATCTTCAATCGGCGGCAGCAAGCGAGAAAGCGAAGAACCCAGTTGTATAGAGGGCACTTGGTCTTTAGGCAGCGGCATGGGAAGAGACATCTTCAGGCAAGAGCTTGCTGGAAAATTCGAGGTAGCAACGCAGTTCACATCGTCGTGACCAAAGGAAGCATAGAGAGAGCACCTATTAGGGATCCAATCATAAACAATATTTTGGTCATAGCGAAGGCCAAAGTCATTTTCAATGGAGATACAAGGGGGTAGGGGCTTGTCAGTAGAGACATCCACACAAAGACGGGCATAAGAGAGCTGTTGTAGGTTGAGGGTCTTAGGATCAGCACGGAGGGGACGACCGAGGGCTAAGCCAATACGGCTAAGACAATCAGAACTCCAGAATTCAAGAGGGAGCCTAGGGAGATTAATCCACAAGGGAAGGGAGCTAAAGGTTTCTCGGCGAAAAGGGATTGAAGGTTCCCAGGACTTGGTGAAGACAGGGGCCTTATTGACAAAACAGGGAGAGCCTTCAAGTGCTTTGGCTTTGCAGGAGGGAGAGGGGAGCTTAAACAAGAAAATACCAGAGTCATTGGCAAAAATTTCAAGAGAGCCTTGAGCATGCCATTGCTTGGAGAGGGAGGCATTGATGACTTTAGTAGGGGGACAAGGGCCAAGAAATTGGCCAATGACAGCCAATTTCCAAAGGAGTGTGCCGGGATTAGTAGCAGAGGAGGGGTAGTGGACGATGGCGTAAGGAGCCGATGGTAAAGGAGGGATGAAGGATAGGTAACAATCAGTTGAGGGAGGAGAAGGTTGGGAGAAAAGTGAGTTCCAGGGTAGAGGAGGTGGCGGTGAAGGTGGGGAAGGTGAGGGGTTAAGGGGGTTACCAGCGGCAGAAGGGTTCTCATGGGTGAAGGAAGGGAGGTGAGAAGGGGAGAGGGAGACATCGGGAGCCATCCCCTACTTTGAACCAAGTTGGATTGCAAGGATCACCCCAGATGGTCGTTGATCATTCCATGGAATTAAATTATCCAAACATGGTTATCAAGGTGCCTTGGTGCATAGGCAACTTTTTACCCCTAGGTGCTAAGGCGCTTTGTTGACATTCAAAACTTTGGCCACTTTATTGCCTAGGCACTGCCATCTTGTTGCCGTGTGTGCCATATAGCAGCCTAGGCGCTAAAGTAGTCACTTTTATGACATTTTGTACCTTGACTTTTTTTATTGGATCTTTTTAGACCATTAAATTTTAACCGACAAAACTATATATGGATATAATAGTTATTTGTTTCGATTTGGGGAATCATCGAATGGAGAGTTATTTGGAATAATGCAATCAATTAATTTATCGGTTTGGTAAAAAAAGCAGACAGATGAAGGCTGAGGTCATATGTGGAATGTGCGTATGGTCTAGGCACAAGGCACTTATTTGACATCACACTATCATATAGGTAAGTATAATTACCACTTTCATTTTTGTGTTTATAAATTTATATTGTTCATAATCATTTGTTGCAATGTTATTACATTATGTTGCTAATTGCTCTTGTATATTTGTATTATGATGAGATGAACTTATGTTTTTGTTTTCTTATGGTAATCTTTCATTATTATGATTTTTTTAATTTTTGTTTAGCTTATGGTAGAACTATATAAGTTTTTGGTATACTATTTTGTGCAACATAAAATAGGTATTAAAAAAAATGTATATTACAATGCCTTAGTCACATTATTGCTGCCTTGGTGCTGCCTTGTTGCCAAGTCACTTAAGTGGTGCCCCACTTTGGTCTCCTTGTCACCTTGAAAACCATGGGTACAAATGTACCAAATATAGAAAATAGCTTAGAACAATTCTTCATTAAATATAAACTAGTAACTGTGGAATGGTTATTAACAAATGTCACCAAATATTTGAAACCCAAATTAGAAGAAACAAAGCCCCCCCCCCCCCCCCCCCCCAAATATCAAATATACTCATGCAAAAGGAAGAGTAGACCTATTAATACTCTAGGAGGATTACTCACACGATGGAGCTTCCCAAACTAACACAACTCACATTAGAAACTAGATATAGATTGAAAATGGGATTTGACTTCTTTAAACTTTCCAAGGATGGGTGGCCATGGTGGCAATGGATTTGATGAGGAGAAGCAACATTCACACAGGGTAACAGGTACTCGATATCCTAAAGCAAATACAACCCTCCTGAGTTTCCTAACCAACGTCCTCTACCTATCGTCCTCTTTGTAGCAAGATCCTGAAAAATACAAGAATAAGGGTAGACATGAGACTAAACCATGGTTGTCTAGGCGACAAAGCGACCAAAGCAATTGGGGCACCGCCTATATGCCTAGGCGATAACGCGGCACCAAGGCAATACAATGACCAAAGCAGTTGTGGTACATTTTTTAATACAACTCTTTATATGGCACATATAATTGATATAGTTTTGCTATAAGACAAACAAATATTAAATAATCATAATTATGAAAGGTTAATGTAGAAAACTGGCATAAGTTCATCTTTTAATAATACACATGTACAATAGCAATTATAACATATGATTCCGAATCTGAAATAAATAACTTATATTTTTATATATCCCAACAAAAAAAAACTTATATTCTTATATAGTTTTGTTTATTAGTTGACCAAATATCTTTTGATAGAAGAATAATTAGCCTAACAACGGATTAAGGTTTGAAATCTTGGTTTTGAGTTAACCCAAAAAAAAAACTTGGTTTTGACCAGCCTCAAAACTGAGATATGGTCAAAACCAGGGAAGTTTCCTAGGTAGTTTATATTACAAGTTTTGGGGCTATTTAGGTGTGATTTTGGTTTGATTTTGGTGTGATTTCTTGTACTCCCTACTTAAAGCATGAAGAACACAATGATCTTGGTATTTTACCAAAAAACCAACGAAAAGTTATCATTTAAGTGTTAGTATATATGAGAGGTTTCGAGAAATACAAACTTTATAAAATTGAACAAACTGTATTGCATACATTAAATGTTTGATACAAAATTATATATACAGAAAAATAGAATAACCAAAAGAAACTCGCAAGCTTCAGTTCCAAGTTGAGTGCCTAGGTGGATCCATCCATTGAGACACGTAGTACTTTGAATGCTGGACAAAAGCATGCGATTTCATGGTATGCCTGAACTTGTCCATGTAGTCCGTCATTGCCCTTCTATGGATGGCCTCATCAACATAGAGTAGGTATCCTAGCCTAAGGAATGTGTCATCAGACCATGGATTGTAACTCGATGATGACGGCTGAACTGGGAGGTTGAGAACAAACCTTGAGAAAATCTAAGAAAATCTCGAAAAGAGGAGCAAAGAGTGTGATGGAACGCGAGGGTGACTGAGAATGTGTGAAAAAGGGCTTGAAAGCAACAAATATCATAAAAAGGGGGTTAGAGGGTCCAATTTCCGTCAATGGTACCACTCAAGTTCTACGAGATCACATAGAATTGGTGCGAGATATGGTACTTTTATTGTTGGAATGGGCCGGTCTGGGTTGAAACTTGGTAAAAAGTTTCTATCCTTAAATTTTTTTCAAAAACCGAAATTTCTCAATTTTCGGGCGTAATTTGTATACTACAAAGGATTGAAGAATATTGAAAATCCTTTATGTTACAAATTTGAAAAGCTCATCTTATACATTGTTGGGAAAATAATTTTTGTTGTGTCGGGGAAATATATGAAAAAGATATGGTCTATAATATGTACAATTGTGTGCTTGTTGCTCAACTTAAACACCAATTTTTTTACCCAATTACTTTTTTGTGAGTAAACGAAAAATTCTTGAATCTGATTTGGAATTTAATTTGTTTGCTTTGTCTATGGATTTTTTTACCTAACCGATAAATTAATAGATCACATTATTCTGAAAGTTCTCCACATAATGATTCTAGAATCTGAAAAGAATTAACTGTTATATTTTTATATGGTTTATAGAATAGAATTTGATGTTTAAAATAAAATCCAAATTCAATTTTGGTACAAAATGTAAAAAAAAATGTGATGTGAAAACGATTTTAGGTTAGGATTTTTAGAATAGACTTCCTAGAATTAAGGATTTGCTCATAATCTTGCAGCAAAGAGTGATAAAGTATTATGGGAAGTCTTTGGGATAATTGGGGATCTCTAAGAGTTTATGGAGAACCTTAGGGAAAAGTTAGGATTATTGACAAATCACCCATGGGATGGGTTGAGATACCCAAGAATGATATGGGAAAAGACGAACATGGGATGGAAGGGAAATTGGGATTTCTAAATAGAACTGGGTGTGAGAAGGGATCTTATGATGGGTATGGGTTGAAGCTTGGAAAAGGGAAAAGATCTTGGCCAAAATTTTCTTGAATCTTTTCTTTTCTCTTCTTTCCTTATCTTTTCTTTTTTCTTTCTCCTTTCTTTCTTTTTTATTCTTTTCTTTTCTTTTCTGCTTTATTTTTTTACCCTTTTTTTTTTCCTGTTTCTGGTTCTGCCACAAGAGAGAAGAGGCAGAGAGAGGGTCCAAAGGAAGGAGAAGGGTGAGGGGTGCTGCAGGGTTTACAGAGGTCCAGAGGGGTTGTAGGGGGTGGAAGAGGGGCTGGGATGTTTGCTGCCAAGCTACGGCAGCAGGGGAGTGGGTTGGGGGTACTTGTGCAGGACAGGGGAGGGGCAAGGAGTACTTGCGGGGGTCAAGGGGAGGTGGGGATGGGTTGGGGTTCTGCTGGAATTACAGGGAAAGTGTAAGGAGGGGGCTGCAATGGTGGGGGGTGGGCTTCTTCTAGGGCTGTGATGGTGGTTGGATGAAGGGGAAGGGGCTGGGTATGTGTGTACTTGAGAGCTGCTGGAAGTTGTGAGTGGTAGCTGATTGTTGAAGAAGAATGCTGCACTTGAGAGTTGAAGGGCTGTAAATCTGCCATAGGCCTACCAAAGAGAACCACGACCCGATTTCTCACAAACACTTCAATTTTATTCAATCAGACTTAAACTTACAAAAAAAGAGTATGCCTTCATTTATTGCCTACCAAAAGTAGTTGTCACTAAGTGGGATTCCTATATAGATTAGGATCCCACGACAATAATCACAACCATTGAAAATAAAAATAAATGTTCTAAAGGTCAGTAATGGACATATGCATGCTGAAATAAAAGTGTAGCCAACTTGAGACTCTAATAAGCACATGCCAAATTTTTAATTAAAACTCTGATTGACTCGTGCTAGATTTTAAAAGGACTAAGGATTCAACTAGTGACTCGAATAAGGACATCTTAACCAAACTAGACTCTTGGTTTAAACTGGAATTAAATTCCAGCAACTAAATAGAGCTGAAAATGCCCAAAATACCCTTCCTAGAGGGTTCGGCCAGCTTAGGGAGGCTTCTTAGGGGCATATTGTGGGCCTCACTTAGAGTTTCGTCCAGGGAGCAAAATCATATTCACATCAAATTGACTGCATTAGCACCTAAGTGGTCGCCTTGTTAAGAGAGGATTAAGTTGAAAAAATAGGAAGATAGACAACTGATTTCAGGGACAGGTTTGTTTGGTTACACTGTACTGGTGCCTTTAACTTTAGCCAAAGACCCATTGTCTAGTGTAACACTGGTAGTAGACGGAGACAAGGATGAAAAAATACCTGGTACTCTAGATATATGATTAGAGGCCCCGGAATCTATAATCGAGGGATGGAAAGTAGCAGAGAGACAGTAGTCACATTACCTGACTGAACTAGAGTAGCAGTGTGAGAAGTAGCTGCGAAATCTGAAACTGATTATACTGAGCAACTTCTTCCTCTGTCATGTATATCTTCTTCCCTTTGGAAGTGTTAGGCTTTGGTGGAGTATCAGTGCTAACTGAATTGGCACAATGCTGCTGCCTGGGCTTCCCATGAAATTTATAGCAGAACTTCTGAATATGGCTTGGCTTACCTTGATAACGAAACACATGGGCAGTCCCCTGGCCATCAAAAATAGTAAACTGTTCAGTGGTTTGCTGCTGATTTTGACGTCTCCTTGTCCTGCAGCCACACCATGACCACATCCACGACCAAAACCTCCATATCTTCCGCTATTTCTGTGACTGGTGTTATTATTCCCAATGTGATAGAAGGGGTGATGTGTCAGTGGATGGTGTATCCTGAGAACTTTCTTGTGCAACACGGAGCACACAAGCAAAAATATTGGTGAGGTATGCAATAGTTTCTCCTTCCAAAATCTGAGTTCATACTCTGGTCAAAGTCCACCAAGAAAACCCATACTACTCTGTGCTGTTGCATCTTTCTCATTTTGGATGTAATGGGTAGAAAACCCATACTCTGTGCTGTTTATCTTTCTCACTTTGGATGTAATGGGTAGCAAAGGAATTCAAATCTTCATATGTTCGTTTTTAATCAGCGAAGTACTGGGTAATAAATCACCGCTTTCACTCAGATCTGTAGAAATCTTGAGACAACTCATAGATTCAGGCTAAGTTTTTTTTTGGATGAATAAATAATTATATTAAGCAACAAGAAACCAGGTCTTTAAGCAGAAGACCGAAAAGAAGAGCTAAGGCCCTAGGTAACAACAATAATCCCAGGCTAAGCTATTAATCCCAGGATATAAAACTTCTAAATAATCCCATACTTTAACTGTATCAACTATCAATATAGGTCATGAAATTAGCTACATGATTTTCCATAGAATGTAACGTTTGTGCAAAAATACAGGCATCAACTTTAATGCATGCAGAATCACTCTTAGGTGGATCTGTTAGGTGGCCCTGCTGGTCCCTACCAGTGAGCGTAAGTTTTACAATCATACGTCCTTGCTGATAATTACTGACTCCATCAAGTTTCTCATCAGCAACTTTCATAGAAGAGCATACAACCTCAGTCACAGTCCAACTCTTTTACTCATCACCCAATATATCAGCAAGGAAATAATATACTTCAAGATGTGCTCAGAAAAATTACCAGAAAAATCAGAATTAGATTTGAAAAATACCTGTCGTGGAAGACAACTGAAACTACTGACAAGTCAAGCAACCACCAAAAACTGATCTCCTACTGAGATTTGTAACATCATCCATCAATCGGCATCATCAAATACTCCAAAAAAACTTTAATTGCTAACCGCAGATTTACATCATTGTGCACACTCCAACAAATCACAGATAAGGGTCCGAAGGTGAAAAATCACCTCTTCTGCCGAAGTTGGGCCTTGTGAATAGGTAGATACGAAACTTGGCTTGACCAGCAGAAGAAAGGGAATGAAAAAAAGGCTGGAAAAGCAAGAATCGGCTTAGGTATATTGACCAGTATCAAGATGGCTCTGATACCATGTCAGTTGAATGGCAAAAAATAGAAATAGGAAGAGGAAGAGAAAAGAGGAGAAGAAGCAGCCAGAAGAGAGGCTACATTGTATTGCATTTAGTTAGATCCAAGGCAGCCTTCTATAGGCCCAAAAGTACCAATAATTATAAAATACATAAAAAAGCAAGGAGCGATCCCAAGGGATCTTGAGCTGGTGCTAGCCAGTGCAAGCAGGAATATTCTCTTACAGTGACAAATGGCAGAAAATTAACAGTTCTCCTTACCCACTTTTTGTAACTTAACATCCCAATTAGAGCCCAAACCCTTAGCGGTAGAGCCTTATTTAACCATTTTGGATGGTTCTTCTGAACTTTGTTGGTCATTGGAGATTATCTTAGCTGGGCCCAGACCCTTGAATGCTTCAATGGTAATCATCCTTCTTTGTTTTACTGGACATATAGGCTGTGTTATGGTTTCGGACATTTTTGACTAGCACACATTAAGTTTTGGTTTGGTCTCAGCAGCCTTTAACCACAGGTTTTATAATGATTATTTTTTACCTCTGTTTTTAAATTCTGAATAAAATAGAAAAAATGATGAAATTTCAGCCTAAGTTTTGGTTTGGTGTACTTCAGTCTCTAATCCCTGGTTTTATACCTCTTATTTCACCCTTGTTTTTGCATTTCAGAAACTATGATAAGTACTGAAATTCATCAAATTTACAGAAAAGAAAAAGGGGAATTCTCCTTGCATTGTGATACTGTGATTCAATTTGTAGCATCCGTATCCATTATTTGACATGTGTGTATCATGTTATACATGTTTCAATTATTATGGCATGATGATAATTTAAAAAATAATGAAATAAAACCCAAAAAATGATCCAAGTACTAAAAGAATCAGAAAGAATTTCATGGATTTCATGCTATTTGACATTATTTTACAAAATTTTCATGCGCATATATGCCCAGCTTGTGTCATAATAAAAGCTTTTGTGTTTAGGGTGTGTTTTGGTAATTTACTGTGTCCAAAGTCCAAAATGGTTTCCAAGCACCATAACATGACATTTTCAGTCATTTATGACTAAAAAGTTCCTATTCATGGTCATTTGGTCGTTCAATCATGTTTAAGGTTTTCAAAAGGTCCCTGCCACTTTCTTTGCATGTTTAAGCATAATTTTGCATTTTATAAGTTTCCATGAGTATTACATGTTTATTCTTATAGGGGCAATATGGTAATTTTATCACTTAGTGATTTTTCGTATTGTAAATAATTTTATAACTCATATGCATGCTGTCAATGTTATTTAATCATGTTTTAACCATTTGTTGCATTTAAATATGTTTTTATGCCTTTGTGTTTTTGGCCATGCAGCAGCATTTTCACAATTTTGGATATTTTTCTCTCAATAATTTGTACTTCAAATCATGGCTACTTCCCTCAGATCTTAATCATTTTTGGATTGTTCATAGGTTTTGGTAATTAAGTAAAACACATCAATTATATCAATTAGGATCCATAACTGATAAAGTTACCTAACTTAGTTTGTCCATAAATCTCAGCCAATCTTAAAAAAAAAAATTCCTTCATATAAAAAGGGAAAAGTCAATTAGGTGTATAATACTTACAAGTTGTAACAGCCAATATGGCAAATAATGTTGCTGTAGACTGTTTCCAAGGTTGCATAGGGCCTAGGGTTACATCCCCAAACCCTACGCCCGCTATTCTGATCCAGGGTTACTGTGGTCATTTTATAATTTTCATGGTGTCCTAGGTCAGGGTCCCATCAAGTCCAGTTAATTGTCAGGACCCTAGATCTGTTTTTGTTTTCTTATTTGGATCTTTATTTTGCATTTTATTGCAGAGTCTTTGTCTAGGTTTGCGATAAGTCCTCTGTCCTACTATAGGTGCTGCAACAACCTTACCAAGTCCGAACGATTGTTGACCACCTGATCAGCTGGTCTGCTATATTCACCCCAGCCCACAATTCCTAATTGTGTCAGAATCCCCTAGTTTGAGTCTACTTTTTATTAGGACTCCACATATGCTCTTAGAATCTAAATTGGTTCTCTCTAGAGTAAGTTATGATAGAGTGAGTCTACTTTATGTGATAAGTTGTTAGCAAAGTTAAGAGTCATAATTAGAATTAGAGAGCTAGTTTGAAGTCAATTAGGTTTCCCAGTCTGAGTCTTAATTTCTTTCTTTGAGAGGCTATAAATAAAGCCTCTATTCTCTGTAAACACAATTGAATTGAAAAATAAAATTGAGAATCGAGTTTGGAGGCAAGAGAGGAAGTTGTGGGTTTCCTAAGGGAGGGCTGTGGCAATTACAGTGATTGTTTCAGCAGTTCTTCGATTGCAGCATCCTTCTTCAATTGTGGCAGCCATTAACCATTCCCAACCAAGTAAACAGCAACCCCAGCCCCTTCCTAACCCTCTATCGCTTCTCCTAACCTACCCCCAAGCATCCCCAATCCCTCCCATCTTCCCTACAGCAGCAACTGTTCCCCCTCCCTTCTAAACCCATACATCCCAACCCCAATCCAACGCCTTTCCTTCCTAGTTTAATTGCACCTTCCCCTAGACCCTAGTTGAATTACGCCTTCCCTTAGACCCTAGTCCTACTTTTAGATCCCCATTAAGCCATACTCCATTAGGCTTTAGAATTTCCTGCAATTCATCTTCAGCCTCTCTAATTTTACAAGAAACCCTTTAGCTCTCAATTCCCAAGGGCAAACTTCAAACCCTTTTAGGGCTACCAACTCCCACTCCTACTCTACCACCCCCTAACCCTAGTCGACTTCCCTAAGAGTCCTAATCCAAGTAGGAAGCTTCAAACCAACCTAAACCACTTAGAATTAGGTTTTGAATTATAAAACAACAACCGCCCCCTTCCTAGCCCAACCGAAACCCAATACTCTACTTTCCAAGTTCTAACCTATAAACCCTAACTTGAAAAACTGAACAGCAGTAGCCAGACCCTAATATTCTTCATCTCAGCCCTAAAAACCCTTAAACCTAACTGTTGAAGTATACGTAAATTTGGGCGTTTACTGTTCACGGTACTGTTCACGTGAACAGTGTTTTTACTGTTCACGTGAACAGTAAAAACAGCTTTTACTGTTCACGTTACTGTTCATGTGAACTGTATTATGCTATTGTTTTGATTATATTTTCTATTTCTAATGTGGGAATCTTGCTACATAAGTATTGGGAGTTTTTAGAAAGCATAGTTTCTATTTTCAGAACTTTCTATTTTAGGAGTTAGGAAGTTACTAATGCTGTGATATTTTGTTTCCTTCTTCTAGAGGACAATTACTTGTTTCTCAAGTTGTATTAGATTCATTAGAAGCTATAAATAAAAGTGCTCTGTGATTCTAGACTCTTTAGCTAAGAATCACAGGTCTTTTCTACTGGTTCTTCATCTCTCTTCTTTTCTTCTTCTTCTCTCTTTTCTCTATTCAAGTTCAACTGCTATTTTGATTGTTTAAGGCTTGTTTTCTAACACTAACCTTAAACTTAAACTCCAGATCTAGAACTTCAATCACAGCTTACACTGGGCCTAAACCCATAATTCGTGTAACCTTAAGCCTAGAACCTTCTAGGCCCAAACCCAACCCTTGTAAATACTAAATTTTTGAAGAATCCTTCAATCAAAGGCACCGACAGCCCTAGAAGACTGCTGGTTCTCAAGAGAGAGGATCCTAGAGTGAGCCCAATTCTAGGGCAATATTCCAACAAACTAAACCCTAGAATTTGATTCACATCAAATGTGGTCTAGGAAAACCAGTTGTCAGCTGGATAGTTTTTGGGCTCCCTAATGCTGTCCAGCTTGCAACCTGACTAACCCAGAAATTTACGGTTGATTGGCCATTTGGGCTTGGAGTTAATTTAGCAATGCCATGAAGGCGGGCCACCTTTTTGGGTTCCTAGATCCATATATAGATGGCTACTCCCTACATCATCACTACAATCCTTGCACTGCTCCCACATCTGGGTGCACTAGGTCAAATTTTCGTCTATTGTACCTAGGCTTGGCATCCACCAAGGTTTCCTTATCACATTCAACAGTAGAATAGTTACTGAATCCCAGAAAACCGTGCTCTGACTCACAAAATTCGCAGATCAAGGCTTAATTGTTTCCCAGATCATCGTCGTGGTACCATGAACCCCTACTCTTAAATCTGGAATCCTTACGATTTTAGTCTTGTTCAAAAATAGAAGCAGTTCTAGAACTTCAATAAAATAGAAACTAGGGGCTTGAATATTGCCATCCAGGAAAAGCTATTATAGATTAAAATAAACAATAAGCTTAAATAGAAACAATCACTAATTTTGTATGGATCTTAAATTTTGGATTTATAAATTGACCTATTACGATAGAAAAAACCAAAAAAGCTCAGGTGATGGACCATAAAACACGTTGGACACTCAACACTAAACATACTGGTCCAGCTCAATAAGCTGGTTTGCTGCTGACTTTTGTTTTCCTCAACTGCATCATATAGCCTATCCTTATCTGTGTGCTCTGCGTTGCTTCTGTTCAATTTTTCAAGAACACATTTCAGTGTACTCCCTCCCTATGTGGTCTTCTTAGACAAAATAAAAAACTTCCAACTGTTATACGGTTCATTTCCGAGACTTCAAAAGATCATGGATTTGGACACTTTAGATAGTCCAAAATTTGGCTTGGGAGTTTGGAAGCCAGTTGAGTTGGACTCAGCAGTACTATAAGTTGATCAGCTTAGGTGATTAGGATGATCTTGTATCTGTATGCCTTGCTCAAGTGAGTACACAAATGGATGGGCTTGGTGGTGTTAACTCCATGTCTATGATATTTCTTTTGCTGTCGTCAGAAACTTATGGAATTAGGAGTTCAGAGGTTGCTTTTGCCAGCTATTCCTCAAGTATTGCATGCATGGACAACTTCCTTTGGTTTCTCCAAGATGGCGGCTTCAGAGAGAATGAAGCTCTTGGGGTACACCATCCTGAACTTTCCAGACACAACAATGTGCCAAAAAATATTAGTGGAAAAGCCTGCACACAAGTTGGCTACTACAACAGGTACTCTCCACAACCCACCCCAGAAAAGGGGAGATCACGGGAAATATTCATGAAACACTGGAATAATTCTTCTGTTGCTGTCAGATGGACTTTAAATTTTGTTTCTACTTGTTTACAGGGAACCGAAATAGACTTGGCAGAATGTCCAACCAAAGTGATGAGAGCATCAACTTTGATCGATACAGCATCATTCCTGGACCCGTTCAAGCAGATAAAATGAGCCAAAAGCAGGAGTATGTCCCACTTCTCTCATTTTCTCATTTCTTTCTTTCTCATTGGATGGGGGTTGTGTTGGGAGTTCTGTTTAGTTATGATTTTTAATATCTTTCTTCCAGAATTTATTGATAAACTGCAATTTTCATGCATCAATGACTGAAGCTGTTGGTTCTGTAAAATCTTAAATTATTTCAAACAACTATAGCATAGTAGATTTTTCTACTCCAGAGATCACCTAAGTTGGATTGTCAATGATTATGTCAGGTAGGAATGCCATGCACATAAAATTGTGTTCAAAAGATTTAACTTAGGATGGCATTGTAGAATGGTTGTTTATCACTTTATCTACAATACCTTCAATGATTGGTCACTACATAAATAATGTTTAACTCTGTGGTATTGGTGCAATGAATGGATCAAAACCTTATGCATCAGTATTTTCAAAATCTTGGGGGGAGGGGTTAAGCAAAAATTACTCATGAAGGCATAAATGAATGGTTTTGGTGTGCTTGACTTGTGTTATGCAGGCAAACAGCAGCCCATCACTGGTGCTGCTACGTATCTAATTTGTCAAAACTTAAAAAACCATGATCCAGATCTGTCGACAGGAATTCACATGAATAATAACAGTATACTGCATCTTTGGCATGATGTGGTGCAACTTTGGATCTGAAGTTCTAAACTGCATTGGGTTCTAATTTTTATTGAGAGGGTTTTGGATGTTAATCATGAAGTGCGATAATGTAGACTCTGGAATATCATGGTCAACATTTGTAGACCTTTAGTATAGTTTGAGATCTCAATCTCAGTGGCCTAGTAAACTGGCCGAGATATGGTATTTTTGTGCCACCTCAACTTGAGCCAACAGGGTGACCAATCTTGGTGGGTTTTAGGGCTCAGTTTTGGCTGGAATTTGGCATTTAGCCTATTTTGGGCCTTCTAAGTACATTGGTGATGTGAACAACAAAAAGGGCTCCAGCAGAAGCCACAAAGGGCCTGCTGCTGCTAGTGCTCTTTGGGTCTTTTTCTTGTAACTGGTTATGTGTTGGGTTTCTAATCTGATTACAAAATCCCAATTAGCTTCTTATTTCACTTGGATTCGTCTAGTCTATTTACGAGTCCAAGTTTGAGTAAGTTAGGTGTCTTAGAACTTAGAAGTTGGTTTATCTTTGGAATCTTGGGCTATATATTCTCATGCCTCCAGCAGCAGAAATCAGTTTTGATGAATAAAATTGTTGAGGATATTGCAGCCGAGGAGGTATTGGCAGAGTTCCTTTGAGGGGGACCCTGTGGCTGTCTAAAGTATTCATTCTTCAAGTTTGTAAGTTCTGCTCTGCAAATTCCAGCAAGCTTCTTCAGCCTATAGTCATCAAATAACAGCTCCAGATCATTCCAGGTAAGCCCAGACCCTTCCCAACCCCATTGCAGCTTCCTCTTCCCTTCCCCTCTTGCACAACCCAGTATTCTGAGCCCCCATCCCTACCTAGCACAGGTCTCTAGAACCCCTCCCCACCCTCGTATGACCCTTCTTGACCTATTTCCCAACCCCCCCAGCCTCTGCAATATCCCGCTAACCCTTCTCTATCTATCGGCTTCCTCTCTTTCTTGCGGCAAACCAGAAAAGAAGAAAAAACAGAAAAAAGAAAAGAAAGGAGAAGAAAAAGAAAGAAAAGAAGGGGAGAAAAAAAGAAGACAGAAAGCAAGCAAGAAAGAAAAAAAAGATCCGGAAATATTGGCAAAAGATTACCCAAAAATCCCAGTCCATCCCAATTGATACAACCCTACAACTATTTCCTTCTCAACCCATTGACTTTGTTAAACCCAAAACCTTCCCTCAACCTTAGATGACAAAAAATTAGCCCAATTGAGATTCCCATGGCTTACCAAAAACATCCAACTCAAACACAGAAACCTATAAATGTCCAAGATTGGGAAGACCTGATTCACCACACACCCATCCTCCTCGGTTTACATCAAGTGGTGGCCTTAGATTTGTGAGAAAACAAGTGTACATGTGAGTTCCAACTCAACCTTAACTTTGAAAAAGATATGCTGAAGGATTGAACTTGCAGAATAAAAGATTACATATTCTTCCATATATCATTTTAATATCAATTTAGGAAACGTTTACTCAAACGGCATTTGGTAGAAGTACCAAGACCTGGTCTGCTACCAATTCAACCAGTGCAAATAACCCTACAGTTAGGCGGCAGACACCTATGCCCCATAAATCAGCCTGGACAACTAAGCTGGGCCTTGGCTATTCCTTGCAAATATGGTTTCTATCACAATCAGTGATGCCTATTGTTTCGTCCAGCCATTCATGACCCAATTCAATAACAAGTTGAGGAGAATCAAACACTTCCCAATTAATAGCATCAGAATAAAGAACCACAATCAGAAGGGTTTATAATCCTCAAAGTGAATACCAGTCTCATCTTTCCTTGATAATAATCTCTAACACAAAGATATCCCAATAATAGCAGCCATATAGATTTATTCATTGAAGTGAAGTTAGCATTGATGATGTGGTCGTTTTATTTCACCCCTTACTGCAGTCAGTACAGATTTTATAAAATGAATCATGTGAGAAACTAGTGTTACTCATACAATGCTGTTGGATTCTATTAGGAGTCTAATAAGAGTTTGTATAGGAGTTAAATTAGAGTTTGCATTCATGTAAACTTCTATTCCTTGTAATAGTCTACTTTCCACTTAATTATAAATAGAGGGCTTGAGATCATGGATCAATAAGCCATTCTACTACAATCGTTTCTTTCAACATGGCATCAGAGCCTAAATTCGATTAGAATTTTTTTTCTCTCTTTCAAACCCATCGAAACCATCTTTCTTCAGTTACTACGATTAGTTTTTTTTCTTCTTTTTCTTCTTTTTCTTCTTGTTCTTCAGTGCACGATCTTTTCTGTTGCAAACTTCGAAGACCAGAAAAAAAAATATAAAGAAGAAGAGAAGAACAATCACCGCTGCAACTAAGCTTCTTCTTCTTCATCTACAACATCTCTTCTTCATCTGCAACATCCCATCGCACCTAACAAAGATCTGCTTAATCCTTGCTTCCGCCATCGACCAAAGAAAAAAAAAGAAGAGAAGAAGAATCTCGCTCCCTATTACCGCCGCTGCTGCTTCCTGTTGCCACCGCTGCTGCTAATGCCTGCTGATTCCAGTTACTGCCGCTGCTTCCTGTGCAATCGACAGAAAAAGAGGAGTCGAAACAGCAGACAAAAACACTCTGCTACTACTGCATCTGCGTCCTGCGCCTACCATTTTATAGGGGCATATCTGTTATTCTATTAGGAGTCTAATAAGAGTTTGTATAGGAGTTAAATTAGAGTTTGCATTCATGTAAACTTCTATTCCTTGTAATAGTCTACTTTCCACTTAATTATAAATAGAGGGCTTGAGATCATGGATCAATAAGCCATTCTACTACAATCGTTTCTTTCAACAAATGCAAATACTAGAATTATTGATTCCAGATGTCCATGGTCTCAGCTCACTCTGTTAGGTTGATGCATGAGTGGAGACTAAGTGGCCTTTGACTGTCAGTAACTTCAGTTGCATTCCATTAGTATCGTGTTCATCATTAAGATTTTTTTATTGTAGAAAATTTGGCACTCATCACGGTAAAGCTTCTGTTTTAAGCATCAACTTTCTTTGGGGAGAGATTATAAAAAGTTAGAAGAGAAACAATTCTGGTGGAAAGTTTTAATCAAACAGATGTGAAGCATTGCTCAGTACTGCTTCGATGTCTTTGGCCACTGTATGCAGGCTGTTACCTTAGATGCAAGAAAAGGTGCTTAACCGATTGGGATATGTACTTCAGTTAGTGGCAATAGAATTTGTTTTTGTATCTAATTTTTATTTATAATTGCAAGTACCAGTGTCAATAGAGTTCCAAGTTACAAGCACCACAGTGTCCAGTAGAATTCCAAGTTAAGAATTTCTAAAGACTTGTCACTCAAGAAATACTGGTTACTTTTTGTTTCTTTCTCGGGTTCCTTTTTTTTTCCTTCTCTTTTCTGTGTGTACTTTCAGGCTCTTAGTAAGGTTATGCTTCGCACTAGGAATTGGGTCAAGAGGACTTCGATATCTATGAAAATCTATTTGTTTGTTTTGTTTTTCTTCCTTTTGGACTTGGCTCCTTCAGCACCGGGGTTGCCCTTTTTGTTTTGTCTTCCCTTCCACTGGGATGGATCACAGGGTTCTCCCCACGGCATTGCCACCTCCTGTTTTTGTCCAAAATTTCTTTCTTTCATTTTTTATTTTTTATTTTTAGTGAGTGGAGCAGGCAATATGTTTCCATAATGTAAATGACCATAGGATATCTGAAATTTGACCAGAGGAGGTTGAGTTCAGCAGCGGGATGTTGAACCCTACCTCTCATCGACCCAGGAAAGGCTTAATCATTAGAAATAGTTTGAGGAGAGCTTCACCCTTTCTTTAAGTTCTAGGGGAAGTTATTTTTTATGTGATTTCAGTTTCACTGCATCTCATACTCTGTCTTGCTTTCTAGTCACCACAGGCTAGGATGCTCATTACCTCGCCAGTTTGCTGATCTGAGGTGTCATTCAGATATGCAAGGTGGGAATGAACATGGTTGATATAGAGGAAGAGAACACATTTCCATTCTATCAAGCATGGTTGACAAGGCGAGGCAAGGTGATAGAGGGAAAAGAAAACCAAGGTGACACCATGCCTTGACCCAAAAATGGGCCTAGGCACCCAGGCAGA
Source organism: Hakea prostrata (assembly GCF_041222555.1). Classification (NCBI taxonomy): domain Eukaryota; kingdom Viridiplantae; phylum Streptophyta; class Magnoliopsida; order Proteales; family Proteaceae; genus Hakea; species Hakea prostrata. Next base: position 20,363,412 of record NC_142600.1, on the reverse strand, counting down.
TGCTTTGACAACCATGTTATCAAGTGTAAACTAGGGTCATTAGCAATGCACAATTGATTTTTCTTTTTCACTTTAATAAGAATGAGCTCTCTGGCTTGTGTAGCCATCACCAATGTCCAAATCGGGGTACCAGAATCAGAATCACTCATTGCTGATACCCTTCTGCATTGATCAGTATCGTACTATCGTTACAAATCATTCTGGATCCCTAAAAAAGGATAGGGGAAAAAAATAATCTCAGTGTTCCTGGAAAGGTTCTGGATTGTAGTGTCATTCAAAAAATTATTTAAAAATTGGATTGTACTTTGCAACCTGCAGAAGCTTCTGGTTTGCTCTTTGATTGAACATATACAGAAAAAGATGGATTGTTCTAGGCCAAGCCACAAACTGCACTTAGGGTAACTTGTAAAGAAGAAATCAATTGTGGTAACTTGTAAAGAAGAAACTCATCAATTGAATGTAATTCCTTTGTGTTATCAATGAAGTTGGTAAACCAACAACCAGGTATAGTGATGTGAACAGGGTTGACACCCCCCTTGGCCAAAAACCTAGAGGGTATTTTGGTCAAAACCAGCCCATCATAATTTTTGGTTTTATTTTTCAGAATTTTCTCTTTTATTTCTGAAGAGTTTCAATCAGTTAGAAAGTCCAGTTTGAGTTAAAAAGTCTGTAGATCATTAGTTCCTTTTAATTCCAGCACATGTCAATTAGAGTTTTTAATTAAATAGAATTTAGCATGTGCCAATTAGAGTCCAGTAGATCTTTTATCATTGGACGGTTGCTATTAATGTGGTGGGATCCTAATCTATAAAGGAATCCCACAGAATCCCACATAGAGTCTGGGTCTTTTAGTAGTCAAGAGTTTTGTTCAAGGATGATGGCCTTGTTGAGGGGGTCACGGTTGAGTAGTGAAGAGTTTTGTTCAAGGATTAGCATCTTTCTTCAAGAGTCTCAGCAATCTTCTTCCAACTTCCAGCAGCCATTTACAGCCACGGCAACCTCAAAGAACTACAGCAGCCCTACCCCCTGCCCTCACCTCCCAACCCCTTCGCATCCCTTACCCCCTGCCTGCGCAACCTAAAACCCAACATCCCCTGCTGCCGCACCCCTAGCAGCAGCCCCCGACAGCCCCTAATTCCCTCCCCCAGCCCGCTGCAAATATTCCTGGTCACTCCCCCACCCTGCCCCTACACTGCTGCCCTTTTTTTTCCTCTCTTTTCTTCATCGCAACCCCCCCCCCTGTTTTGGCTTGCAGCAGATCTTATTTTAAAAAAAAAAAAAAAAAAAAAAAGAAAAGAAAAGAAAGGAGAAAATAAAAGAAAGAACAAGAAACAGAGTTCAAGATTGCCCTAGACCTTTCCCTCTTTCCAGGATCCAGCCCATATTGATCCAAGATTAATTATCCTTCTTTTCTTCCTATCCTAGAAACGATATTAGACATCCAAGAGCATCCCATATTTCTTTGTTAAGCCTCAAACCTAATTCCTTTCCATTCCATATAGTTTTGTTAAACCCATAACCTCCCCATAACTTCCACATTTAGGATCTCATCTGTAGTTAACAAATTATTCATCCCACATCCTTTTACCCATATGGGCCATATCACTTATAAGATATTCCCACAACTTTCTTAGATATCCCTAGGCAACCCATTATATTTTAAACTTTATTTGCTGGAAGATTCTGGGGAAACCCTAAATTTTAGAAATTCATCTTAGAAATCTCTAATTTCAAACCCCTCCCCACTTAGAAACACTAACCCTAAAATCGGGTTTACATCATATAGTACTGGTTGCAATTTGGGTTGTGCTCTTCATTCATGAGTACTACCTGAGGAATCTGCACAAACCCAAAAATCTTGAAATGCTTTTTGGCTTGCCTTTTTAAGAAGACCCGGCTTGTCACATTTGATGAGTTCTTCCAACGCAAGAAGTGAGCGACAAGGATAACTTTATAAACTTGGTTGGATTGGATTTCTATCTGTGACGAAGATGGAAATAGAATGGAGATGCAATTTAGATTGAAGTTTCTTCTGTAAGGAAAAGTGGGTTTAAAGCCTTTTCAGAGGACTTGGAAAAACATGAAAGATGGAGATATGACATGATGATTCAAAGACTGAAGAAGTTAAAGGAATTTAACATTTTGTGCAATTACCACAGCAGATCAGAGGAACCATGCTTCATGTTGAATCTATTTTCCTGAAAGGGATCTACAGGTTGATTAATGCCCTGTTCAGATGACTTGATTGGATCAGATCACCTGATCCTAACTATCTTTCTGATCTAGTAATCGTTCCACAATAACCATGTTGCTTATATCAGTATCAGACTCATCCTATACTAATCCAATCCAATCAGTTTTGGTCGATTGGATCTGAGATTACGAGCCTTCTTCATCACGGGAAGATTTTCTCAATTGAATAGGTAGACCCGTATTGTTTGATCCATCTCTTTAATACTAATATTCACCTCGCAGACCTGAAGTCATTTCCCCTCTATATCTCCTGCACGGGGATAGATGCTTCCTCTGAGTAGCACTTCGAAGGATGTCTTGCAAAATAAAATGAAGCCATAATCTGAAGTTAGGTATGGTTGGGTGAGAGCCGTAGTAAATCTGAAGTTAGGTTAGCCTGCTGTCAGACTCCATTGAGCAGCAGCCGGTGCAAGGACCAGAGAACAAATGTAACGGCTTCTTCCAATTCCTAAATTCCTTCAAGCAGCAGTGATAATTGTCCAACTTCCAGGTAGGAAGATGGACAAGCTTTTCTGTTTTACCTTGAATCAAAAAGCCTGTGGGAACAGCTTGAAGAGCATGTGCAAATCTTAGTAGGGGGCTCACATTTGATCAGCTGTTTTTCACATTTTGAAGCCCTGGAAAGGGGGGAGGGGGAAGAAAGTAATGAGGACATGAGTCTTGGGTGACAGTTTGGAGTCTATCAGTGATGCCAGAATAGAGATTGGCCACTGTAGCACCTGTGTTGCTCGGCAATGAGTTTAGAGGCTACCAGATTGCCATAGTCCATTGGTTTGACAAGGATCACCACCCATAGGCAGTTTAATTGTTTTAATTTAGGTTTAGTTTGGTTCTTTGTGATTATTTGGGTTGTCCCATGGGTTATAATTAGCCGATCGATTATTTCACTTAAGTGTACTTTGGGCATTTCCAGGTTTGACACCAAGTGTTATAACATTACTAATAGGTCATTTAATGTCCTTTTGTGATTATGTTTTAGTCAATTTTGATTTCTTCTTTCCCTATAAAGCATCATGCACACACTCATCGTTGAATTAATGAAGATAAGAAATATTGAACGACAATAGGACCCTTCTCTTGTGCAGCCCTCTCTTTCTGGTAGAAGTCTTTGTTTCTCCTCTCATAGTAAGTTTGCTGCCTTTGTTTACTCTTTTGTTTCTGGTAGTGTGGTAGCGTCTCCCCACTCTCTTCCTATTCTGTCAGGCAGCTTTTACTGTCGCCCCTTTTTCCTTTATGAGTTTCTTTCTTTTGTTTTGCAGCCAAATGACAGCACTGTTGTCTCTTTCTTTCTTTTTCAGCTGCTCCCACATCTCAACCCCGGTCCCCCCCCCCCCCCGCGCTTCTGTTCCTTTTGTCACGAAAAACTTCCGTTGCCTTTCCCTTAATATTTCTAGTGATGTTTTATTCATCCAAAACTTAATTTCTGGTATTAACTTGTTCCTTTGTCATCTACAAAATATTTCTCATATTTATTTTCACAAATGACTTCCCTTTTTTTCAAATAAAAGGATCAAATTTTATTAATAATTATAGAAGCAAGTACACACACTTAACCCTGCAACAATGGTTGCCCCAAATGCATTTAATCTACCGGTTTCTTTATTTGCAATAAAGCAAGAAAGAAAGAGAAAGATCAACATGAAACATCATTAACTGAACATGAACGTTGGGAATCTCATGGCATCCCATTCCAACTCCCTCTGGATATGGTCAGGTCACGCCCCTATTAAGGTAGAAGTCTGATCCTTGGCTGCAGATTTTGCATGAAAGTTTGCAACTGGATTGAGTGGATTCACTTCACGGAGATGGTGCAAAATTCTCCAATCAATGTGCTCCAAAAAGTCCTTCACACCATACCATTGCTGCAACAGAAATTGTGGGATGTGAAGAGATTTCAACCAGTAACTTCCCTTTTCTTTCCCATTAGTAGTTTTATTAATTATTAGGTTCCTATGGGGCTCCCTTTATAGTTTATTTTCCTTTGCACTGCTTTCTATTATTACTGTTCCTTTTTCTTCCATTCCTTTCCCATATAATATATTTTTGGGGTGTTGGGGTGCTTGATTGAGCTTTCATTGGGAATAACATGTATGACTAGGAGGCATGAATTCCTCTCTTCTCCCTCTTCGCTTCTTCTCCTCCCCTCCTCCATTTGTTTCCCCACCATGGACCTCTCTTTTCGGCCTTCTTGCTTCCAACCCAAGCCATGACCTCTCCTTCCACTGCATGCAACCTTCGCCTGGTGGCTCCTTTAGCTTCGCCCTCTGTCCCAAAGAATCTCTTGCTCTTGGTATAGCAAAATGGACTACTTGCCTAGTGGGAAACTTCCTTGGCTCTCATCCACCCTTCAAAGTTCATGCTTCTCTCTATAAGCAATGGAAATTGCAAGGGGCTCCACTCCTACATGCTCAAAAATGGAGTCTTAATCTTCCAATCTCTAATGTAGAGGCCAAAAACCGTGCCATTGAAGGCACCCCTTGGATGGTGGGAATGAACCAGATTTTTCTTTGCCAATGGGACCCCCCTGATGAAGTTGTTAAAGGTGGACATGAACTCCATCCCTCTCTAGATCTCCCTACTGGGTTTGTTGCTTCACTTTTGGAACCAAGATTGTCTCAGCCGAATAGCTTCCCTCATAGGCAAACCCCTTCAAATGGATGTAAAAATTACAACCAAGATTGGTTATGATTTGTAAGCATCTGTGTCGAGGTTTCAGCCTACTCCTCAAAATTGCTTTCCTCTATCCTCGTCAAGGATGATGATGGCCATGGCTTTCTCCAAGCTATTCACTTTGAAAACCTCCCTCCCCAATGTCTCCATTTTAAAGTTTTTGGTCACCACTCAGCCTCCTACCTTGGTTTTTCATTGCAATTTGACCCACCCTTGATTCCCTTTAATCCCCTCTGGATCCCCCTCTTCTTGAACCTATGACTTTCGTTGTTCCTCCCCTGAATCCACTAATCCGCTAGTAATCTTTGGTTGGCAATCCCATGATACAAAATTCGGTCAAAATGTGCAAAATTTCGGTCGAAATTTCGCATTTTGGAAAATGCGAAATGAAACTCATGAGGACCGAAAAAAAGTCCTCAGTTTCGTCGAAACTTGTCGAAATTTCGTCGAAACTTGTCGAAACCTTGAAATCTATCAAAACTTGGTTCAACCCAGTTGGACCAACTGGTTCATAAGAAAAAAAATTCCCAAATTTCATGGGAAACTTGGGAAATTTTGTGGAAACCTGGGAAATTTCATGGAAACTTGAGACTTTTTTTTGTAAGTTTTGTAGCTTTCCCAAATTTTCAATTTTTTTGTTTATTTCATGTTTCCCCAAATACCACAACAAATACCCCCTCCATCAAGACTTCCCTATCCAAAGTGCGTATTCCCTCAGGCTGGTTATCTTAAGCATGTTGATGACCTGACTCATAAAGTTACAGTTGTCGATTACCTTGACAACCATAGGCATAAAATGTTATGGGATGTCTATGTTCGTTGGTTGGAGGAGAGGATGTTACAGTTGTAGTACTACTCAGCTCACAGGATGAATCCACTCTTGGCACTCCTCTTAGCACTAAGTTGTATTTTCCCTTTATTGTCAACTATTTTGAAGTTAGAAGTTATATATTGAACGTTATGTGTTTAAGTAGTTATGTTTATAGTGTACTTTTCGGACAACTCTACATTGATGTTATGTACATTGAATGACCTATCTACATTGATTTTTTTAGCAAAATACAACCAATGTGTTCTTTATACTATAATTAGCTTAAATACAAAATCCCACCCCAAAATAATCTCTACAACCCATGGAAAAAAATTCGACCGATATGGTCAATATTTCGACCGAAATGCTTGCAAAAATTGAAATCGAAACGAAATACAGTTGTAGGAATGAAAAGTGTCAGATATCGTTTCATATCGAAAACCGATCTATCGGTTGATACGAGTTGAAATATCGGCCCGATACCATATCGGGCCGAAACGATACCCGCGTAAGCTTTAAAATGTCCAAATCGACCCAGTTTTCGACCTACTGAGCCTTTTTACTTGTTTCGAGCGATATTGCCCCGGAGATTTCAACCTCTTTTTGAAATTTTTTGTGATTTCTCTTGCTTTCATCCCCTTTTACACCTAATTTCTATAACTCCATTTCCTTCAAACACTTGATTTGCTCCTCCATTTGTGCATTTTCTCAAATCTTGCAAGGTAAGTAACCAACTTCCTCGTTTTTTGATTTTTGTTTCATTTGTGCCTTAAATCATGTTAGATTGCTTCCAAATTTATGTATGTTTACTTTAGAGTGTTGACTATGAATTTGTAGTGTCAAAATTATTTTTTTATTCTTCCTACTATTTTTTTATTTTTCTGTTATTAAAAATTATTTACTAAATTATGTATATTGCTAAAAATGTATATGTATAGTACATGTATAAGCTTCAAATAAATGTATGTGAGAGTTGAGACACCATATTACTGTGATGGTGTTGAATTAATTTTTTTTCTGTTAATTATGTAATTTTACTGTATTTAATATATATTTAAATAATTAAAAAAATATTTAAATATTAAAAAAAAAATTCTGTTTTAAATTTTAAAATAGCAGAGTATTAGTGGAAGCATGTATGCAATTTTTGGAGCATGTTGTGGATATTTTTAAGATAGTTTGTGTGTATTTTATATATTTTAAAATACATAAGATATATTTTAAGATAGTTGTGTCCCTCCCGCTGTCAATTATCAAAGTCAGCCACTGGGACCTTATCAGTATCCTTATCCTTCTCCTGAGAGCCAGGGTGCTCTTTCATTTGTTGAGCAGATCTTCCACACTATTCCACAACTACAAGGCCCACCACCACCAGTTGCTTTGGAGATTCACAACTTCCCACCGTCAGGAAATCTTATGCATGTGGATGAGGCCACGTACAGAGATGCAGTTGTTGACTATGTCCAAAACTATATGGGGCAAACATCATGGGAGTTGTATTGTCATTTGTATGGGGTGCAGACGGAAGAGGGGAGACCTTGAGGCTTGAATAGAATAGACTTGTAAGTAATCACATTCCCGCTTCTTCTTTGATTCATGTACTATATACTTGGAATGTTGGATGTAACATTTTCAGTAGTTTTTTAGTAAACTAGTAGTTCTATAGTGTTTATTATGCTTGAAATAGGTAGTATGCAAAAATCCAAATTAATTTGAGTGCATTTGAGGCTTGAAATTGAGTTTTCAAGAGTCAGATAAAAAATATCCAGTTTCGGTCGAAATTTTCATTTCGATCGATATTTTTTCCTTACTAAAACCTGTCGAAACTTGTACGGAAAAGTCCTCAGTTTCCTCGAAATTTCTCAAGTTTCCACCTAAGTTTCCCATTTTCATCCAGTCGAAACTTGAGTTTCCCTCGAATTTTTTACCACATATCCGACTATCATCCGAATTCGACTGAATCCGTCTGAAAACTAATATGATATTATTTGAATCCGTCCGAATATAATAGGATGCAGATATGGTATTACCACCATCCGATCCGAATTCAATCCATTTACACCCCTTATCAGTTACCGCAAAACATCCCCACATCTCCTCCTTCCAATATTAAAGTGATAAATGTAGCATTTATGAGACTAGGCATTACCAACTGCTTGAAGAACCATTTCATCAGCTAGCCCCTCCCCCACCAAACCCCAAGAGAACTTGTAGAACTTGGCACCAAACCATCTGGCCCAAGAGCCTTTGCTTCCTTTGTCACGAACACTACCTTTGGATTTTCCTTGCTGAAGGGTTCCTCCAGCCAGCCAGCTTCGTTGTACCTCAAAAAGAACCTCTTTTATAGGTGTACCTGGTAGACAATTTCCCCCATCTTCTGTATCAGCCCTAAACAACTTAGAAAATAACTCATCAGCCTTCTTTTTTACATCCATAGGGTCCTCTCAAGGCACCCCATGCTAGTTTTTAAATTTGCAGAATATAATTCCTATTTTGCCTGCAAAGCTTTACAAAAGAAGCAGTAATTCCATGAAACTTGAAGCCATTGTGGTCTGGACTTTTCTTTTAGAAATTTCTCCTACGCTTGAATCGCTGCCCAGGCCGCTTTCTTCACTTCCTTTTCCCTCTTTAACAATCCGTCATCCAGATAGGTCGTGTTGATAAGGGATCAGGTGCCATGCAATTCACTCTCAACCAGCTTTTCTAAAAGACAAAAATATCTGACATTTTTTTATCCGAAGAACGTAACTCTTTCTTCACATCTCAAATGAACAACAGAGCTAAGAATAAGGTTTAACTTATCAATTATAGGGTTCTTCCATAGCTAAGAATAAGGTTTAACTTATCAATGATAGGGTCATGGTAAAACATTCAAGGGAAACTCAAGTTTCGACTGGGTGAAAATGAGAAACTTAGGAGGAAACTTGGGAAATTTCGAGGAAATTGAGGACTTTTCCGTTCAAGTTTCGACATCAAGTTTTGACAGGTTTTAGAGAGTATTTTGTATTTAAGCTAATTAGAGTATAAAGAACACATTAGTTGTATTTTGCTAAAAAAATCAATGTAGATATGTCATTCAATGTACATAACATCAATGTAGAGTTGTCCGAAAAGTACATTATAAACTTAACTACTTTAGCACATAACATTCAATATATAATTTCTAACTTCAAAATAGTTGACATTAAAAGGAAAATACAACTTAGTGCTAAGAGAAGTGCCAAGAGTGGATTCATCCTGTGAGCTGAGTAGTACTATACCTGTAACATCCTCTCCTCCAACCAACGAACATAGACATCCCATGACATTTTATGCCTATGGTTGTCAAGTTAATCAACAACTGTAACTTTATGAGTCAGGTCATCAACATGCTTAAGATAACTAGCCTGAGGGAATATGCACTTTGGATAGGGAAGTCCTGATGGAGGGGGTATTTGTCGTGGTATTTGGGGAAACATGAAATAAACAAAAAAATTGAAAATTTGGGAAAGCTACAAAACTTACAGGAAAAAGTCTAAAGTTTCCACGAAATTTTCCAAGTTTCCACAAAATTTCCCAAGTTTCCCACGAAATTTGGGAATTTTTTTTCTCATGAACCAGCTTGTCCAACTGGGTTGAACAAAGTTTCGACAAATTTCAAGGTTTCGACAAGTTTCGACGAAACTGAGGACTTTTTTCGGTCCTCATGAGTTTCGTTTCACATTTTCCAAAATGCAAAATTTCGGACATTTCGACCGAATTTTGTACCATGGTCAGATAGTTATTTTCTTTAAGTAATTTTTTCTAAATGGGCATGAATACAGAGTGAATACAAGTTTTTGACTACCTATTGACATCTTTACCATTTTATTTGTGAGAGCTAGGTTTGAAATTTTAGAATTTAGCAACTTTGGCAGTTGTTTTAGTAAAAAATCTAGAAAAATAGTTACTTATCTCAAGTAAAAAATTTATAAAAATAAGAAAAAATAAATCCAATAAGTCACTTATTCGGATAATTTATCGGACGGATAATAATCGGTAGGAATGGGGTATACCATATTCACATTGTATTAGTAATCGCACAGATTTGGACACCCCCAAACAGATGCAGATGCAGATGCAAATTCGGATGCGGATTTCGGTTATCCATTTAGACCCCCTGGTACTGATTGCTTAAGCTGTTCTAAAGATTATTTGAAAGATCCTCAGTAACAAGTTGCAGCAAGTGGTTGGGGACTTCGTCAGTGACAATGAATCAGCTTTATAAGAGAAAAGCCGACCAGTACCAGGGGGTGAGAGGATAAAGCAGAACAGGTGGCCTTCAACTTCAGCAGTTTTGAAGATAGATTTACATAAAGCCTGTGACTTTCTTAGCAGGAAGTTTTTAATGGACGTAATGAAGAGGATGTGTGTCCCATCTTTCTGCTTGGGGTGGGTTAAGGCTTGTAAAAATTCCCCCGTGTTCTCCATCCTTATTAGTGGTTGTCTGATAGGAATTATTTTAGGGGGGGGGGGATTCAACAAATGACCCAGTGTTGCCCTATTTGTTTATTCTAGCTATAGAAGCCTTTTCTGGAATTATGAGAAAATTGGAAGTGGAAGGACAGATAAAACTGCTATTCAGGTGCAAGTTGGCTCGTATTTCCCACTTGATGTTTGCAAATAACTTGATGATTTTTGTGAAGGCGCAACAGGGATTGATTGTGTGGCCAGTATAGGGGCCCTTGCTGAGTTTGAACTCACTATGGTTGCAGCTCCATAGGGCTAAGTTCCCTTATTATATAAGGGGGCCTTACCCAAAATAGCAGACTGCTA